>NC_090726.1:152254271-152316771 GCF_036898095.1 Palaemon carinicauda | reverse complement strand
GATATATGTATCATTTCATAACATGTTCCTGTTAACCCATAATTCATATATTTGTAAGTGTAAGAAAACACACATATTTTGGCGGGCTCTTTAATCTGAGTTGGCGCCAGCTTCATCATACCTTTCCGTCCGCACCTTGTAATATACTTCCGTGCACATTCAAATAAAGTATCAGTTCATCTTGGTGACGCTTGTCTCACTGTCCTTACAATATATATGTATACAAATATATGTGTATACAGTGGAACCTCTACACACGAATGTATATACATCCAAATTTTCCAACACCCGAAGTAAAATTCGATCACTTTTTCGACTGCACCCGAATTTTATTTCTACACACGAAGTAAGCAATTTTCGTCGTACCGGTTGTACCCTAATTTTTTGACTCGCGAAGTACAATTCGAACGCGTTCCTACTCTACACCCGAATTTTTTTTTTCGACACCCGAAGTAAACAATACCCGTACACTTAGATGTTACTCATAGCGCCGGATGTATTTTTTATTTCCGCCGATAGAAGGCAGCATTTCACCAGATATATTTTTTATTTCCGCCAATAGAAGGAAGCATTTTTATCCGGAGGGACCCTCAATTAGCGTGGCTTGGGACATTCCTCTGTTCTCGTCTGCTTCGTGTGGCTGTGCCCTGTGCGTTCTGCTATTAACTGTGTTTTAATCGTGATTTTTTTACGTTCATTCTTTTTCTGTTATTTTACGTAAATAATGGGTCCTAAAAGGCTTAGTTTCGAAAGTGGTAGTGGTAGTGGTGAGAAAAGCAATAAGGAAATGCTCTCTTTAGAAGTAAAGCAAGGAATCATTGAAAAGCATGAGCGTGGCATTCGCATGAGTGAACTTGCAAAAGAACATCACAATGAACTTACTACAGAGGAGCTCAAGGAACTCCATGCTATGTCTGAGCACATGAGTGATGACAAGAAAGGGATCGAGGAGGTAGAATATGTGTTAGGTTCGGCTAAAATAAAAGAGGTGTTAGGAAAATATCAAGACGTGGTCGACTACATCAACAAATACCATCCAAAAAAATGGCAGGTTTTTCATGTAGTTGCGCAGTTCGATGATGGTTCCCTAACTTATTTTCGAAACATTCTGAAAAGCTGTACCAAGCAACTTTCTATCGATAGCTTCTTTAAAAAAACTACGAAGCGAACTCGTGATGAAGAGGAAGGAAGTGGTTCAAAGGAAACGGCAAAGAGGGAAGCGAAAGAAAGTGAAACAAAGAAAACGGCAAAAATTGAAGAGAAAAAAATTAAATCAATTTTAAGTGTAGAGTGAAAGTGATTAAAATTAATCATCAAAAAGAAGAAAAGAAAATGTAAAAAAAAAAATATAACATAAAAAAATAAATAAGCTAAGTTAGGTTAAAGTTCACTTAGTGTAAGTTAGAATAAGTTACGGTAGTGTTCGTTTTTCGTAGTCACCCTCTCTACCTCCTCGCCGCCCGTCCGTCTCCTCTCTGCATAGCAAGACCGACATCTGCGCTGAACTTTCTAAGGTAAAGTGACGCTAAAAACCCGTTTCTTATTTATTATTTCTTGATAATTATTCTTTTTTTCATGTCTATTATCTATTTTAGTGTGCATTATTGTCATGTGTAATTATGCGTAGTAATTTATTAAGGAGTTATCATAGGTTTTTGGGCTCGACCACGGATTAATCCATTTTCAATGTATTCTTATGGGAAAATTCGTTTCTACAACCGAACATTTTCTACACCCGAAGTTGGTTGTGGAACGGATTAAATTCTTATGTAGAGGTACCACTGTATATATATATATATATATATATATATATATATATATATATATATATATATATATATATGTATATATGTATATATACAGTATTTATATAATGTATATATATGTATATATACAGTATTTATATAATGTATATATATGTATCTATACAGTATTTATGTAATGTATATATATGTATATATACAGTATTTATATAATGTATATATTTATGCAAATATGTATGTATATGTGTATATATATATTTATATATATATATATATATATATATGTGTGTGTGTGTGTGTGTGTGTGTGTGTGTGTGGGAACTCCCAAGCTCCAAACTCCCGTGCTTTATTTCACATAAATCGAATACACACAAGAAAACCTCCGAGCTCTGAGAATAATTCGCGACTACCGGACATTATTATATATGAACACTGAATATCAAAAGATCCCTTTACTCCACACTCAAAACAAAACTGGATGATTACTTTACTTTTAATGGGAAATATTCTAAAACCAACCTCACTTCTGTTCTAAGTTAGGGATACGAGCAATACTCTGAAATAATTATTGCTGATTGAAATAATACGTACTTCACAATATATATATATATATATATATATATATATATATATATATATATATATATATATATATACACATACACACATATATATACAGTATATATGTGTGTGTGTAATTATGTATTATAAAAAAATTATAGTTCAAAAGTAATAGCATATTGTAAATTATTCGAAATAAATTTAAATCTGAAATAGACCTTTAGACTCATGACAAAATGACACTTCATGAATTATACAATACAATCACTTGTTTCACCAGAAATTATTATATTAAACTATTTAATTTAGACAATTATTGAAAAAGAGTTGAAACTTTAACACTAGAAAAATAAACAAGAATTAGAGTACACTTACATATACGTATCTGTTACTCTTACGCCCTTTGGGCTAAAACAAGCTTTAAGAAGGGTTAAGCAAAAATGATGCACTTCCTTGTTTCACCAAATCAAACAGGGCCAGTCACAATAAAATTTACAATATAAAATGTTCTTACATAAACATTCACTTCAATACATCTAAATTAAACACAAAATATGATCAATGTTTTCAGGAAGCACTAAATACTTTGGAGGGAAAACACTATGGATGGCTGAAGAAGTGTTGTCGAGAAGATTTTTTATTTTTGGCTCTTTCAAATGTAATGTTAGGCTCGATCTCTCTCTCCTATGCAATGGTATGCCCCTGTATGTTGTCCTAAGTCACTCTGGAAACTTCCATTTGATTTAAGCAAATCGTTTCGTGCTGGTTCTCGCGGCGTCAATGATGCCAACTTACCTATTTTGAAGTATGGTTCTATTGGTGCCTGATGAAGGCAATACTCGGCTATCTCCCCCAGCTCCTCTCGTGACATTAAAAAAAAAGGCTAAGTTTAGTCAAGAACCTTCATGCTTCTTCCAATCTTGTGGAAACATGATATAATCCCTTGTGTGTGTCATAAAGTGTACCTTTTAACAAGATTACATAAGACTTCACAACCAAACTATGTGAAATAAGAATTAAATTCTTCAAAACAACGTAAATTTACATATACGGAACTGAATGAAATTATAACTAAATGAATGACGAGAGTCTTATGTAATTTGCATTCATTTACTTAATCCTAACATGATTGGAACCCACCTTACGAGCTGGCTATACATCTCATAAATCCACAAATGAAATACATGAATTAAATAATCTACTCTCATGTTAGACCAGCTTCGTAAAATAGCTCCCCCCAAATAGATATTTATTCCCGGCCATAAATCCACTGATTCAGCACGAGATAAATAATCTGCAACCACGTTCTCTTTACCGGATATATGCTTTACATTAGTACAATATGGTTGCAAACATAATGACCATCTAGTTAACCTTTGATTATTATTAATTTTTATTAACAAAAGTTAAAGGATTGTGATCTGAGTAAACCGTAATTTCTTCTCTCTCTCTGGTTCATTTTCATAAACTTCTAACTTCCTTATTGCTGTGATTAGCGCTAGCAGTTAATTTTTAACTGTCGAGTAGGCCCGTTGTTGCTTCTTCAGCTTCAATGACATAAAACAGATGGGATGAAGAATTCCTTCCTTGCCTTCTTGCAGTAGGTCAGTCCCAATTCCACTGTCAGACCCTTCCACTTGGATAAGGAATTTCTTGTTGAAATCTGGTGCTTGCAGTATCGGTTTCAATGTTAATATGGCCTTCATCTTTAAGAAGGATTCCTGGCACTCGCTGGTCCATACGAACTTTTTCTTGAGGCTAATCAAATCTGTCAGAGGTGCAATTACCGCTGAAAACTTAGGGCAAAACCGTCTGTAGAATCCTACTATTCCTAAAAACCGTCGTAATTGCTTTCTCGGGGGGGGTGTGAAGCTTTCCTTTTACCTCTAACGTTAGCAGCTATCGGGGTGATTCACCCGCTTCCAACTTTGAATCCTGAGTACTGAACTGTTGCCTTTGAAAATTTGCTCTTCTCCAGGTTAATCATCAGATATGCACCTCGCAACTTTTGAAATACCTTCTCCAGGATTCGGAGATGTTCCTCCCAGGTCGATGTCTTTATCACAATATCATCGACATATATGCCTACTCCTATCTATCCTAGAAGGTTATCCATCACTCTTTGGAAGGTGGCGGGTGCATTCATTAGACCAAGTAGCACGACTACGGATTGATACAACTCAAAAGGGGTTATAAAAGCTAATAACGATTTTGCATTGTCGTCAAAAGAAACCTGATAATAACCTTTTAACAAGTCGATCTTAGAGATGAACCTCGCTTGTCCAATGTTTCAGAGTAGTTGGGTTATGAGTGGCAATGGATAATTGTCGGCCACACTGATCGAATTCAACTTTCAATAGTCCGTACACATCCTGAAAGATTCGTCGGGTTTTTTCACGTGTAAGCATGAAGAACTGTAAGGACTAGAGCTTTGTTCGGCGAATGTTTTTTTGCAACAAATTGTCCATTTTTTTTTCTCATGACTTCTCTGTGATACGGCAACAGTCGATAGGCGCATTGTTTTTATGGTCTTTCCGTCGTCTTGAAGTGTATCAAGACAATTTCAGCGGTTTAATTCCTCCTCCTGTTCTTTGTTCAAAGGAGTTAATTTCTCTTCTTTCTAAGTTCCTAATGATGGACAAATTATTTACTTTGCTTACAGCCCCTACCTCATATCTGTCGTGGTCTTCCGTGGATGGAATGGTTTGTGCCATACATACCTGTGAAGCTTCGGTCTCATTTTCGCTTAAGTATGGTTTCAATAAGTTAATGTGTACTTTCCTTTGACTTTTCCTTCTTCCTGGTGTTTTGATTACGTAGGTCCAGTCACTGATCTCCAAAATCCGAAATGGTCCTTGGAACTTGTTGATGCGAGGGAATATCCTTATCGGTAAGAAAACCAACACATGTTGTCCTACCACAAACTATCTATTCTTACTATTCATATCCAACCTTTTCTTCATTTTTCCTTGGCTCTTTTTCAGGGTTTCGAGGGAAAAATTTCTTATCTCGCCAATCCTTTTCCTCAATTTCTTGACATATTCACCATCCGATTCATCTTGATTTTTCCATTTTTCTGTCAGCATTTTAATCGATCCTCTTACTTCTCATCCAAACTCCATTTCATTCGGGCTACATCCCATGCTTTCTTGGTAAGCTTTGCGTACCTCAAATAACATCAAAGGTAGTCCAATGTCCCATTCATTTCCTGTTTTGTTGTAGTACTTTGTTAACATACTCTTTAGGGTTTGATGAAATCTCTCTAATGCACCTTGGGGATCCGGTTGATAGGAAGTAAACAGTTTTTGTCTCACATTCAACAGTTTCATCACATCCTGAAACAATTTTGACATGAAATTTGTTCCTCGGTCACTTTGAACAATTTCCGGAATGCCAAACTTGGTTAAAAAGTCTAGTAACTTCTCGGCCATTACTTTGGCACTGATGTTCCTGACGGGTATGGCTTCTGGATATGTTGTCACTTGACACATTAAAGTTAACATATATTCGTGGCCTTTCTTCCATCTCGGTAATGGTCCCACAGTGTCAATCATTACCTTGCGGAAGGGTTCTCCTCGTGTTTCAATCGGGTGTAAGAGAGCATTCTTGAAGTACAGCACTCCTTAGGCTTTCCAGCAATCTGGCAGACGTGAAATGCATGGTAAAACTGGCTCGCATCCTTATGCATGCCATGCCAGAAAAAAATGTCTCCTAATCTTCTTCGTCATCTTTCCTATTCCCATGTGTCCCATTTTATATGGTACAGTGATCACCTGCCTTCTCAGCGGTGTGGGAATCATTATCTGACGGTATATGCCCCATTCGGCATTCCCAGGGCTATCGGCTGGTCTATGCTTACTCGTAAGCAATCGATCCTTAAGGTAATAACAGGTGGGAGACTGCAGCACCTTCATCTCATCCACCACACGGTACAATAATCCTGTTAACATCGCATCCTTCCGTTGCAATCCTATCAGCCTTTTCCGACTCACTCGTCCTACTTCTAATGCTGAGTTTTCTATATCTTCCAAGTCCATTGCTTCCTTGTCTTCCTGTTCATTCATTTGTTGTTCCTCTTTTTTTGGGCTCTCTGGGAAGCTCTTTTCATGCGTACTATCTTGGGAAACTTCTTCCGTAAATAAATCTTCCAAGTTCATCACTCTTCTTCTGCAGCCACTCTCTTCGTCATACTCTTAGTTGTCACACAACTAGGAAATGGATACTGATAGTCCTTCTCAAGTTTAGTTGTAGGACTATACTTCACCGGTTTCTCCGTTACAATGGGACAAGACACAAACAGCGCTCCACCAACCTCATTTCCCAGTAGGACTTCTACTCCTCCGACAGCCAATGAATCCTTTGCTGCAAAATCAAAATGACATGTCACCAATTCGCATGACAGCTTCAAATGGCAAATAGGTGAAACTTCCACACCTCCTATTCCCCTCAAAATGACAGAATCTCCTGTGAGAGACTGTTCCACCATTGGGTATACACCTCACATCACCACACTGTGATTACATACCGTGTCGCACAATATCTTGACCGGGATCTGCTCGCTCCCATCTAGAGCGCCCAACATACCTTCATAAATATACAGCTTAAAGGCATCCATGCTTTTTAGGGTTGTCTTATTTGTTGTGTAAACATTAACTGGTTTATTTTCCTCGTCGACCTTTCCCATTTGATTGTTCGTCTTCGTATTATGTGGAGTTGAATTACCCTTAATCACTTGGGCGACTGCTTTCGGTTGGTTTGACCGAGAATCCTTACTGATATGGCCTTTTATGCCACTCTTATAACAGACGATATTAATCTTCTGCAAGTCTTTCACAAAAACCTGAAGGAGGACATGTTGTGGTACTATCACATTTTGCTGTGGAATAGTACCAATGGTACTTCTGCTGTAGACATTGAACCATAGTTATTACTGAACTGGTTTCCATGGTTCGACGAATATTTGACACTTGGTCGGAACGACGGTTGAAACTTCATACCCAAGGAGGGTTTACGACTGATAGTATTATAATCTTAACTCAGTGGAACGACTCTTTTATCAAGTTTCTTCACCTCTCTCTCTTAAGTACATTTGAATATGTTTAGGAAATCCTTGTAAATATTGTTCCAGTAGTATCAATTCTTCTAAATCAGCCACCTCTCGTACTTTGGCAGCCTCTTTTCATCTCTTGAAACATCATCTTAGCTTATAAGCGTAATCCAGGAAGGTAATTTTCTTGTCCTCCCGCAAATTTCGGAAAATTTTATTATAGTATTCAGGGGTCATCTGATACACTTGCAACACTCTTCTCGTAATTTCTTGATACTCCTTCCTCCGGTTTTGAGACAAGCAAGATACACACTGCGTCCTTTTCCAATAAAGCCATTTATCTTGCGGTCATTCCATCGTCGACACGACCGTTTCATAATGATCAAAGAACTTGTCTGGAGCTTCTCCCGTGAATTTGGGGATCAACCTCTGTGCTTTCGCCATATCAAACAGGGGATCGTGTAATGCAAGGATCACACCTGTCTGGGTTGACAACAACCTTGCATGAGCATTCAACAGTTCCCATTCCCTTGCATATCTTGCAGTTTTTCTCTCTCCTTCTCTCTCTCTTCCATTTCCCTTGCATGCCTTGCAATTCATCTTGCCTTTTCTCTTTCTTTCTTCCATTTCCCTTGCATGTCTGGCTATTTCTCCTGCCTCTTCTCTCTCCCTTTCTTCCCCTTTTGTCATCATCTTCCACTTAATCAAATTCTCTTCTGCTGCAATTCGTCTAATCTCAGCCTCTACATTCATTTCTGCTTTCATTGCTTCAGATTCTGGGTCATCTGGTATTTGCTTCTCTACAACGTTTGCTTAGTTTATCAACGCTTCTAATGCTAGACACTTGTTTTGGGCTTTAATCATACCACTAGTTGCATGGCCACCACATGACATTAAAATAGCGAGCCACTGAGCTTTAATTACTTTAGGTTTCGACAATTACTGAACAATTGGGTTTCCCAAAAACTCCTTTATGTTAAAATGAGCCATCTTGTACTTTACAAAAAATTATACCTCTCCCAAAAATATATCCTATCAATACACGGAAGCCTATCAACACCAAACCGGTCAAACCTTTAATCAAAACACGACCCTGCTTTCTCCAACCTTTAAAACAGACTCGCTTGATCCTGGGATATAGGCACCAAAAATATATATATTATAACTAGTAAATTACATAAACTCCCAAGCTCCAAACTCACCTGCTTACATAATATATATGAACACTGAATATCTAAAGGTCTCCTTACTTTACACTCAAAACAAAACTGGGTGAGTACTTTACTTTTAACGGGAACTATTCTTAAACCAACCTCTTACTTTGGTTCTAAGGTAGGGATACGAGCAAGACACTGAATTATATGTGATTGAACTTTACACACACACACACACACATATATATATATATATATATATATATATATATATATATATATATATATATATATATATTATATATATATATATATATATATATATATATATATATATATATATATATATTCTATAAAAAAATAAAAGATCAAAAGTTATACCAAAATATGGATTATTTGAAATTCAAATCTGAACTAGACCTTAGACTCATGACTATATGACACTTCATAATTTATACAATATAACCACTTGTTTCACTAGAACTTATTATATGAAAATATTTAATTTTGATAATCAATGAAAAACGTTGACACTTTAACACTATGGAAAAATAAACTACACTTACATATATGTATCTGTTACTCTTTCGACCTTTGGGCTCGCACAAGGTTACGGAACGGTTAAGCAAAAATAAATGCACTTCACTGATTAACCAAATCACACAGGGCCAGTCACAATGAAATCTACAACATAAAATGTACTTACATAAACATTTACTTCTTCTAAATTAAGCACACAATATAACCAATGATTTGGGCATGGTCTTCGCACTCCCCAAGAAAGATTAGTTCACAAAATGTTCAGCTGGGCTCCACAAGGCACTAAAAGAGTGGGAAGACCCAGACCTACATGGCCGAGGACTCTGAACCACGAAGTAGGAGATGATGAATAGAGAAGTATTGAATTAAAAGCTCAAGATAGAGATGACTGGCGAAATCTAACCAAGGCCCTTTGCGTGAATTGGCGTAGGAGCAGATGATGATAAATGTATGTATATATTACATATGTATATATATATATATATATATATATATATATATATATATATATATATATATATATATATATATATATATATATATATATATATATATATATATATATATATATTTATTTATAAATTCTTTATATTATGCTTGATATTTCTTGAACACGTGGAAAAGGATAAAAAATTTTATAATTTTTATTTTAAAAGTTACTTAATGATATTTGAATTGGACTAACAATTAAGTTGGCGCTGGTTACCTATCCTACAACATTAAACGTTATCCCAATACCGTACCTAATATTAGATTATTAATTTCAAATATTTAACTTAGCCGGTGAATATATAATAGCTGAGCCTCCCGCGGCTCGACAGAAAAACACACAAAAACTCGCGAGCGATCGCTATGAAGGTTGCGGGTGTGCCCACTAGCGCCAACTATCGGCCAGATACCGCATATACATGTAAACAGACCCAATTTTTCTCTGTCGGCCTTAACGACAAGACGTATCAATACTCGCTGTATAACCTGGAGTTTTCTCAACATATTTGGTGAAGTACTTCCTTTTGGTTTGAGCTTTCGCAGTGCAGGTGTTTTATCTTCAACTTAAATCTTGAACTCGTTTTTGGATAGATTTAATTTTTGATGACTTTGGATTGTTTTTTTGACTTTCTTTGACTTTTAAATGGCCGACCCTTCCCTTAGTACGGAAGTGTGTTTTAGGCTTTTAGCAATTATCTTATCACGTTATAAATTGTTGTTGTTAACTATATATTTTATATCTCAACCGCCTTTATTAGGCCTCTTCGATTAGCTTTCCAATTATAATAAACATCAAGATAAATTTTAATGATTTGTTTATATGCGACCTTTCCTATTCCTCCTCTAATCCGAGAGTAGGCGGTCCTAACTTGGAAACCGAAGTTAAACAACGTTGAGCCCTTTCAATCGTAAATAACTTTTACAGAGCAAATGATTTAAAACTTATTAAATAAATATTTTTTAGTAGATATTTTATGAAAGATTTTCTTTGAATAGTCTTCGTACTGTTTCAAAGATGAACTAACGTTTAGTTTATTTATGCTACGCAGTTTGCGCTCTATCGTTACGATAGAGAGAGAGAGAGAATCATGCTTTCACTTTGCAGAAAGAGTAAATCGATTCTGACGTTTTGTTCATTCTTCTTTCAAACTTAAATGTTTTAGATACTATTTTAAAGGAACTTGTTAATTGAAAAATCCTTTCAGTTTTTTCCTTTGGTCAAATAACCTGTTTATTGACGAAAGGTAAGTGGGCTCTTCTCTTCGGTGCGAAATCAAGAGAGAGAGAGAGAGAGAGAGAGAGAGAGAGAGAGAGAGAGAGAGAGAGAGAGAGAGAGAGAGAGAGAGAGAGAGAGAGAGAGAGAGAGAGAGAGAGAGAACGTTCTGATCTTTATTCTCGTCCCAAGCGAGTAACGTTGTTCTTGAGTCAGTTTTTTACTCTCGTCCCTTGTCTCTGTACGGGGAGAAATGATAAAACGTTTTTAGTTTTTATTCTCGTCCCAAGGCACTGTACGGTGAGAGATTGAAAATGTAGTTTTGAATGAACTAGTGTTTAGTCTCCTTCCCAGCCACTGATCTTTTTATCTTAATATATGTTTACTGTTTTTTTGCTTGTTTTAATATGCTTACATTATACAACTGATTTCGCAATTATAACCTTTTGATGAGGGTAGAATTGCGTGCTTCAGGTAGAAATCAGTTTTATTCATACCTAATGTGAATTGTTGTAAAATTCGATTTCAGTGAAGTAAGTGCAAAACAGAAAATCGTAATGATAAAGTGATAATTGCGCAAAGTGTTATCAGTGTTGCGACTGAGGGTTCGTCTGTTCGTGCCTGTCGTTCACCTAGTCCGAGACCTCTTGCAAGCTTCCAAGCCCAGGGGAGAAGTAATGTCGTACGACTTATGGGTTCGAGAGGACTTGATCAGCGAACAGACGTTCCCTCTATGGTTTCAGGCGTGTCTCATCAACACCGCCCCTACCATAAGACGAGTGAGACGATTTTCTCCTCGTCATCCGAAGGCTTTTCGCATAAGAAACCGTGGAACAAGGTTTCGAGGCCCTTTAAGCGAAAGTCAGTCCTTTCAGGACAGGTCCAGCGTCCTGGTTCTAACCATTAGGACAGCTCTGACCCTATGCAGTCATCGGAAGACTGCTCGCCGCCTAAACAAAAGCGTAACACAGGCTCCGAGAGTCTTTTTGTAGGCAAGGTTTTGCAGTCACAGACGTTACCCTCGTCTCTTACTGCAACCATTCCCGTTGATCCTAAATGGGTTGTACGGCAAGACATGCAGAATAAGCTTGCCCCTCTTATGGAGGACTATTCTGTTGAGCAGGTTCACGATGATCCTCGCCGCTTAGCTGATCGAGATCTTGGCCGTCAGCCGCCCAAACGAGCCTTTGCTCGTCCTGTTGACATTGACGTTACAAAGTCACGTCAATCGTGTTTTGTAGAGCCTCACTCGATGCAGTCCCGTGTTGACTCTCAGCCGCTTGTGGACGTTCAGCCGCTGCCGCTTGCTCTTGTTGACGTTCAGGACGTTCACCAACCAGCAGAGTTGACTTGTTTTGACGTTGAGCGTCAAGCACCGCAGTCAAGAGTTGTTTTGACTGCTCAGTCTAAGCAGTCAAGGCAGTCTCGAGTTGACGTCGAACGTCCTCCCGCACCTGTTGTTGTTACTGGTCAGTCCTTTAAGCAGTTACATGACATAGCGTCCTTGACTGCTACTGATTGCTCCTTTGCGTGTGGACTCTGCTTGTCAAGCATTGCCACCACGGCAGGTCTCTCCCTTGCTTGAGACTCGGCTATTGTCGGACAAGGTTCCTTCAGATGAGGAAGTTGCTGATCCCCCTCCTACTGATATTCCCTTGAGGACTCTGTCAGACGGAGATGAGCCTAAAGCTGCTTAGCCCTCTATGGACTTTAAATAAATCATGCTGATTTTTAAGGATCTTTGTCCGGATCTTTTTGTAACTGCTGCTCCTCGTTCGCCTAAACGTCAGAGTTTACACTAGGCCTAGCTACTTCGAAGCCGTTGTTTTATAAGCTAGTGCTCTCTCGCTCTTCTAAGAGAGCTTTACGTTTGCTAGGCGACTGGTTAATCACCAGGAGGAGTTTGGGGGAGACAGCCTTTGCTTTCCCTACTTTTAAGCTGGCTTATAGAGCGAGAGTCTGATATGACACGGGAGAAGTTCTCGGCTTGGGAGTTCCTGCCTCTGCCCAGTTAGACTTCTCAAACCTCATAGACTCTCCCTGGTGCCTGGCCATAAGACGCTCCAAGATTTTATGGTTGACTACAGAGCTAGACCATCTCCTGTTAGGAGTTTTTTCGAGCGTTTGAAGTTTTGCTGTACAATTATGTCATGCATAAACAAGGCTATCAGGGATAGCTCCAATGATCTGACAGCCACATTCTCTGCAGGAACAATTCCCTCAGGGATGGCTCCAATGATCTGGCAGCCATGTTCACTGCAGGAGTACGTAAGAGGCAAGTGCGCTCAATGTGTTCATTGTCAAGACAAACTTTACGATGAAGTCTACCAGGCTGTCTTGACAGCATTAATGGAAGGCGACTGGATGGTCTCTCTCGACCTTCAGGAGGCATACTTCCACATTCCTATACACCCAGATTCCCAACCGTTTCTGAGGTTTGTTTACAGGAATGTGGGGTACCAGTTTCGAGCCCTGTGCTTTGGCCTCAGTCCTGCTCCTCTCATGTTTACGAGGCTCATGAGGAATGTGGCAAAATCCCTCCATCTATCGGGGATCCGAGCCTCCCTGTACTTGGACGACTGGCTTCTCAGAGCATCGTCCAGTCTTCGCTGTCTGCAGGATCTACATTGGACGTCGAGTCTGGCCAGGGAGTTGGGACCTTTGGTCAACCTAAAAGTCCCAACTGATCCCATCCCAGATTATTCTATATTTGGGGATGGAGATTCGCAGTCCAGTTTTTTGGGCTTTTCCGTCTGCCACCCGAATAGAACAAGCCCTGCTCGAAGTCTAAGTCGGATTTGGGTTGGGGTGCGACCCTGGACGGTCGGGAATGCTCGGGTCTGTGGACCTCAAGTCAGAAGAGCATGCACATCAACGGCAAGAAGCTATTAGCAGTCCACTTGGCCTTGATGATATTCGAAAGCTTCTTCGAAACTAAGTGGTAGAGGTCAACTCAGACAACACCACAGCTTTGGCGAACATCTCCAAGCAAGGAGGCACACACTCCTTCACGCTGCTCGAGATCGCAAGGGACCTTCTCTTATGGTCAAGAAATCGAGGCATCTCCCTGTTGACGAGATTCATCCAGGGGGACTTGAACGTCTTGGCAGACTGGCTCAGTCGGAGGGGTCAGGTGATACCCACTGAATGGACCCTCCACAAGGACGTGGACAAGAGTCTTTGGGCTACTTGGGGTCAACCCACCATAGACCTCTTTGCCTCCTCGTTGACCAAAAGGTTACCAATCTATTGCTCTCCAGTCCTCGATACAGAAGCAATCCACATAGACGCGTTTCTACTGGATTGGTCTCTTCTGGACTTATATGCATTCCCACCATTCAAGATAGTCAACAAGGTACTGCAGAAGTTCGCCTCTCACGAAGGGACAAGGTTGACGTTGGTTGCTACTCTCTGGCCCGCGAGAGAGTGGTTCACCGAGGTACTTCAATGGCTGGTAGACTTTCCAAGAAGTCTTCCTCTAAGGGTAGATCTGTTACGTCAGCCCCACGTAAAGAATATCCATCAAAGCCTCCCAGCTCTTCGTCTGACTTCCTTCAGACTATCGAAAGGCTCTCAAGAGCTCGAGGCTTTTCGAAGGAGGCAGCCAGTGCGATTGCAAGAGCGAGGAGAGCTTCTACCATTAGAGTATACCAGTCGAAGTGGGAAGTCTTTCGAGACTGGTGCAAGTCAGCATCTGTGTCCTCGTCCAGTACCTCTGTAGCCCAAATCGCAGATTTTCTTTTCATCTGAGAAAGGTTCGCTCCCTTTCAGCTCCCACGATTAAGGGCTACAGGAGCATGTTGGCTTTGGTCTTTCGACATAGAGGCTTAGATCTTTCCAACATTAAAGATCTCCAAGATCTCCTTAAGTCTTTCGAGACCTCTAAGGAACGTCGTTTGGCAACTCCTGGATGGAACTTAGACGTGGTCCTAAGGTTCCTCATGTCAGACAGGTTTGAGCCATTACATTCAGCCTCCCTGAAGGATCTCACCCTCAAGACACTTTTCCTAGTGTGCTTGGCTTCGGCTAAAAGGGTCAGTGAACTTCATGCCTTCAGTAAGAACATCGGCTTTTCTACAGAAAAAGCCACTTGTTCACTTCAACTTGGTTTCCTGGCCAAAAATGAACTGCCTTCTCGTCCTTGGCCTAAATTTTTTTATATTCCTTGCTTATCAGAGATCGTAGGCAACGAACTGGAAAGAGTATTATGTCCTGTTAGAGCTCTTAAGTTCTATTTAGCTCGTACTAAGTCATTACGAGGTAAATCTGAGGCATTATGGTGCTCAGTTAAGAAACCATCATTGCCTATGTCAAAGAATGCTTTGTCATATTTTATCAGATTTTTAATACGAGAAGCTCATTCTCACTTGAATGAGAAAGACCGATGTTTGCTTAAGGTTAAGACGCACGAAGTTAGAGCTATAGCAACCTCCGTGGCCTTCAAGCAAAATAAATCTCTGCAAAGTATTATGGACGTGACTTTTTGGAGAAACAAGTCAGTGTTCGCGTCATTTTACTTAAAAGATGTCCAGACTCTTTACGAGGACTGCTACACACTGGGTCCATTCGTTGCAGCGAGTGCAGTAGTGGGTGAGGGTTCTACCACTACATTACCCTAATTCCAATATCCTTTTTAATCTGTCTCATGAAATGTTTTTAATATTGTTTTTTGGGTTGTACGGAAGGCTAAGAAGCCTTTCGCATCCTGGTTGATTTGACGGGTGGTCAAAGTCATTTCTTGAGAGCGCCCAGATTAGGGGTTTGATGAGGTCCTGTTGTATGGGTTGCAGCCCTTAATACCTCAGCTCCTGGGAGTCTTTCAGCATCCTAAGAGGATCGCTGGGCTTCGTGAGGAAGACAGACTAATAAGGCAGAGTAATCGTCTAAGTCAAGTTCCTTACCACGTACCTTTATATATTTGGGTTTTGTTATGATATAACTGTCAAAAACTCTAAGCATATATGCTGTAAACTTAATTAACTCTGGTCTCTACCCACCACCATGGGTGTGAATCAGCTATTATATATTCACCGGCTAAGTTAAATATTTAAAAATGATATTTTAATTATAAAATAAATTTTTGAATATACTTACCCGGTGAATAAATAAGTTAAAGGCCCCCCCTTCCTCCCCGATAGAGACCCAGCGGGATGAGAAAAATTGGGTCTGTTTACATGTATATGCGGTATCTGGCCGATAGTTGGCGCTAGTGGGCACACCCGCAACCTTCATAGCGATCGCTCGCGAGTTTTTGTGTGTTTTTCTGTCGAGCCGCCGGAGGCTCAGCTATTATATATTCACCGGGTAAGTATATTCAAAAATTTATTTTATAATTAAAATATCAGATTTAATTTTTCTTTACCTCAAGGGAAGTTATTAGTTCAAGTGGAGAGTGAATGAAGTAGCTTTATTAAGCAATAATGCATAACCGTTCTAATAGGCCACTGAAATTTCTTTTTCAGCCTCGCCAAGTGTTGATGGATTTGTCATCAAAGTTTTACACTTTGGTGCCTCATAATTTTGGTCGAAACACACCTCCAGTGATGGATACTGATGCAGTTGTCAAAGAAAAGAAGGAAGTAATGTTAACATTGAGTGACATTGAACTCACTCAGTCTCTCCAAAAAGAAAAGGTAAGGTTACGGCCACTAAGGTTTGTTTAGTCTATGAATAAAGTTTGTTTGGTTTACAACAGTTGTCATGTGAAATTTTATCTTGGAATGTGCTGAGATATTGGTTTGATAATTGCATAGTAATGGGAGTATTTAATACTCCATTTATTAGCAGTGAATTGATGATCCTATGCATCTTAAGGCAATAATACCTCCGCTCAAACTTGAATGACTTCAGTGACAAATGCAAAATCTTCTTTACAAATTGGAATATTTATACTTTTATGTTGAGAGGCTTAAGGTGCAGATAATCTTTAAGAAAATTGGAAATTGCCATTCTTTGCATGATATCTGTACTTTGAAGATGATTCATACATGATCGACAATGGTAAAAATTGCAAATTTTTCAGTCATGGAAAGGATAGAAAAAAAATCAATTGCATTATGGTTTGTTAAACTTCGGGGTGACATAAGTTGCATTTGAATTTAATGAAATAATGCAATGTGCCATTGAAGATTTTTTTAGTTTAATTCTTAGTCCGTCAGTCATTAAATGGGCTCATTTAAAAAGAAATATGTGCCTCCAGAATTGTTTATCTAACATATCCCGTGGTTCAAGATATACTTTGATCAGTGAAAAAAACAATCACAAGGTACATTGATCCCAAGAAAAGTTTTAAAAATTCTATGCAAATTTGACTGTAAAGATTTCTCAATATTATTTTACCTTGCTTTGAAAGTAATAATTTGTCAGTCCCCATTCAATAGATCATAATCAGTTGTTTTAGTTTCAATAATTATGGTTTCTGAACTTAACTTGTACAGTACTGTATAACACTATGTTTTTGAGGATTTCAGTATTTCTAACAGCTCTAGCTATCAAAAATACTAATATCTCTTATTGCCTCCAATAGTTTACTAATATTTTCCTTCTGTGCATTTTTGCACCCTGAAGCAGCAAACTTGAATTTTCATACACTTAAAAAAAGGAGTCAATAATGGTAGCTTTGAAGCATGTCTATATTTTTTATGAGTGACCCTGTAGCAAAACTTCTAAAACATTTTTTTTAATAAATAGAGACTCTTCACTTTAATGAATCCTTTAATATGACTTTAGGTAGGCACACATTTGTGTGTGTGGATACAGTCATTTAGGTCCCAGAAGAATGGCTAAGCTATTGTCACACAGATAAGTAGTGAATTGTCTGAATAAAAAGTTCTGGGATGAAGATGCATACAGAAAACCAAGGCTTCAAGGGAGATGGGACCCTGTTAAGAAATTATCATAGTAATAGTATGTTTAAGAGTCCAAATAAAAAGTAAAATTTAGACATAGAAAAATTAGGAATAGTCATTGAGGCCTTGGAAAATAGTAAAACATATGGCAAAAATATGTGGACAGTCTGTAAACTCTGAAGGTGTTTATAGTGTTGGCCCAAAGTTCATTCTATCTACAGTAGATGATGTGTGACAGAAAATCACTAAAGGTAATAGTAATACGGTGTTAAGCAAAAAACCTTTGCCCAAAGAGAAAATATTCAGGAATTTTATAATTAGTAAAGAAAAGAATAAATTGGAAAATTATGCAAAACACTGCTTGACTACCCTTTTATTTAGGACTGAATCTTGATGTAAAAATAAATATAAAAGATAACAAAGTCAAGAGAGAATCCGATTGCCTGAACTAAAGCAAAACTTTGGAGAAAAATTTAATGGGATCCCAGTACAGCAGGAACTCTTGGGAGGAAGAGGTCACCTGCATCTTAAACTGATGAAGAATGCTAAGTTCCCCAAGTTGAAGGTGCTGGTCAGAGCAAACAATTTTTTTTTTTTTGTTGGGGGGGGGGGGGTCGCGGGTTCTGTAGATTATTAGAGAAGAATCCTTCAAAAGAAATACTCTTAGCATATCATTGAAAGGAGACTAGACAAAGTGTTGAGAATATTTGGTGTTGAATGCACAGAAATCTAGAAACAGTAATACATATCTGAATTAAATCTTAACACTGCCTAAAGTCATTTTTTTTCCTAAGGATGAGGCTGGCAGAAGCAGAAGCAGTCTACTCTTTTTAACCATGTTAGATTGGTATGGTTGAATGGGAAATGAAAGCTTGGTTCCAGAGGCATGTAAACTAACCAGAACATGTGGATTCTATAATGTCAAAGTAACATTCCCTACCTAGATGAACCATAGACTGGGCTCAGGTAAATTCAGTATCTAAAGAAATTATCAAATGATAAGTGAGGAAATCTTTACTTTTTAACTCCAAAAGCCTTCACAATATTGAAGACCATCACACAAGCTCTAGATTCAGAATGTAGAACTTTATTTCAAACTATGAGGCCCCTGAAAAAAAAAATTATCCGAGAATGACGGAAAGGGAGAATTTTAACAATAGATAGGTATTGAACCTGGTTTTTTCTGCTGGACTGGTTTCCCAAATTAAGGCCCCATGGATTGTAGTATTCTGCTTAACAATCCTTGGATAAGCATATTTGGATATTTTAAATGAAAATTGTGATAACAATCATAAGTGTCTTATACTAAAAAAAAAAACGAACCAGTAATATGTAACTCCAAAAGCATTTTTTCCTTTCAAAACTTGTATTTGTGAAAACCCTTTTTCATTATACCTATTACACAAAACCACTTATTTTTTACACTTTTATCTTAGTTTCCACATTTACTATGATAACCAAATTATCTAAGGTTTAGTAAGTTATGGGTAAACTTCAACACATTACTACTGCTTGTTGGTATTATCTTTTTAGGTTTTGTTATTTTGGCTGCTATTTTATTACTTTCCATTCTAAGTGGTGAAAATTTTATTAATGTGCTTATACTGAGATTTAATATTTTTAATTAAAAATGTACTTTTACATTTACAGTATATTGCTCTCGTGTTGTTCATTCTATTACCTGCTTTTAAGTGGATGGGGATTTTTTTTTTTTTAATAATATTTTTGTATTATATATTTCAGGCTGATTCAACAGTTGATCCAATTCTTGAAAAGTACCAGATGTTGGACTGTAAACTCGAGTATGTTAGCAAGAAGGATTCAGAGTTCAAGGTACGTAACATTATTAATTTAGTTCCCATCCTTTTTATATTGTATGCTACCATATATACATACCAAAGTTGCTAGACAACATGAACAAAATCCCAAGTTTTACCAGTTTCTTGACACAAATCAAGCGAAGATGATATAGAAGGATGTATATTGATTGGTAAATGTCAGACATGGAAGGAATAAATATCTTGATGATAATTATCTAATGGCCAATTTTATGATGTTATTGCAATAAACTGCATAGCACATGTTTGTGATAAAAGTACCATACATATCAGTTTGTGGTTTGTGTAGCACACTAGTGCATTATAGAATATAGCAAGTACAGTTAACAACATATACATAAGTGAATAAGCTAGTTCCTTTTTCTCATCAAAACCCATCTATATATTCATCATCATCATCATCATCATCTCCTCCTCGTACACCTATTGACAAAAAGGTCCTTGGTTAGATTTCTCAGTCGTTTCTATACTGTATATTGAAGAAATATATACAGTATATGTATATATATATGTGTGTACATTATATATATATATATATATATATATATATATATATATATATATATATATATATATATATAAATATATATATATATATATTTGTGTGTGTATATTATATTATTTATATATATATATATATATATATATATATATATATATATATATATATATATATATATATATATATATATACATACATACATACATACATACATATACCAAAGGCACTTCCCCCAATTTTGGGGGGTAGCCGACAACAACAAGAAACAAAACAAAAAGGGGGACCTCTACTCTACGTTCCTCCAGCCTAACCAGGGACCCAGCCGAGTTCAGTTGGTACTGCTAGGGTGCCACAGCCCAACCTCCCACATTTCTACCACAGATGAAGCTTCATACTGCTGAGTCCCCTACTGCTGCTACCTCCGCGGTCATCTAAGGCACCGGAGGAAGCAGCAGGACCTACCGGAACTGCGTCACAATCGCTCGCCATTCATTCCTATTTCTAGCACGCTCTCTTGCCTCTCTCACATCTATCCTCCTATCACCCAGAGCTTTCTTCACACCATCCATCCACCCAAACCTTGGCCTTCCTCTTGTACTTCTCCCATCAACTCTTGCATTCATCACCTTCTTTAGCAGACAGCCATTTTCCATTCTCTCAACATGGCCAAACCACCTCAACACATTCATATCCACTCTAGCCGCTAACTCATTTCTTACACCCGTTCTCACCCTCACCACTTCGTTCCTAACCCTATCTACTCGAGATACACCAGCCATACTCCTCAGACACATCATCTCAAACACATTCAATTTCTGTCTCTCCATCACTTTCATTCCCCACAACTCCGATCCATACATCACAGTTGGTACAATCACTTTCTCATATAGAACTCTCTTTACATTCATGCCCAACCCTCTATTTTTTACTACTCCCTTAACTGCCCCCAACACTTTGCAACCTTCATTCACTCTCTGACGTACATCTGCTTCCACTCCACTATTTGCTGCAACAACAGACCCCAAGTACTTAAACTGATCCACCTCCTCAAATAACTCTCCATTCAACATGACATTCAACCTTGCACCACCTTCCCTTCTCGTACATCTCATAACTTTACTCTTACCCACATTAACTCTCAACTTCCTTCTCTCACACACCCTTCCAAATTCTGTCACTAGTCGGTCAAGCTTCTCTTCTGTGTCTGCTACCAGTACAGTATCATCCGCAAACAACAACTGATTTGCCTCCCATTCATGATCATTCTCGCCTACCAGTTTTAATCCTCGTCCAAGCACTCGAGCATTCACCTCTCTCACCACTCCATCAACATACAAGTTAAACAACCATGGAGACATCACACATCCCTGTCTCAGCCCCACTCTCACCGGAAACCAATCGCTCACTTCATTTCCTATTTTAACTCATGCTTTACTACCTTTGTAGAAACATTTCACTGCTTGCAACAACCTTCCACCAACTCCATATAACCTTGTCACATTCCACATTGCTTCCCTATCAACTCTATCATATGCTTTCTCCAGATCCATAAACGCAACATACACCTCCTTACCTTTTGCTAAATATTTCTCGCATATCTGCCTAATTGTAAAAATCTGATTCATACAACCCCTACCTCTTCTAAAACCACCCTGTACTTCCAAGATTGCATTCTCTGTTTTATCCTTAATCCTTTTAATCAGTACTCTACCATACACTTTTCCAACTACACTCAACAAACTAATACCTCTTGAATTACAACACTCATGCACATCTCCCTTACCCTTATATAGTGGTACAATACATGCACAGACCCAATCTACTGGTACCATTGACAACACAAAACACACATTAAACAATCTCACCAACCATTCAAGTACAGTCACACCCCCTTCCTTCAACATCTCGGCTTTCACACCATCCATACCAGATGCTTTTCCTACTCTCGTTTCATCTAGTGCTCTCCTCACTTCCTCTATTTTAATCTCTCTCTCATTCTCATCTCCCATCACTGGCACCTCAACACCTGGAACAGCAATTATATCTGCCTCCCTATCATCCTCAACATTCAGCAAACTTTCAAAATATTCCCCCCACCTTTTCCTTGCCTCCTCTCCTTTTAACAACCTTCCATTTCTATCTTTCACTGTCTCTTCAATTTTTGCGCCGGCCTTCCTTACTATCTTCACTTCTTTCCAAAACTTCTTATTCTCTTCATATGACTGACCTAGTCCCTGACCCCACCTCAGGTCAGCTGCCCTCTTTGCCTCACGTACCTTGCGCTTTACTTCCACCTTTTGCTCTCTATATTTTTCATACTTCTCTATACTATTACTCTGCAGCCATACATATATATATATGTATATATATATATATATATATATATATATATATATATATATATATATATATATATATATATATATATATATATATAAATATATATATATATACAGTATATATATATATATATATATATATATATATATATATATATATATATATATATATATATATATATATATATATATATATATATATATATATATATATATATATACAGTATATATATATATATATATATATATATATATATATATATATATATATATATATATATATATATATATATATATATATATATATATATATATATATATATATATATATATATATATACAGTATATATACACACATACATACATGCATACACTCAGCAGAATGGCTCCTTCTATAAAGGTTTCAGGATAAGATGGACCAAATCCAGATAAGTATACCTCAGTTTTATCCGTTCCAGGAGTAAGCCCGTAACTGAAAATAGTCGTAAACCAACAGCATTTTTTCCCATAAGAAATAAGAGGAATTTACTTAGTAACACATCCATGAAAACACAAACACTCAATTTTGAAGGTTTGTAATGTTATTTAAAGAAAAAATTGTAACTCCTATTGTCAGGATTAGATACAAAATAAATTACAATAAAAAGTACAAATATTGGCACAGTAACTTGTTCTTACCTTTGAGGAGCTTTGGAGCTTTGTGCTTGGTGTTTGGGGGACGAGAGAGAGGGAAGAGGAGAATAGGTTACTGCTTGGAGGGGAAATCTCCATCTACGAGAACTTTGGGTAAAATATTGGGAGTTCTTTCTCTGGAACTGCATTCACTATCACTAACTAAATAACTTTAATTTAGTATTTTTGGACACTTTGCCATGAAATTTTACACTCTTAAGTTCAAAGTTGACAAGGAACCTATTTAGAAATGACTTTTTGTCTTTTCTTCGAAATGTTATAGAAATGGGGCCTTATGTTATCTTTAATTAGGTTCGCTGCTCCCCTGCCAAAGCCTTATCTAGGTAATGTGTTTTTACAAACTTTTACATGGTTTCCAACATTTTTGAAATTTTCCTTATATCACTCGAAGCTTGAGGTTTGTCACCCTGTCTTTCCTTCTCCTCAGGTGGAATATCCTCCACAGCCTCTAATTGCTTTTCCTTATGCAACTCCAAGAGGTACTCTCTCTGTTCTTCAAGCATGTTGGAGATATCATCAATGTCCACCTCCAACCCCTTTGTTTTGCCCAAGGACATAACTTCATAGGTTCAACCCCCTCAAAGTTTCTTCCATTCAGAATTAAGGATTCTCGTGGTGTCCTTTTCACTGACTTTGTCAATGATTTTTAGGTAGCTGATGATGTGGACATGTTCTTTCCAAAGCTCTCATGGGATGATCTTGGTTTTTTCAGTGACCTCAAAACATCACTAACATTCCCTTTGTTTACAGTACAATTTCTTAACATTAGAGACCACCTGTTAATCCATGGGTTAAAGAAGTAGAGTGGTTGATGACACCAAGAGCAGAAAAGGCATCAACTGAGTGGAGAACTGTAAATAGTAGATTGTTACTAGCAAAGTTCAAATTAAAGGAATGAAATATGTGTGTTATAGTTTGCTATGCCCAACAAATGATTCCCTTGAAGAAAGAAAAGATGAATACTATGAAAAACTGCAATGTGTAATAGATGAGATCCTAGAGACATAGGAAAATTGCGATTGGCGACTTCACTGCTAAAAATGGCAGTAATAATCAAGGAATAGAGAATGTGATGGGTGTCGGGGGTCTTGGTGAAGATGCAAATGAAAATGGAGCACATAAGTTTTTGCTCCGCAAACAATCTTGACATTGGAGGTGCTCTTTTTCAACACAAGAACATCCACAAGTATACATAGACTTCACCAGTTGGGAATTAAAAAAATCAGATATGTCACATTGCCATTAATAAAGAGAGAAAGAGGACTCTGAAAAATTAAGAAGCCATAAAGGTGCAGATATTCTTAGTGATCACCAGCTCCTCATTTACCTATGTTTGATATACCTAAGCTTTTAGAAGAGGAACACAGAGACACATTTGCAATTAATTGTAGGAATCGATTTGCAGTCTTAGAGATTTTAAGAGATGAAGAGCACACAATAAATGAAGAATGGTGTGATATTAAGAACATCTATCAGTCAGTTGGTAGTGAAGTCTTGGGACACGCAGTTACAAGGAGAAAGCCACGGATATCAAATACTTGTGATACTATGAAAAGGAGACAAAGACAGAAATTGATTGTGGAAAGTTTTCGAGGAAGTGATGAAGATTACAAGGTAGAGCAAGCCAAGTATCCCAGTATTGATAGTGAGGTCATAAGAAAAGTCAGGAATGACTGGAGAGAATATTTAGACAGTAAAGGAGATGAGGCTGACAAAGCCATGAATTCAGGAAGTGGCTATGGTGTAAGAATTGCTCATAGAATTATTAATAAAATCTCTAAGGGGGCAAAGAAGAATAAGCATATACCCATCAAAAAGAGAGATGGCTCTGTTATAGCAACAGAAGATGAAGAAAGATAACATTAGATGGAACATCTTAGTGAGGTTAGGAATGGGAGATATGAAGAGAATAATTTGATTGATTTACCTGAAGCTGATAAAGACCTTGATGTGCCTATCAATGAATTCAGTGTGTTTGAAGTCAAAGCTATCTTATAAAACTAGAGATGGAAAGCCCCTGGATACGATGGAATAACTGCCGAGATGAAACTAGCTGAAAATGAAGTGGACTCCCAGACTACTTACAAGATTATTTTGTCGAATGTGGCATGAAGAGGCAAAACCTGATGAATGGGAGTTAGGAGTGTTGGTGAAAATAGCTAAAAAAGGAAACCTGACTGATTGCAATAATTACAGAGGCATAACACTTACGTTAGTTGTTATGAAAATATATAGTATGCTTATTCTAAAGAGACTGGAGAGAAAGATTGAGGAAAAGCTGAGAGATGAACAAGCAGTAGTTAGAAAAGGTAGAAGTTGCACTGACCAAATTTCCATTTTGAGATATGTACAACAATCCGTAGAATATAGAAATCCCCTTTTGATGGCATTTGTGGAAAATGAAAAAGCCTTTGATAGTGTGCACCTGCTAATTTTGTGGAGAGAGTGCGCTCTTATGGAATTCTTCATAAATATGTAAATTTTAATAAGTCTGTTCATGAGCATAGCAAGTGCAAAGTTAATGTTGGAGTCTAATCAAATGAATTTCGAGTGATCAATGGAATACTCAATGGGAATGTGTTTTCACTTATGTTTATCATCCTCCTCATTGATTTTGTAATGCGTAGAACAGTCAGTGATGGTGGAGAAGGATTGGACTGGATTGGTGATGGGAATTTAGCAGACCTAGAGTATGCTGAAGATTCTATTCTTGTTAGCTGAACACCACAGGATTTGTAATGCTTGCTTACCAGAATGCATGAAATATCACTCGTGTTTGGGCTGAAGATAAATAGAAGAAAGACAGATGATGAGAGCGGAGTATGTAATGATGTTGCGTGTCTGCTGTTTAAGCTGGTGAACAGTTGGCAAGGCCAGCATGGCTAACAGAGAGGAAGGAGCTTCAGCTTGCCATTCATACACAGCATCTTTGTTATTGCGTGGCTACTTGGCAACCTCAAACTGTATGAGAACCTCTGCGAAGTACAAAATGAAAATCTTGAAGGTCATTTTTTCCTCTCCTAGGAGTACTTCCAGTACAAGACAAGGGCATTGAAGAGTGCCATCTGAAACACGTAAAGGACTAACTTCTTTGTCTACTTGCTGGTATGCCCTGTTAACTGGTATTATTTGATCATTTGGTTAAAATAATCAACACCACTTATATTGTTGTCCCAGATGATCTTTCAATGATGCAACTTCAATCTTTAATGGTTGCCTTTTTGCTGATGTTTGTGATCCTCCAACTCTGCATTATGGATGGTGGTTAACAGTTTCACTAGGGTTACATCCTTCCAATTAGGAAATTCTTGGGGAATGTTAGTGTGTGAAGGGAGTTGAAGTGCCTTGGAACCACCTTCCGGGATCCAGAGAGTGTCACAGACATGGATGCCACTGTCACACAACTCAAAGGAAAGGGCTATCTAATTTGAGTAATAATCCATATAGAGCGTTAACTCTTCCCTGGAGTAGGTAACATACATAGTCGGGTAGGCAGTGTGTTACACTTTGAACCCAAGCCTCCCCATCTATAGCAGCATTGCTTCATTAATTGACAGGTCTTGCAAAGGAGTTTACACATCACAAAACCTCGATCAGAAGTATTCTAAGATTGTACAAACTTTCACAAGACAATCAGTGTTACCTTTCAGGATCTTGCCATTATTGCCCACTTGAAAGAATGTAGCAATCTGCAAAAATCTCCAACATGCCCTTTTCTTTATGAAGATTGGTTTACGCTGTTATTCACTGGTAGTCCAATAGTCCAGCAACGATTTACGAGTGACCCACATAAGAGGAACGAGGCTCAGGTACTATGCAATATCCTTTGCATTCACTTTTAGGGAAGAAAAAATACCTTCAAATTGTTCTTTATCATAGATATTTGTTTGTTCTGTTGAAAAAAATCATGTGGAAAATAGTGGGACCGTGAAAGGTAATGCCATGGGAGGAGAAGGATAGTAGACCAACCTGCCTGTGTATCCTTATCTTTTGGTGTCTGAAACAAATAACATCCAATCTGTTGCCATACACAATCCACTAACCTCCTGCAAACAAGACAGAGGTTGGAGAAAGATGATTTTCTCCGTCATCGGAAGAATCGTCCCAATCCAACCCGCTTGATGGGCCTACATTGGGATCGTCACTCCCATTGAACTCATTGAAGTCAAGTTCATCGTCAGAATCATTTCAGAATTGATTTTATTTAAAACTTATTTGAGACCTGGCTCTCTGATAAAATGAGGTAGCCCTGGAGGTCAAGGCGAGTGAGATTGTAGCTTTAGAGTCGAGGTGAACGATTATAGCTTGAGAGGTTGATGCGAGCTAGGTGCTGACCTAGGATATTGAGGGTTTGAGGGTTGTTTGTGCATACAGGCCTACACCACTAACAAAAGCAGCTCTAGTCTTCACCCTCCCCCACCAAACTATCGTCTTTCACAAGCATCATTTCTTCTCTCAAATCACCTTTACTCTCGGAATAATGCAGAAAATTACTTTCTGAAGCGAGGAACTTTCATACCTCTGTGTTCATATAATTGTCTTCATCTAATAAAATACCATTAAATTGTGTGGTTGTGATTTTATCCACACGTTTCACCATCTCTTTTTCCTTATCCATCTTTTTTTTAACTTATTTATGATACACATTTCAAATATATCTTTATGATACTGTACTTCAAATATTATTCAAACGTATCAGTGAATATTTAATAACACATAGAATTAATAAAGAATGCAACAGCGCTTCACAAATGGTATGCAATATACAAAAATCAGATTTTGATGTAGGAAAAATCTATTTTTGGGTGAGATAGCCGTGTCGTCCTGATGGAAAGTCGTTCCAGTAGCTTCCTACTGTATAATATTTCTGCTAGTGATATTACAAGAGAATCACCGTCCGGTATCACAGGGTTCTAACACCCGGAACAACTATCCCAAGATATCGTGTATAATCAGGGACGTATCAGTAGATAACCATAGATATCTGCACACCTAACAGACTTAACCCAATCTAGAAAACTAGGGGGAAGGATAGGTGAGGAGCTGTTACACATCCCTCCACTCATGGTACCACCGTACATCACTGATGACGCCATTCCTTTCTTCACAGCATCCTACTTTGAATGGAGTTTTGTCAAGTGCTCTTATTTCAGCTGAGTTTTTCCATGCATGATGACTTCCTCTTCATCGTCTAAGTTGCATACCCTCTTCTATTACAGTTTGAATTAGCTGTCACTGTATCAGATCCCCTCGGGGAGTGGTTATTTAGCTTTATTAGGCGATAAGAGAGCCATGCGCTCCGATCCCAGCTAGCCATTGGGCGTCATATCGTGTACCCGACCGCCCTCTTATTTCGTGTTCATTTAGTCTTATTTCACTAGAATCATGTTATTTAGCCTTATTTTTAGCTTTACGATGCCTTGGGCTCTGTTTTATGAGTACATTTATCATGCATTAATGTAATTTATGTTTTAGTACGTGTCCGTCCCGGCTAGTCTAGCTTAGAGAGTGGTATAGTCTTAGTTGGAGTCGGGCTCGCCGATGGCGATCAAGTCTTTTTTACTGGACTCGTTGGCAGCGGTCATTTTACCCTTAGAGGTTTTTTTTACCTCAGTTATACTAGTTTACTGAGCCCTTATGCCTGCCTGCCTTCGATCCCCCGGTTTTTCGACCTAGTAGGCTCAGCCTAGCTCGCGTCGGCGAACCCGGTTGGTCCGCCATGTTGCATTCACTCGTGATCTCTCATGCTAGGACTGCGCAGGCCATGGAGCCCCCCCCCCCCCCTTTGCGAAGGGTGATTCTCAACTTGTCGGTGCGCTGACTTACCGGCACTGCCGTTACCTCCTAGCCTCTGAGATCTTGATCGACCTGCGCCATCCTATATTTCCCAGTCTCTGAAGGCGTTTCATTTGCTTTAGAGTCTTTCTAACCTTTCCTGGGATTCAGGGTGTGGCGGCCCAGTGTGTCTCTGTCTAGAGGCTCTCCCTTGTTGGGATAACACTCAGATTGAACCCAGATTTCTTTCTGAGCCTGACATCTTTGCCGTTGCCTTTGTTCTGGGGATTGTTTAGGGAATGCTCATATGGTGCATGGGTATAGCTACACCATGCCGTCACCTCTCTTTTATATCCTAGCTTTTCTGGGACTGACATTATGCGGTTGTGTATTTGCATTTGTTGTTTGTAGGATTGGTTCCCTCTGGGATCTAACCTTTTATGGCCACCAGCATTCTTCTCCCTCAGGGGATAAGTTGGCAGACTGACGGCAGTACCAGTACTTAACGGCTTTGCCGCCACCTATCGGCACACTATCCTATAGTACCTGTACTGGCGATACGTTGCTACTTACGGCAGTGCCGCCACTGGCGACACTGCCTTCACCAATAGCAAGGTGTTTTCTGCGGAAACCCTTGCTGTTCATCTCCTCTAGACACCATTGCCCCTGACGTCATTGCCGTCACTGGCGGCACGGCTAGTACTATTCTATGGGAGTGGATGTTGGTACCAGCGCCTTAGGGCACGTAGGACGCTGGCGGCAATGCCGTTACCCCCCTGGCGCTGCCGGTACTTCCGGCAACGCTGGTACCTTTAGGGCACATGCCTTTCTGTCCACTTTATCTTACCTAACCTAAGGTGGGTTCTCTACTGACTGTATGTTAGTTCAACTACAGATCAACATAAAGGCCTTACTCCTTCAACTTTTGAGGCTTCTATATGTATGCTGGGCCTGGGAATCCCTTTTACGAAAGGTCTTCTAGGCCCTGGCATGGAAATAACGGATTTTGAGCAAAGTGAAAAATCTATTTTTGGGTGATATGGCCATGTCGTCCTGATGGAAGGTTCCTTTAGGCAGCTTTCTAAGGGATATTTAGCTACAGTGATACTCCCAGAAAATTGACCATAGGTCTCCAGAATTCTAACTCCTGGCGCGAGTATCCTTAAGAAAATTCTTAAGGATATCGCATAATATCAGGGGACGTATTTCTTGATACTACACATAACAATATTCACCCCGAATAGAGTTTTTGCTCTGAGGGGGAAGATTGGCAAAAATGAAGGGGAGCTGTCATCAAGGTTACCCGGGAGGTATCTTTTTCCCGTACTACTACGGCGCAACTCATTCCTTGTTGCTATTAAGCATAGATGGCTACAGATAGTTTCGGGTGGGGATTTGTTACATAAATATACTCCTTTTCTAGAAAGGAGGGCGGGTTCATCAGGACGACATGGCCATATCACCCAAAAATAGATCGTTCGCTTTGCTCAAAATCCGTTTTTTGGGCTCAGCCATGTCATCCTGTTGGAAGTTTAGCAGAGAATTACTTGAAAGTACTATATCTGTCGGTTTGTATAAGTGCCCTTACCTTCAATCAGCTTCTATATGGTCACCCAGACCACATAAATGTATGACGTTATCGTTATTCGTCATATCCGCTAAGTTTGGATCTAACTTAGGGCTTCCTGCCCCCTGCAGGGAAACTGTCAACACTGATTATAGAAGCAACAAGGTTTTTATTCGTAAGAACAAAGTGGAATTAACTTACCACCAGCATGTTCACACATAGAAGCAACTTCAAGTATTTTATATTAGGAAAATAATTAAAAGACTCTGGCTAGTTTTATTCAGCTACTTGTGGGACGAATAAGACGCAAATACATTTTTAGTATTTATTTTAGACAAAAAATAAATACAACAACGAATGTATTGAAATAGAATCATTTACTACATAAACAACATTCTCAAGTACAGATATATTTGTCACCTTTAAGGGAAGAAATATATATTTTTTGGGCTCAAGCCATGTCGTCCTGATGGAAGGTTCCTTCAGTAGCTTCCTAGGGTATATTTAACTACAGTGGATATTCCCAGAGAATTAAACTAAAGGTTATCACAGAATTCTAACTTCTGGTGCGAGTACCCTAAAGGTTGCCCTCTAGGATATCGTATATCAACAGGGGACGCATGTATTAACACGCCACATAGCTATCTGCACCCCATATAGAGTTAACACTTCGGTATGGAAAGGTGGCTGAGTAACTGAGGAGCCGTTCCAAAGTTACTCTCATCCGTGGCTACTTCTGGTACTCGAGACGTAAACAAACGGGCGCCATTGCTAAATGACGTCACGTCCGTCTTCATCCTTTTACTTGTAGCTCCTATGCTTAGTCGAATTTTTCCCAAGTGTTTTACTTATCTGCTTACATCGCCATTATGTCTCAACCTTCAGCCTCGTCCTCTTCTGGAGAGTTGAGTACCAAATCCTAGTATTGTTTAAATAAGCTCTGGCCGTAAAGTAGCTTCTACTTTTCGTAATATTTGGTGTTTTGTGGCAGAGCTGTGCCAGAACCGGACGCGCCATTTACGGCGCCGCTGTTCATATTGCATACTTTATTTAGTTAGACAGAACAGCCTCTTCCGGTCCCTTAACTAATTAATATTATTAGTTATTTAGTCTGCATAGCTAGGAAGTAATTATATCGTGTGTTAGCGCTTGTTAGGCTACAGTCATTCGCCGACCCCATACTAGATCGCTAGCCTAGCCCCTAGGCTTGGCAGCCTAGTGCTCGTATTACTGCATGATATATAGTGTTCCTAAGTTAAGTTATGAAGGTTTAGGCATTTTTAAACATACTGGTTGCTGTGATGTAAGTGTTTTCGCCTTCGGAGACCATACAAGGGAATGTGTTGGTTTTTGTACCACACTCTCCTAACCTATGTAGGAACCCTTGTATGATTCCTATTCCCCTTACCTACAGGTAATTCCCTCTGGGTAGCCTTGCTTCTCCCTTATTCTATATTACGGAGAATCTTTACTTCACCCAGAGTATTATCGCTTTCTCAACCTACCCCAAGGGAATGAACCCCCCTTAGGGTCGTGCTTGAGACCTTAGGAAGGGCTCTGCCCTTCTCCAGTTTGCACTTGGTTGCGTTACTCCTTCCTCCCTGCAACTAGCGGTGTGTCTTTCCAGGCCTCCCTAGCCTAGGAGAATGGTTCTCCTAATCTAGGTTAGGTTCTGGGGGCGAGATTCTGTTATATCTTAGTTCAAGACAGTACATCAGTGCTGTACCTGATCTGAGCTACCTATCCTAGGTTAGGGAGCGTTCTCCCTTGCCTTGGTGGCCTCTCTCAGACAGAGTCTCCCCATCTTAGAAAGACCCCTACTCCCCTACCCCACTCTATCCCTTTGTGTAAACCTGCCTACACACCCCTGTCTGCTGTCCTACAACTCCTCCCTTGGGTGGAGTGGTAGGGCTAGCCTTGTTCTTCTGCTGAGCTGGCTGCTCTGGTACACTTCCCCCTCATAGTGTTCTATGGGGGTGGTTTCCGGCGGCGGTCCTGCCGGCGGAGGATTCCCCCTCTTTGAGTGCTCTCTGTCCCTCCCTTGGGTTACCTTAGGCTCCCAGCCGCCTGCCAGCCCACTGCCGCCGGATGATAGGTGTATCTACTCCTATCATGAGTGCACTCCCTCCGGAGGGAAGCCAGCGGGGTATAGGACATTACCCCTCCCTTCCCTCCTTACCTTTCTCTCTCTCTCTATTATGGTGCCGGTCCCTTGCCGCCTCTACTGACGGCGACAGCCGCCACTACCTCAGGTGACCTCTATTCATAAGGCGCCTGCCGAAGGTTGCCAACATACTGCCGACGTCCTCCCTCATACATTTCCCCAGGATTACCTGGTGACAGCCGGCCTACTGCTGGAGGTTGCCGCCCCTTTTCTGCCGGCATTGATTGCCGGCATCCCAGGTGTCCGACCTACATATTATATCTTATGAGTTGAACTAAGGTTCACCATGCCGTCAGCCGCCGGCTGCCGGGGCCCGCCGCTCTGCCGGTGACCCGCCGCTCTGCCGGCGGTCGCCTCTGTGGTGTTTTCCATCTTAGTTGTCCAGTGTGTCCTCCTTGATGTCTTTTCACCTTGCAGGACCGGTCTCCGGCGTTCCGGCGGCCCGCTGGCGCCACCTAATGAGGCGCCAATGGACATGCACCCCTTCTACGGCTGCCAATCTGATGCAGCCAGATAGTCTGCCACCTCCATCTAGGTATCATTATGCCATCTGATATAGTGGCTATGCTGTAGGGTTGCACAGTACAACATTTCCAGCATACTCTGTGCATCTCAGTGCAGTCTCTTGCCGGAGCCTACATATTATTAAGGGGTTTATCCTATTTTCCCCTCTCCCCCACCAGGCTCTGAGCGATCTCAGATCCTTTTATACTCTGCGGAAAATTCCTATAAGGAAGCCTAGCTTGGCTCATCCATTCGGATTCTGCCTCCTTTAGAACCTTCGGGTCCTAAGGAATTGTCTACAGAAAAGGTTACGGTAACCGGCTGGACGGGATTCACAAGTATGTGTCTTAACTACTTTCTTTCCCGCTCATCTATCCTGAGCATGTAAATTATATGCTAATATTGTAGGTTGTTATTCTTAAGCCTAGAGTAAGTAAGTCATATTATGCCTTCCATGTACTCATGATCTCCTTCCTTTACAGGAGGAGTATATGAAGTGTGAGAGCTCCTTCTGTGGAGTTAAACGCCCGGACTTCTACGGGCACAAGGCGTGCCGGACTCACGCCCCTTGAGTCGCCAAGAAAGGCGACCTGAAATACTGGGATCCGCAGAACTGTCCGATCTGCAAAGGTCTCCTGGAAAAGGCGTTCAAGACTCCTCTTACCACCAAGGAACGGGACAACGCTAGAGAGGAACTGCGCAGATGGGTGCGCGGTTTCCAGAAGAACGCTTCTGGATCTTATCTTCCAAATGAAGACATGGGGGCCCTGTTTTTCTCCAAAAGCTTCTAAGGACGCTGTGATCCCTCAAGATCAAATCCCAATCGTCCAGTTGGTGATTACACCCAACATTGTAATGGAACAGTCCCTGCGCACGTGCCACCTTGACTCCGAAGAGGTGGAACGTATGTCGGAGATCCCCGAAGGAACGGAGAAAACCCTCATGGGCGAGGAACTCGACTATGAGGAGGACCGTGTGGAGTACCACGACTTGGAGAATGAGGCCGATCCAACTCCCACCGTAACCCCAGTGGTACCCGAGGAACCCGTTCCCTCAACTTCCGCCGCCCCGGATCCACTCCCAGCGGCCACTCAAGAGGTCTTCAAGATGCTAGAAGCCCTCTTGGAAAAGAAACTGAGAAAGTCTCAGGAGCAGTTCCGGACTACTCTCATCGGCTTCAAGCAACCGAAAAGGGTTTCGGTTAAGGACCTTCCTTCATACTCGGAATCTAACCCTTGGAGATACGCTGAGCACATGCCTATTACAACAGGCAAAATATTCATTAGTGAAAAGATCAGTTCTGTTCTCCTGGAAGAAGTGGAGTTCTTCCCGAACTTCGAAGCTTATTCGGACTGTTAGGTCCGACTCTGATCCAAACCAGCCTCAAAAGAAGAGACCAAACCTAAAGAAGTGATCGTGTTTGATTTCGCAAATGCCCAAGCTATGCTGGCTCATGCAGTGAAGAGTCGGTGTTTCACAAACTCCAAGATGCCAGCACTGAACAAAGAGCATCCAACCTTTGTTGCTCCAGCTACTGCTACCTTCCCCTTTGTTGAAAAGGCCTTCCAAGTGGTCATGAAGGCTGTGGAGGAAAGGAAACCTTGCCCTGCACTGGAGGAGTGCAGACCCTTCTCTCTCACTCTTCCCCCCGATGGCAGGTACTGGAAAGACATCCAGCTTACCTTTACGGTTGGGAAACTCGGACCTGATGTAGCCGGTTGTCAGTTCAACGAGGACCTCCCACGACTGAACGACCATCTCCTTCGTCGGGAACAAGATACTAAGGAGAGACTCGCTGCTTCGCTGTCACATCAGGTACAGCTAGAAGTCATGGCCAGGGACACCAGGGTCCCAGACTTTTAAATGGTCCTTGCAAAGTCACACCTTGCTACTGTGACCAAGGATCTCTACAACTTCGCTAGGGCTCGCAGAGCCTGTAGAGAATTCGTGTTCGCCAATGCAACGGTGAAACCCGAACCCCAGAGACCGATTTCCTCCAACATCTGGGGCAAACATCTCTTCCCTTCTACCTTGGTGAAAGAGATAGTGGACAAAGCCGCCACGGAGAATCGGAACCTTCTCCACAAGTGGGGCATGTCTCGAAAGAGGATGTCTTCTCAGGACGGAGGCCCTCAACCTAAGAGGAAATCCTCGAAACCTAAGCCCCAGCAACGTCAACCAAGACGTCAGTTTCCGGCTCCCGCTTCTCCCCAAGTGGTTGCACAGCCACAGCAGACCTTTCAACTGGTCCCCCTACCGGTGGTGTCATAGTCACCGGTCTTCACCCTTGCCTATGAGCAGTGTTCTACTACCTTTCGTCCCAGAGGTAGAGGCTCCGGCAGAGATTCTTCTCGCCGTCCCGCCAGAGGAAGAGGGGGAAGGGGAGCTTGCGGCCGAGATGGCAAACCCTCGGGAAACCAGAAGCAATGAAGTGCTTCCGGTGGGAGGAAGACTCTGCCAATTCCAGGATCGTTGGACCTTCGATTCTTGGACTCACAGCGTCATCAGGAATGGACTAGGCTGGAGCTGGATTCAACCACCCCCATCCTTCCGGAAATTCTTCCAACAGTCAACCCCCTCCTGGAAGAATATGTCCTGGAACTCTTGAGCAAGGTGATCAAGAGGGTAAAGTCAACCAGGTTCTAAGAGAGACACTTTTGTGTTCCCAAGAAAGACTCAGACAAACTCAGAGTCATTCTAACTAGTCCCCTCTCAACAAGTTCATTGCGAACAACAAATTCAAGATGCTGACTCTGCAACAAATAAGGGCCCTTCTGCCTCACAGGGCCTACACGGTCTCCATAGACCTGGCGGATGCCTACTGGCACATTCCAATGAATCACTACGCTTCCTCCTACCTAGGATTTCGACTCCAAAGGAAAAGTTACGCCTTCTGGGCCATGCCCTTCGGGCTCAACGTGGCTCCACAAATCTTCACCAAGCTGGCAGACGCAATCGTCCAACAGCTACGTCTTCAGGGCGTCCAAGTGATGGCCTACTTAGACGACTGGCCAGTCTGGTCGACATCGCCCGAAGATTGTCTGAGAGCCTGCAACAAAGTCACCCAGTTCTTAGAGCATCTGGGTTTCAAGATAAACGCCGAGAAATCTCGCTTCACTCCAGCTCAGGAGTTCCAATGGTTGGGAATCCATTGGGACCTTCAGTCACACCGCCTTTCCATCCCGCAGAAGAAAAGGAAGGAAATAGCAGGGTCTGTCAGAAGACTGCTGAAATCCAAACGGATCTCAAGACCCCAACAGGAACAAGTTCTCGGCTCTATACAGTTCGCCTCAGTGACAAACCCAGTGCTTTGCGCACAGCTAAAGGATGCCGCGGGAGTCTGGAGACTATTTGCATCCATCGCTCGAAGAGACCTCAAGAGACGGCTTCCAAACAGACTTCGCTCATTTCTAAAGCCGTGGTTGGAAGCATAGGCCCTGAAAAGGCCCATCCCTCTTCAACACCCGCCTCCATCGATCAACATCCACACGGACGATTCACTGGAGGGTTGGGGAGGTCACTCCCACCAAAAACAGGTTCAAGGAACATGGTCTCCCCTATTCAAGACACTTTCACATCAACGTCTTGGAGGCCATGGCGGTTCTTCTCACCCTGAAGAAACTCTCCCCGCCTCCCTCGATCCACATCCGTCTGACTCTGGACAACTCGGCGGTAGTCAGATGTCTCAATCGTCAGGGCTCGAGATCGCCCCAGATAAATCAGGTGCTTCTACCTATCTTCCGTTTGGCAGACAGGAAGAAATGGCACCTGTCTGTAGTTCACCTATAAGGATTCCGCAATGTGGCAGCGGACGCTCTATCAAGGACAAGCCCAATAGAGTCGGAATGGTCTCTAGACGCAAGATCATTCTCCTTCATCTCTCGCCAAGTCCCGGAACTTCAGATCGATCTCTTCGCGACGAGCGACAACAATCAACTTCCTCGATATGTGGCCCTGTACGAGGACCCCAAGGCAGAAGCGGCGGACGCTATGTCCCTGGTTGGGGACAGATGGTCCAAGATCTACCTGGTCCCTCCACCCAACCTTCTGCTGAAAGTCCTATACAAACTGAGAACCTTCAAAGGGACAGCGGCCCTAGTGGCTTCCAAGTGGCCCCGGAGCAATTGGTATCCCCTGGTTCCGGAGCTGCAGCCCACGCTAATCCCCGTACCGGGCCTAGTCCTCTCTCAACAAGTACAGAAGTCGACTGTCTTCGCTTCATCACTGAAAGTCAAGGACCTTAATCTCATGATTTTCTCTCCTTAGCCGTAAAGAAAAGGTTTGGGATCTCGAAGAAAAGCTTAGACTTCCTCGAGGAGTACAAAACAGAGTCTACCAGAAGGCAGTACAAATTTTCCTGGAAAAAGTGGGTCTCCTTCGTCAAGGCGAAAAATCCTACGGAGATCACCATTGATTTTTGCATGTCCTTCTTCATTCACCTTCATGGACAAGGCTTAGCGGCCAACACGATTTCCACTTGTAAATCGGCCTTGACTAGACCACTCCTATAAGGTATGCGCTAGACTACGCCCAGCACCTCCACCAAAACCTATCTCCTGGTCCCTGGACAAGGTGCTCCATTTTGCTTCTAGCCTGGACAACGATTCGTGCCCTCTGAAAGACCTGACTCAAAAAGTTATCTTCCTTTTTGCTCTCGCCTCGGGAGCCCGAGTCAGTGAAATAGTGGCATTATCAAGAAAAGAGGGTCATATCCAACTCACCGATACGGGGAATCTTACCCTCTTCCCCGACCCAACGTTTCTCGCAAAGAATGAACTACCCACCAAGAGATGGGCCCCCTGGAGAATCTGCCCCTTGAAGGAAGATGTCTCTATGCCCAGTGGAGAGTCTTAAGGTCTATCTTCAAAGAACTTCAGAATTCGGTGGAGGATAACTCTTCAAAGGAGAAACTTCGGGTAGCGACCTGTCACTGAAACAACTAAGAGCGAAAATCACCTACTTCATTCGCAGAGCTGATCCTGACAGTACACCCGCAGGTCACGATCCTAGGTAAGTCGCCTCTTCTCTGAACTTTTCAGAATATGGATTTCGAAAGCCTCAAGAGCTTTACAGGCTGGAAATCATCGTGCGTGTTCTTCAAGCACTACGCAAAACAGGTGCACGAAGTGAAACATCTTGTGGTAGCTGCAGGTAGTGTAATGAAACCTGCCGCTTAAATCTGCATAGAACAGTGTGTTATTTGGGACTCTAACTCTACGGGTGCCTGTGTTGACCCTATCGTGATACATAGTGATTTCATGGACACTTAGTGTTTCTAATAGACTGTTCTTTATCAAGGTGAAATGTCATAGAAATTTTACACGTGTGCCACATGCTCTCGAACATGGAGGGTTTTTTGGACTATAAAAGACTGGCGTTCCCCTGGGAACTTGTGTTGCTGAAAAGCGAAATTTCCTTTTCAGACTCAAGATCACCGTCTTTAATTTTCTATGTACATTATTCATTATTATTGTAAATAAATTCTATAATCATCATTGTAATTACTACTATAATGACTTGCAATCTTCGAAATAAAATGTCTATTTTATTTCCCATGTGCGTCTCCTTTCGCTCCTATTCCTTATTAGGAAATATACGATTGTTATAGTTTTATTTACCCCTTTCCTGTCTGATCTAAAGAATAATATAAGTATTTATATTATATACTCACCTATGCTTGATAATATTTCTACTCGAATATTAACCTTTGATCTGTCTCCGAGACCAGCATGATCTCTCCACCAGGTGAGTAGTTCTTCAATGATCACTTCGAGATATTCCTCTTCTCCACCAGGACTTCCCTGCCAGGGGGGCAGGAAGCCAGTTCATCGTAGAATCTCTGGTAAGGACAATTACTAAAATTGTCATAGTCTTTACGGTCTCCAGACCATAGGAATATTACTCGAAGCCCTTGGCACTTGGATTAAGGGAAAAAATCCACGATACATTAATTCTCTGGTACACTTCCATCAGGACGACATGGCTTGAGCCCAAAAAACGGATTTTGAGCGAAGCGAAAAATCTATTTTTGGGTGAGATAGCCATGTCGTCCTGATGGACCCTCCCGTCTATTCTAGTTCAGCCTTTCAGGCCCCTCCCTGACCTACTGTATCGCGGAGATTGGTAGGAGCTGAGCACAGGATGAAGACGGACGTGACGTCATTTAGCAATGGCGCCCGTTTGTTTACGTCTCAAGTACCAAAAGTAGCCATGGATGAGAGTAACTTTGGAACGGCTCCTCGGTTACTCAGCCACCTTTCCATATCGAAGTGTTAACTCTATATAGGGTGCAGATAGCTATGTGGCGTGTTAATACATGCGTCCCCTGTTGATGTACGATATCCTAGAGGGAAACCATAAGGGTACTCGCACCAGAAGTTAGAATTCTGTGATAATCTTTAGTTTAATTTTCCGGGAATATCCACTGTAGTTAAATATACCCTAGGAAGCTACTGAAGGAACCTTCCATCAGGACGACATGGCTATCTCACCCAAAAATAGATTTTTTGCTTCGCTCAAAATCTGTTAATAACGCCACTCAAAGATTTTGCATAATTGTTAAGATAATTTCACTTGTAGAAGTTGGATATGTTCAAACACTGCTTACAAATGTACACACAGCACTGGTGTTATTGGTTAGATTCTACACCTATAAAGAACAGTCCAAGGGTCACCAGGGTGACCCTTAATGAAAAGGTATAAAACTTGAAGGTGTTAACACCTGTTCACCCAATCACTGTAAAGTCCCAAACAGTTTACTGTTCATCGCAGCACTAGACGACAGGTTTTACAACACTACCTGCTGCCACCACTAAGTGTTTTTTTTTCATGCACTTGCTTCGCATATGTTTATAAAACTCTCTAGAGGATTTCCAACCTGTATATGAGAGGAGTCTATCAAAATCCATATGCTGAAAGAAGTTCAGCGAGGAAGCAACTTTTCTCGGATCATGACCGGCGGGTGTACTGTCAGGATCTGCTCTACGAATAGATTAGGTGAGCTTCTCCCTCAGTTCTTTCACGGATAAGTTTGATCCTGAGGTTTCGCCTATTAACAGCTGCCTTCCCTTGAAGTCTGAAGTTCTTTAGACACTCTACTGGACATAGAGAGACATCTTCCTTCAGAGGGCAGATTCCCCACGGACCCCACCTTTTGGTGGGTAGCTCGTTTTTGGCAAGAAAAGTAGGATTGGGAAAAAGATTCAATTCTCCCTCTTCTGTGAACTGAATATGGCCCTCGTCTCTTGATAGGGCTACTATTTCACTAACTCTAGCCCCTGAGGCTATAGCGAACAAGAATATCACTTTGTGTTAGATCTTTTAGGGAGCAATTTGTAAGAGTACAGTACAGCGTGAATGAGACACTGGCGGAGTGGCGGGATACACCAAGGGAAGATGCTGGGAAAGGATGCAACGATTAGCAGCTAATCAGCTCATGGGATACATCCACAAGTGCTCTGATTTGTCGATCTTGCACCGGTAACCAATCACATGCCTTGTCTGACTTCCAATGGGTATGAGAGCAAGCTGCTCTCCTTGTGTGGCAGCCTGTAAAGCAGTTTCTTTCTCTCATCAAGATGAAACATGGCTGGTTTCCACAATACCATGGTAATTTTGAATTTTAATTTTTTGACAAAAAAACCCGCAATGCACCGAGTACCTGATAGTCGAACCGCAAAGTGTTGAGGGATCATTGTAATATGCTCAGGGATACCAAATCTTGCTATCCATCCTGAGAGTAAGGCAGATGTACATGAGGTGGACGTTGCATTTTTCATGGGAATGGCCCAGATTAAGAAATGGAGTGATAGATGATGGTAAACTGGTAATGATGTCCTTGTGACGTGGGTAGGGGCCCTACTACATCGACGTGAATTTGGGCAAAATGACAATGAGTTTGAGGAAAGGTGAAGACTCCTAAATCCATGTGTCGATGTGTTTTTGAAGTTCGGTATGAAGTACAGGCGTGGACCCAATCCTTAGCATCCTTAGTAATGCTGTGCTAAATGAGCTTCGTCTTCAATAGCTGTGCAGTTGTTTGGCTCGAGGGATGCGAAAGGCCATAAGTGAAGTCAAACATCTGTTGGCGCATGGGAGTAGGTATTTGCGGTCTAGGTCTACCAGTACTGACGTCACAGAGGAGGATGCCGTTGGAGTCATCAAAGTGGACATCTTCCCAATGGAGGGATGTGCAGGATGTCCTAAATGTTTGCAACTCTGGATCTTTTCGTTGGACTTCTGTCAAGGCTTTGTAAACTAATCACAGATGAATGGCAGCCAATGTGTTTTTTGACTGGGCATCGGCAACGGGATTCATTATCTCAGGGACATGTTGAAGGGTGCAATTGTATTCAGCCACGGCAACGAGATGTCGACGTTGATGAGAGAACCAGGCATCGGAGTGCTGAGTGAAGGTGTGCACCAGAGGGATGAGAGCCATGGAAATGACAAGGGGCATACCTTCCAAGAAGAGGCAAAAGTGACAGACAGCAGAGTGCACCGCCAGCAATTAGCTGTCAAAGGTAGAGTAGCTGTATTCGTCCTTGGACAGTTTCCAACAAAGAAGGCCAATGGGCGAGGGCAAGCCGTTGACATCCTGGTCGAGTACTGCCCCATATTGACATCTCTGGCATTGATGGAGAGAAGGAGAGGTGCTTATGGCAGAGGAAAAGTGAGAACAGCAGCAGTTGATAGGGCATTATTGGCTTCTTGAAGGGAACCCCGCTTCAGGTCTTTTGGCTTGCCTTTGAGAGATGTGTAGAGGGAGGCAAGAGTGGCAACGATGGCTGGCAGGAAAAGGTGATAATAGTTGATCATGCCCAAAAATTCTTGCAGTGCTTTGACGGGCGAGGGCGTGAGGAAGTTCTGAATGGCTGCTACTTTGTCAGGGAGGAGGTGGACTCCTTCAGGAGTGATGTGGTGCCCAAAGAACAAAACTTCGTTGGTGCCAAAGGTACACTTGTACCAGACTACAATGCCTTTCTGTTGTAGATGGTCGAGCACAATGCGTAGTTGACGGAGGTGTTCCTCTTTGGAGGAAGAGAACACAAGTATGTTGTCCACATAACATACACAAAAGCGGAGGTCCTCTAAGATGCATCCATGAGGTGTTGAAAAAAAGCCCCAGCATTACGAAGGCCAAAACAGGAGTAATTGGTGTATGTACAGAAGGGGTGGGTAATGGCAGTCGTGGAGCTATCTTCTAGGTTCATGGGCACCTGATAATACCCCTTCAGGAGGTTGAGCATGGCGATGTTTGGGACGGGTTAGTGATCCGGTTCTGTCTGCATGTTCAAGGCGCCTGTAATCCCTAGGGGCCGGGTTGGAGAATGTCGAAGAGTACGAATCAGAGTTGGCTAACTGACGGTGAGGGACATCAACCAGTAGGTGGAAATGTGAGAGGAAATCCACACTGAGGATTGGCAATGTGATGTCAACAACAAGATACTTCCAATTATAATTGGCACTTCTAAATGATAATGTGAGAGTTTCATAACCGTGAGTGGGTATCGCAGATCTGTTGGCAGCTACCAGCGGACATAGACAGACTACGTCGTGTCCAGGAGAGGGTCTTTGGCAGAAGAGAACGTCAAGCACCAATGTCTACCAAAAATTCCACACTCATACCTGCATCTTGTGAAAAGATTGGTGACGGGAGGCCACGGTCACAAGCAATGACCACCTTACACATTTTTTGGCCCCTGTCAACCGCTCGCACATTTCTTCGCAACAGCCCTGAATCCGGAGTGGTGATAGCATAAATAAGGTCAATGGGTGTCAATTAGTGGCTGGAGAGATCCTTGTTTGGGTTGTAAATGGGGGTTGCTATATGTGGGAGGTGGGCGACTTTGTCGCCACTCCGGCACGTCATGTGGTGGGCGTCTGTGTCCTACCGCATTTACGTCAGCTTTGGTTGATGTTAAATAGCTGTCCTCTTCATCAGGAGTGGAGGCGTTGATCGAAGTTTTGAAAGTAGTGAATGGCTGTCCATAAGGGCATCGAGATAGGTCATCAGGTCCTTCATGGGCAAAATATGGACATCAGGGATAGCAGTACTTGAAGGTTCTGAGGCACCGTACCCAAAGGTCGCGAAGTAGATTCACTTCACGAGGAGAGCTGTCTGCAGCAGGTTACAGGCGAGCAATACTAGTCATTTTTCTGAGGGTGAGAGAAGCCTTTGGTCCCGCAAAGGTTGTTGGGAGAACTGAAAAGTTTAGCTATACAGGTGACTGGCAATGGTGAGTACTGTTCCTTGAGGTATGTTCTAAGGGCATTGTACACTATTGTGGTGTCTCCTTGGTCGCAAAGCCAATCTGATATTTCCGGGAAAGTGTCGGATCGCTGCTAGAACATAGTCTGCTTTGGTGCTTGAGCGAGTCATGCCCTTAATGCAAAACTGGATCTTGGTATGCTGAAACCAGGTGAAAGCCTTTGCACTGGTGAAATGCGGTAGTTTTAGAGGGTGTGGCATTGATAGTAGATCAGTGTCAGAGGCTGGCATCACCAAACAGTAAGACGCAGCAGTGAGGGGGAAGGCAGGAAGGAGCTGGACACTGGTGGTCACCAATGTGCGAGGCTCCAGTTAGATGATAACTGAGAGGCGAGGTGAATCCAACTAACTTTATTTTAATGAATCATGAGTTTAAATACAAGGACTTGCGTGCAAGAACTTCGCAAAAACTCAAACATGAAAAACCATGAGCTAGCATGATGACACAGGTTAGTATATTAACAAGCCAGGGAAGAGCCAGTGATAAGATGAAAAATCAAAACCGTTACAGTATACGAGCTTGCATGAAATATGTGCGGTACACCTACCTTTCCACGAGTTACACCTCCATCTGATGTGTCACTTTTTTTAAGCGTCATAGGTGAGGCCCATGCTGTAGGCGCTCCAGAAGACAACCTTTTCTCCTCAGAGGTTGATTTAAGAAAGGGACTTCAATACTTCTGCCTCACACTCTGCTGCTAAAGGCAAATGCTTTTATAAAAGAGAGTGAGTTGGACTTCTGTTCTTTCTCCGCCACTTATTCCCTCCTCAATATGAATGCAACAAGAGAAAGGAAGGACATCCGAGGAAAAGCAAAGAATCACTCTATAACTGTGAAATTTGATCAACCATTTCTCCCAAAAGTGGAACAACCACTTTATCATGATATTGTCACCATTAATGACTCTCTGGAGAATCTTGCTGCATGCATGAGCTCCAGCTCACCTGATGTAGTCTCCTCAAGGTCCCAATGTCTGGCTCAGAGACATCACGGTTTATTAGAATTATGAGCCTTATCTGTTGCTTGAATGGACTGGACGAGCCTCCTCTCGTCCAAACCATTAACAGATGGTGTGCTGTTAATTCAGTTATCCCACAGTCACAAAGTCCCAGGCACAGGTTTGATGTGGCACTCTTTAACCAAACTAAGGACACACTAGATTTGTTTAACACAAGTCTCAGCATCTGAGAATTTTCTAAAGGCCAGCAGGTCCTCAAATTACTGCTCTTGGCCCTTTACCACCAGAGAAGATTCTATGTTCACTGGTGCTTTTCAAAACTTACTCCCTGTTGAAACGGATGTGGCTAACCTGGTACCTGTTGTGCTAGTTGGTAAGTTATTCAACTCCATCTTTACAGGTCCCAAAATGGCAAACAGGAAGGTAGGGGTTATGTCCGCAATCCAAGGCTGTTTTTAGCTTGACAACTGGTTTGAAGTGGTATCTTGGTGTGTGGTCACAGAGAACCTGAAAGAGGAGCATGCCCTTAAGCAATTTCAGGAATTATGATGATCAAGGGCAAAACCCAAGGAATTCCTATTACACCAGACTTGTTTCTCCTTAGGGTATCTGTATCTTAAAAAGAGGCAATGCAGTCTTAACCAGATGTTCTAGACAGTCGACAACCAGGGATGCATTATCCCTGAGAAACCTGGACTTAATGAGTTCTTCTTTGTTCCCTCCTTCGGATGTAGCTACAGGTATAGAAAAATGAGTTGATCTTTGTTCCCTCCCTCGGATGTAGCTACAGGTATAGAGAAAGTCTAGGGGTTCGGACTACCCCGTATGATGAGGAGGGCAGCGGCACCAAGGATGCCTACCCGTCAGCAGCAGCAAAGAAAGTCGCCTTTCAAACCAGTGCCTCAGCAGACGACTTCTGCCTCCAATAGATTTGTACCAGTTTGGGATGCAATTCCCCAGACCCCCCTTTCGACTGATTGGACACCCCTCCTAACGTAAAGGGCATGTTCACAGAGGCTCCCACTAGGGAGACTATATCCCACAGCTTAATGCCAGTGGGGCAATGTCTACAAGGCTTTTGGCTGAGGTGACAGGACTTTAGACCGACTCCTAGACGGTAGAAGTCCTTCCTTCAGGGTATCGAGTCCCTTTCATAGTCTGTCCTCCTCTGATCATGACTCCAATAATTCAACCAGTTTATTTGGAAGGTTGAGTAAAGGACCTACTCTTATTAGAGGAAGTATCCAAATTGTTGGCCGAAGAAGCCGTGGAAGAAGTTTGTTTGTGATGCAAACAAAATTCAAAATGAAGACTCCAGCCACCATTCTCCAGGCCATCGGGATGAACAATATTCTGACCATAGACCTGAAAGACCAAAATATTTACCTTTTTCTTAGCCTAGGCTCATGCCTTGGGCATCAGGCATTTGAGGTACCTGGACAGCTTGCTTCTCCTGTCAGAATCCCAAGCTCTTCTTTTGAGGCACAGGAATCTCCTAGATTTCTGCAAGAAGTTAGGAATCTAAATGAACCTGGAAAAGTCCAACCTCGTCCCTCAATAATCCATCAGGTACCTAGACATGGACACACAGTAGGCTCGATCCAAACCAGAGCATTTCCATCTGTTGATAGGATCCTGATATTCAAGAAAATAGCAGAAACCCTTCTGAAAGGAAACCCACTTCCTGCTCACTCTTGGAAATAGCTTCTAGGTCATCTCTCCTCTGTAGAGAAACGCGTCCCCTTCGGGAGGAAGCATCTTTGGTCGGTGCAGTGGGCTCTGAAGAGACAGTGGTTGCAGTCATCCGACCACCCTGCAAGCCTGCAACCCTGTTGTCAGTTCCCCAGGAGGTTGTGACGAACCTCCATAGGTGGCTGATAAAGGAGAACCTGTTAGCGGGAACCCCCTTCAGGCTTCTTCCCTACAATTCCTTTTGTTCTCGGATACTTCTCACCAAGAGTCTGGTGCTCACCAAGGAACGGAGAAAATCTGGAGCCTATGATCAGAAGGGACAAGGCCTTTCTCATCAATATTTGGAGATGATAGCAACGCAACTAGCGTCATTCTACTTTCCAGAGACTGAAAGGTCACTTCGTGGTGCTGATGAGCAGAAACGCCACGGTAGTGACCTATATCTCTAAATAAGGAGGCGCAGCCCCTCTGTTGCTCTGCCAGCTAGCAGTAAAGATACTCAGGTGTTCACAGACCAAAGCAATTTCCCTCTCAGCGAGGTTCATCACCGGGAAGAAGAACGTCATTGCTAACCATTTGAGTCGATCAGGGACGACAGTTGGTTCAGAAAGGCCTTTGTTTCCTATTCCGTTTGACTGTTTCCCCGTCTCTAGATATGTTCACCACTCACCTGAATCACAAACTCCCGGTGTATTACTCACCAGTCCCAGACCAAGCAGCAGTAATGGTAGATATTTTTCAGCACCCATGGGAGGGACTAGACTTTTACGCGTTTTTGCTGTTCGGTCTGATTCATCAGACAAGAATCTGAACATCCCAGGGAGTCGGAATAACATGAGTAGCTCCAAAGTGGCTAGCAGCAGATTTGTATGCAGACCTGCTGGGACTTCTCATGAAAGTTTCAAAAGATCTTCTATAATGGCCAAAACTACTATGACAACTACAGATAAGAAAGTTCAATGACTCTGAGCATTGTCTGTCCCTTCACGGCTGGAAACTATCTAGCATCTCCTCCGAAAGAAATGCTTTTCGAAACCAACTGCAAAACAACTTTCCGGATATCTCTGAAAGGTGTTTTTAGCAGTCTACCAGGCCAAGTGGAAATCTTCAGTGATTGATGTAAGGTGAATATTGCTCCACTCAAGGCCACTACTGTATTCCCCTGATTGCAGACCTTTTGGTGTTGTTGACGAACAAAAGACTCCTTTCAGTCACTGCAGTAAAAGGCCCTCGCTCGTTCTTGAGCCAAGTCTTCAAACTGAAAGGGCTTGACCTCTTCTCTTCATGGGAACTCTCAGATCTCATTCGGAGTTTCAAGCAGTCTTGTCTTCGATAACTCAAATCTCCTACCTAGGATGTGACTAAAGTTCTCAGGGCATTAAGGAAAGCCCCCCTACAAACCCATGCATAAACCTTTAGACAGGGACCTTACCTTAAAAACCATCTTCATCCTTGCCTTACCTTCAGCCAAGAGAGTAAGTGAACTACAGTAAATGGTCTTTTTGGGCTCAGGCCATGTCGTCCTGATGGAAATTCCTTCTTAGTAGCTTCCTAGGTTATATTTAAGTACAGTGATATATCCCAGAGAATTTTACTAAAGGCATTCAGAATTCTAACTCCTGGCGCGAGTATCCCTTGTATTATCTTTAGGGATATCGCATAAGATCAGAGGACGTATTCTAGACACGCCACATAGCTATCTACACCCTTAATAGCGTTTACGCTTCGAGAGGGTAAAGTGGCAAGAATTGTAGGAGGGCCGTTATTAAGGCAACGCTCCTGCTCGTACTGTTGTTGAGCGCCAGCACGATGCTGTGTGGCGCCATCTTGCCATTCTTTCTCTTGTAGCGCTACCTATTCGGTGTTATCCCTTGTGCCTCACCCCATTTTGGATAGTATTTTTCGTTATGATGCCTTCACCAGCCTCATCTACCTCTGGAAAGTTGAATACTATCTTTATTTTGTATAAATGTAAGCTCTTGCCAGTTTTTTTCCCAGAGTTATTTCGTAATTAACGTAACAAGAGCTGTTGCCTAGCCGGATGGCGTCTTGGACGCGGTCGTTCTTTTGCATGTGCATTTAGCCAGAACGACATACCCAGCATATTTCGCTTTAATAATTTTAGCTATTTAGCAATTTAGCTAGGAATTCTTTATATTATGCCGATTGTTTTGTGGATTTGGCAGTTTATTTACCGAGCCCCACGAGTGCTAGGCTTCCTAGCCTAGGCACCCACGCACTTCATGCATGATATAACCTTCCTGGTAAAGTTTTATTAAAGCTCAGGCAATATTTTATACATTTAAGATATTACTGAATAAATTTTCCTCTTCCAAGATAGTATACCAGAGAGTTTTGTTGACCGATTCTCACCGCGCCTAGGCTAGTAGCCTAGGGGCATTAGTATAATTTCATACATGTCCCCAATTGTCCTTGTATCGTCTTTTAGGTGGAGACTGACACCTCCTATGCCTTTTAAGTCGATACCTATCTCCCTGTGAGATTTAAGAGCAATTCCTCTTCCCTCTGACTAGCCTAGGATAACCCTAGTCAGCTTTGCCGTGAATTTTATTCAGGTAAATCTAGGCTAGGGTGTTCCCATACCTTTCCCTCGACCGCAGAGGTCGGTTTTGAGTTTAGGACTGGACATCAGAGTATTTGTCTGTGATCGGTGGCCATCTGTCTTGGAGAATTGAATTCCTAAGTCAGGTTAGGCCACCAATGCAGGAGGCTAGCCCTCCCTAGGCCCCACCTGAAGGCATTATATGATAATGTCTCCTCCCTGTGGCCTAGCAGACAGTCCTGTGCCGGCAGATCCTAAAGCCGAAAAATTGAATTCTTCCCTTGCTTAAGGTCTCCGACACAAGATTCTGTTCCTATCCACTGAGACAGTGGCCTGGGTGCTGCCATCTCACCCTATCAGACTACCCCAGTCTAGGGAATTGAATTTCCTGGCCCCTAAGGTTGTCTCTACTCTGGATCAGAATCTTTTAGGTTAGGTAGGACCTACCAGGTACTACCTCACCTACAGGACCCTTACCCCTCCCCTGCTGTCCTTTGGTGTTGGCTTAGCCTTCACACATCTTTGCCATCATTCTACAATCGACCCTGTGGGTAGATTGTGGGATTGGCTCGGGTTCTCTGTCGGTTGTCGATGGTTGAATGGAAGCCCGAATATAATTGCCCCTTCTATATGAACCCTCATTCTGGATGGCGGTCTGCAAGGCTGAGCCTTTGCTTCCCCCTCCCATCCATGCTTTCTCTCTCTCTTACCATCTACCTTGGGCCAGCTGCCGGCGTCCTAGAGCCACTGGCAGCCGACATGGACTGCGGTCCGCAGTCGGGTTGTTCTGCCGCCACTTGCCACGGATTACCGTTGACCGGTGACCCAACGACAGCTGGCACAAACTGGCCGGCCGCCGGCAACTATGCTGACTGCCGACAGCCGGTCGACCAATTGTCTGAAGACATAATCTTTCGCCGGCCTCCGGCGGGTCCGCCTTCATAGACGAACCCCCGGCGGCCAGCAGCAGGGTGGCTTCCGGCGGCCTGCCGCCCATTACCTACTGAAGGCAGTGTACCTTCAAAAAGCCCAGGGTAAGGTGGTGTATGCCGGCAGGCACTACAGTATTGGCCGTGGAGTGGTCAGTAGTCACTGCGATATTGATTATCCCGCACTAGAAATACCACTGTGCGGTCTGTGCTGTAGCCCATACATATTTCCAACCTACAAGGTGCTTCATGGGCAGCCTATTGTGAGACCACCAGACCAAGAGAGCGATTCTCTCTTGTTAAGAAAGCGATCATTGATCACTTTATTCAATCCCCAATATTGAACTTTAGAAGACGGTGTTAAGTTACACCTTATATCCAAAGGATAAGTTGTCTTCTCCTAATAATTTGACTTAGAATATAGAGTTCAATATTGAAGGAGGTCATAGCAATTGGCTGGACAGGAAACACATGTGGGTGTCTTTCCTCTTTCCCTTCTAGCCTACCTATCCCAAGCTAATATATACATAACATTATATCATGAAATTATGAGATATGTCACCGAATACTCATCCGCCTTTCCTTTCTTTACAGGAGGAGCATCCCAAGTGCGGGAACCACTTCTGCAAGGTCCGCAGTAAGAGCTTCTGCGGCCATGACTTGTGCAGAACCCACGCGGGCTGCGCGACAACGAAGGGCTCTTTTAAGTATTGGGACCCCTAGGTATGTGACGTTTGTTCCAATCTGGTTACTGAGGCTTTTGATGATCAAAAGTCTACCGAGTCAAGGGATGCAGCAAGAGAGACGCTGCGAAAATGGGTCAGGGGTTTTCAGAAGAACACCACTGGCCCATACCTTCCTAATGAAAGGATGAGGGCTTGTTTGTTCCCTAGAGCATTTTCGGATGCAGTTATCCCTCAAGCTCAGCCTGAGATCTCCCTCGTCCAGATTCCGATAGAACCTGATGTTTCAGATGCCTTGAAGGACATCCAGATGGAGGAAAACATGTCGGTGGTTTCCGAGGATACGGAACGTAGTCTTCTAGCTGAAGAGCAGGATCAGGAGTCTGTTCTACCTCCTAAAGGCGACGAAGAGAAAGTCGAAATTATTTCGGTTTCATCGGCTACGGTGGCTGAGCCTATCCCGTCGACTTCTGCCCCCCAGTTAGATACGATTAGTCATACGCTAACTTCTCTCTTGTCCATGTTCCAGGACATGAAGAAGCAATCATCCGAGAAGGAAGCTTTGCTTCGAACGGAGATGCACCAACTCGTGTCTTCCCGTTTAGCCCCAAGAAGCTAAACGTTAAGGAACTTCCCCCCTTTTCTGACGTCAATCCTTGGAGGTATGCTGAACACATGCCTATGTCAGGAGGGAAGATCTTCCTCTCTGACAAACTGGGCACTGTCCCAGTTGAGGATATTGAGTTTTGGCCCAGCAAAGGGGCCTACCCGGGTTGTTACGTCCGCTTAACCCTTTTACCCCCAAAGGACATACTGGTACGTTTCACAAAAGCCATCCCTTTACCCCCATGGACATACCGGTACGTCCTTGCAAAAAAATGCTATAAAAATTTTTTTTTCATATTTTTGATTTTTTATATATATATATATATATATATATATATATATATATATATATATATATATATATATATATATATATATATATATATATATATATATATATAGAAAATTCAGGCATTTTCCAAGAGAATGACACCAACCTGGCCTCTCTATGACAAAACTTAAGGCTGTTGGAGCAATTTAAAAAAAATATAATGCAAAATGTGCTGGGAAAAAAATAACCCCCTGGGGGTTAAGGGTTGGAAATTTCCAAATAGCCTGGGGGTAAAAGGGTTAAGGACGGAACCCCCCTCAAAAGAGGAAACAGAGCCGAAAGAGGTCATCATACTGGACCTCCCCAAGGCCCAAGTCTTGTTCACTAAGACCTTGAAGGAGAGGGCCTTCACTAGTTCCAAGGTGCCGGCTCTCAGTAAGAAGCACCCATCCTTCATTGCTGCTTCTTCCCGTGCCTTCCCCTTTATGGACCCTCTTAATGAGAGAATGCCTTGATGAAGTCATTGAGCTTCAGCATGGCATTTCATTCCCGTGCTGAAACTTGGTGACGGGCAAGAGGGCTCTCGAACTTGGGGAAATTGCTCCCCCAGTTCGAATCTAAATTTCTCTCTTTTACCTTTTTCTTTTTCTCAATATTACTTCGACCTTATCCTAATTTCACAAACTTTCTTTAGTCTTGCTTTCCAAACTCTATGAGAAAAATTTCCCTCATTATGCGTGTGTATATATTATGTACATATATATTTATTATTTTTTTTCTTTTCTCCTATGGCTTGGATGTTTTTACATCCATTGTAGCCCCGGCGTGGATGTTCATACATCCTTTATTGCTGCCTGCTTTGATGAGTGAGAGGAGGTATCACGGTTGGGAGGTGTTTGCATTCAAAGCTATATGTGAGAGTATTGGATGATTTCAGCCATCCCGAAGATGGTTTGGACCTTTTTGGCGGAACTATTCTCAAGTGTTGAGTCTTCGGAATCCAGGGGGATCCAATGCTTGGGGTAGGACTCTAGGCTTTTGGCCGGAAGCCCGTCATTATAGATATGGGGAGGATGATTCCATAATTTCTTGGTCTCAGTCCGAACAGGCGGGTTCAGCTTACACCTGTGCCTCTATATCTGTTTTGATGCTATCCTTCGGGTAGGGTATGGAGTGGACCATCTGGGAAGTATACTCTCATTGTGCCGATAGTGGAGAGTGCAAATTTCCTTTCCGACGTGTGATGGCCTAACATTCTTGAGCAGGTACATCAAACTAACTCTTTTCTCGCTCTTTAGTATAATGGATTCTTTAAGGAACGAACCCCCATCCCCTGGATACGCTGACTCTCCCCCGGCACTGTTGACGACCTCTGCTAATGTGATAAGGGATAGCTCTGTTGATGACCTCGGAACGGGAAAGGACCATTCTACTGATATTTCTAAATCGAGTAATTTGTGTAACACGAGGAAACTTTGAATCCTCCATGTTACACAAATTTCACTAGAAACAAATTATGATGATCTATTTAAAGCATTTGAATGCTATGGATGCATAAAAGAAATAAGGATGAAACTTGAAGCTGAAACTTGGGATTCATGGATATCTTATAGTAGTTATGACGAAGCATTTAGTGCAATAAGTAACTTGAATAATATTAAAATTAATAACTTGAATGTCGTGGCTGCTCTCTGTGATAAGGTACCAAAAGATTTAGATGTGTACAGGCCTGCCGATTGGTTGGAAAAAGACGCAGATATAGTCATGCCCTCCCAGAGAAATCCAAAACCACCGATGTGGCTTATAGCTGAATCAAAGGGGGTTACAGGGAATTATTTTAAAATATGCAAATTGATTCAGAAAAAAGTAGGAACTATTGCACCAGGCGATATATCTCGTTTCGGAAAAAATTGTTTCCTTATCCATGCCAAATCCAGTACACAGTCGGTAATATTGTCCAATATGAAAATAAGTAATGATGACATTAAGTTAGATGTCAAACCCCACCTAAATTTTAGCTACGGAAGGGGCGTAGTTTTTAACAGAGATCTATATGATTTTACAGAGGAGGAGATACTGGCCATGTGTCCATTAAATGTATGGAAAGTTCATAAAGTCCCAGGTACATCAATGATAATCCTTACGTTCCAGGATGCTGATGTACCTTTTCATATTATTATCGAGAACGAAAGGATTAAAGTAAGACCCTTCAAGCAGAAGCCATTGCAATGCTTTAATTGTTTTAAATTTGGGCACCCGTCCAAAGTTTGCAAAAATGAGATGTGTGGTATTTGCTCCAAATCTTACCATGGAGAGTGTGCACTTGGAGCCAGGTGTTTAAATTGCAGTTCGAATCACAAATCCACAGACAAGAGCTGCAAGCTACATAAGTTGGAGGAAGCTGCCCTCAACAAATCGAACTTAGAACATATAAGTGTGACCCATGCCAAAAGACTATTAAATAAATCAAATACATATGCTAAGGCATTAAAATCAAACCAACCTAGCGCTGCCAATACCTAAAAAAAAAAAAGTATACTATCTGACAAAATGTCAAATAACGAGGTAACCATATTACCTCCTGAGGCTTTACCACGGTGTATTAACACTAGGTCATTGCCCATTGCTGTACAGCCTTCAGCCGCCATTATAAAAAGTAATACAAACCTCTCTCAGGCCATGTCCTTGCCTGATCTGATGGAGGTTCTACTTAAGACTAACTTACCTGATGCACCTGTTGTGGGAAAGGTGCAAAAACATCGAATCCCACAATCTATTAATCGCAAAAGAGAGAGACCTCCATCTCTCTCTCCACCCTCCATTAGAAACGTTAAGGTTATGACATCAAATAAATTTGATATTTTGTCTGTTGAAGTTCTAATGAACCAGAAGATGGACTGAATAAATCAGAAATTCAAGTTGAGGTCCACCATCCACCTCAACAAACAGATAAAAAGAATACAAAGAAAAACACAAATGTAAAACCCAACATAACAAGACCTCCTCTGAAGAAACCTACTGGTAATAATGTTAAATTAAAAACTGCTAATGGGAAGACCTCATCCAAGATGTCTTCCAGAAATAATCCATAGTTTTCTCCTCCATTTTGCAATGGAACTGTCAGGGTTTGAAGGCGAAATGTGAAGAACTTAAGCTCCTAATTCATGAGCATTCCCCCATAATTGTATGTCTACAGGAAAGTAGGCTTGATTCTAACACTCCTAGTCCTCAAGAGTATGTTAGCTATAGAACACCACATAGTCAACAAGCAGGGAGCCATGGCGGAAGTCTCATGTACATTCGCCGAGATGTTCCCCAAATACCCATGTCTATACGTACAACCCTGCAGGCAGTTGTTGTACAAATTGATATAGGGAGAAAATATACAATATGCTCTCTGTACTTACCTCCAAATGATAATATTTTATATGATGATTTAGCAGAGGTCATTCAACAACTCCCTCAACCTTTTTTCTTACTGGGAGATATGAATGGTAGACATCCTTTATAGGGTGATGTTTTGGCCAACACAAGGGGCAATATTATCTCATCAATTGTGGAGAATGAGGATGTGGGACTCCTAAATACAGGAGAGCCCACACACTTCCATGTTCAGACAGGTACTTTGTCATGAATTGACCTTCCAATTGCAAGCTCTAACTGCCTTCTTGATTTTGATTGGAGGACATTAGATGATTGGCATACTATTGATCATGCACCAATCATTATAAACACCAACAAGGGTCCGCCTTTGCAAAGATCGCCACGTTGGAATCTAGACAAGGCAGACTGGGTTAAATTTTCCGAGCTAAGTGAAATCGAAGGGAGAGCAGAACAGTTTGAAAGTGTTAATGATGCCATAGACCTACTGAATGGAACTCTTCATACAGCAGGAGTCAATTCAATTCCCAAAACAACAGGGTTATTCAAACGACGACCAGTCCCGTGGTGGTCTTCAGAACTAACTGCACTCCACAGAGCCACAAGATCTCTAACACGATTGCGTAGACGCAGAACTGATGAGAATATAATTTTGTACAAGAAATGTAGAGCACAGTTCCGTCGTGCCATGAAAGAAGCAAGGCGCCAGTCATGGATGTCTTTTGTTTCCTCCATTAACAGTAGAACACCACCATCTTCTGTGTGGAGGAAAGTAGAAAAGATAGCTGGCAAATTCACCCCCAACCCACCACCGGTGTCGAAGGTGAATGGCCAGTATGTAACTGAAGCAAATGAAGTTAGCAATGCCCTGGCTAATCATTTTTCAAATTATCCAGCAAGTGTGAAGGAGCCCCTGGTCACCAGTACAGGAGCACTGAAGAAAAGAAAATTTTAAATTTTGCAACAAAAAGGGAAGAGTCGTATAATTCTCCTTTCACTGAAAGAGAATTTGATTCCGCACTTGCTCATTGCAACGATACAGCCCCTGGACCCGATGGAATTCCATATGCAATGATTAAACATGTACATTTTAATACATAGCTATTTATTTTAAGCATTATTTATAGAATATGGCATGATCATAGTTACCCAAGTGTTTGGGAACTAGCCATTATTTTAGCCTTTTTAAAACCCGATAAAGACAAGTTTTTAGCAGCAAACTATCGTCCTATTGCATTGACATCTTGTTTATGTAAAATCATGGAGAAGATGGTCAATGCAAGGCTGATATGGTACCTTGAAAAGAAAGGTATTTTATCACTGATTCAATGTGGATTCCGAAAAATGCACTCAACGACTGATGTGTTGATACGACTTGAGTCTTCTATTTGTGAAGCCTTTGCTTCCAAACAGCACCATGTTACAGTATTTTTTGACCTTGAAAAGGCATATGATACCACATGGAGATATGGTATTCTTAAAACCATTCATGAATTGGGATTGAGAGGAGAGCTGCCACTATTTATTCAGGCATTTCTTTCACGTAGAGTTTCTCAAGTGAGAGTGGGGGAAACTCTATCAGAGATTAAGTGTCAGGAAGGAGGAGTTCCTCAGGGTAGTGTGCTGAGTGTAACCCTTTTTGCACTAGCAATTAATGGGATATCCTCAGCCATTCCCCAGGATGTTCTCTCAACATTATTTGTGGATGATCTCTCAATATCATTTGCTGGCACTAGAATGGCAATGGTTGAGAGAAAAATCCAACTCTCTATTGATAAAATTATCCAGTGGGCTGACAAGAATGGATTTAAGTTCTCGACAAGTAAAACTACCATTGTCCATTTTTGTCGTATCCGGGGAGTACATCCAGACCCGGATATATACATTAAAGGTCAACGGATACCATGTGTATTGGAAACCAAATTTTTAGGTTTGATATTTGACTGTAGACTTACATGGGTTTCTCACCTAAAAGCGCTAAAAGCTAAATGTGTTGAAGCTCTGAATATCTTAAAAGTATTGTCCCATACATCATGGGGGCAGACCGCAATACTATTTTAAAATTATACAAGGCCTTGATTTTTTCCAAAATTAGTTATGGTTGTGAGGTATATTCTTCAGCCACCCCAAGCCGGTTAAAAATATTAGACTCGATACATCATGCAGGTATTAGATTGTCTACTGGAGCTTTTAAAACCTCACCTATCCCAAGTCTCCTTGTTGATGCTGGAGAGTTACCTCTAGACCTTTACCGAATGTCTTCCATTCTTCGGTATTGGTTTAGATTGCAAAGACTCCCTAACCCTCTAGCCTTTCAGACTGCAAGCCTTGTAAGACACGCATCATACTTTGAGTTGCACCCAAAATCTCCTCAACCTTATGGCTTTCGGCTGAAACGATTATTAAATAGTCTGGATATAATTAGAAATAAGGTACTTCCATTCAAGGTATCATCAACGCCTCCATGGAAGTTACCAGAGATATCTCTTTCTAAATATTTTATTGGAGATAAGAAGAATATGTCAGACCTAGAAGCCAGGTCTCTTTTTAATGAACATGTTAAAGAACATAGAGGATCAACTTTTATCTATTCTGATGGCTCCAAATCTGATGCTGGCGTTGGATTTGGAGTACATAGTAATGGTTTTAATTGTAGAGGTGCACTTCCTCTGACTGCTTCCATATTTACTGCCGAACTGTGTGGCATATTAACCGCTATTGAGAAAATAGCGTTGGAGAAGGAGGGTAATTTTACAATTTTAGTGATGCAAGGAGTGTCCTTCAAGCTATGGAAGTTTTTAATTCTAATAACCCTCTAGTTTTAAAGATTTTAGAATGGCTTTTCCTTATTGGACGGAGAGGTATAACAGTTCAATTTTGTTGGGTTCCAGCACATGTAGGTGTGTCCGGGAATGAGAAGGCAGATTCACTGGCTAAGGAGGCTGCATCCGAGTTGCTGGCAAGAAGGTATCCCATTCCCTGTAATGATTTCTTACCTGACATCAAGAAATTGGTTTGCAATAAATGGCAACAGCAATGGGATAGTCAAGATGGCAATAAAATGAGGGAAGTAACAAATGACATACAGTGAACCCTCGCTACTTCGCGGTTCGACCATCGCGGATTCACCACTTCGCGGATTTTTTTCATAACCCATGTATATACATATATCGCGGATTTTCCGGAAATATCGAAAATACCGCGATGTGACCGATGATGCGAGATTGGAGAAAGTAAGGAAAATTGAATCATGATCGATTTTCAATATAAATGAAACTTTGAGGAGCAACAAAGATATCATTTGTTAGAGAGATAGAGAGAGGTAAGGAATGGGAGGTAGTGAAAAGTAGCCCACAGAGAGAGAGAGAGAGAGGTAGAGAGAGAGAGAGAGAGAGAGAGAGAGAGAGAGAGAGAGAGAGAGAGAGAGAGAGAGAGAGAGAGAAGGGTTAAATGTAATAACCAAAAAGTTTTTATAGGTTATAACACATTGGTGCTTATGTAATATCAACTGTATACTGTAGACGGTTTGAATAAGTTAAGAAATGGTATTCGTACACACTCAAGAGCGGCAGCTAGATGACAGCTGATCTAATCACAGCCAAAAGTAAAACAAAAAGAAGTCAACAATACTCGAGTTTTAAAACACACCCGAAATTTAAAAACAAAAGTACACGCTTTCTTAATGTGCAATTAACTATTTAAAGAGTGGAAATTTTCTAGAATAAAATTATATTTCCCAAAAAATAGTGGTTTGCTGATGAAATCGGATGCCGTATTTTTAGCTATGATTGAAATGGATGTAGACTCGGCCTAATTTTTTTGTTTCGTATTTAATTGACACTAAGAAAACTAATTTTAGTTTCTTCATCTAAATGTAAGTATTGTATAACACAGAGAGAGAGAGAGAGAGAGAGAGAGAGAGAGAGAGAGAGAGAGAGAGAATGAATCAGCTGTTGTAATCAAATGGCGTGTTTTTGTTTCGTGAGAATTTCATCACCGCGACTATAACAACAACATACTGTACTGAACTTTACAGTATTATACAGACTACTGTAATATGATAAAGTAAAATATTTGTAATCTATTTTATATGAAATGGGGCTTTTTTTTTTGTTTGTTTAAAATTTACATTTACGTATGTAAAACAACTCTCTCTCTCTCTCTCTCTCTCTCTCTCTCTCTCTCTCTCTCTCTCTCTCTCTCTCTCTCTCTCTCTCTCTCTCATAGATTGTTTTCCTGCTTTGCTACGTATGTATGATTTTATATAGATACGGTAAATAATATTTGTAATAACATATTTTATAAAAGCTTTTACTGTAATATCATTATTTATCACTTTCATCATGGCGTTAAATTCCTTAGTTTGTTAACTGAACGTACGTCATGACGCCGTCGTTTCAGGCAGCGTCATAAACAAAAACATTTCATTTGGAAGTCCTAAGAAAAATTAAGTAAAACATTAGTAATAACCAAATCAACATACTGTACTGAATAATCAATATAATTGATGCAAAAACTAAACTATACATAGATGTGTAAATGCGTTTGTTTCTTCATTATAATCAGAGATAAACGTAAACAAAACATTGGTTGCCATTTTTTATCGTGCGTTTTAGGTGTTTAGGAAACGCATGATATAAAATCGCCTTTAATATTTGTGCCTGTTTTAGTTTAGGGTGCTGTAGTAAATGCATTAAGTGTTCTGTACATTAAAGGGTGGTTTGTTAACAGTACTACGTACAAGGGAAGGTTTTAAAAGTCCGAATATACATGTTAAATAAATAGGTAAATATGATGTCACTACTTCGCGGATTTTCACCTATCGCGCCCGCGTCTGGAACCTATCTACCGCGATAAACGAGGGTTCACTGTATCTCCTTGGAGGTATAATATGATGCCCCGAAAATGGGAGACGTCTCTTTGTCGTCTCCGTATTGGTCTCACTCGGTTGACACACGAGTTTCTGCTGAAGGGCCAACACCAACCGTATTGTGACAACTGTTTAGTACCTCTAACAGTAAGGCATTTGTTAACAGAATGCCCCAATTATAACAACTTGCGGAATAGATATTTGTTTGAGGCTCGAGGTGAGGGTGGCAGGTTCATCCTTGCCAAGATTCTTGGAAATGTGTCCTACCATACAAGTGGCAATTTTAGATTTATTTCAGAAGCAGGTCTTCTGAAAAATATTTAACTTTTATGACAATCAATTTTTATGATTTTAACTGAATACTCTTTAATTTTTTATTTTATTTAATTTTTTATTTTTGTATACAGTACATAAATTAAATGTTACCGGCGTCAATGACCTTAGATGTCAGGATGCCTGAAAACTTTAAATCATTCATTCATTCATTCCCCTTTATGGAGAAAGGGTTTAAGGCAGTTGAGGCAGGGAAACCTTGCCCTACACTCGAAGAGTGTAGACCCTTTTCCGTCGCCCTACCATCTGATGATGCGGACTGGAAGAACGTTTACAACACCTTCTCAGTCGGGAAGCTGGAGGCGGACATTGCCGGACGTCAGTTCGTAGAAGATCTCCCGAAGTTGTCGGATTTCCACCTGCGCAGGGAGCAGGAAACGAAGGAGAGACTTGCCACCTCTATGTCTTTGCAGACTGGATTAGAGACGATGGCAAGCGTCCCCGACACCACAGATATTTATATGGTCTTCGCCAAAGCATATTTGGCAACGGTCACCAAGGACCTATACAACTTCATTAAAGCCAGACGGGCTTGCAGAGAGTTCATGTTAGCCTCGGCTGCGGTGAGTCACGAACTAAGGAAGCTGATAGCTTCCAACATCTGGGGAAAAGACCTCTTCCCAAGCGAAGTGGTCAAAGAGGTCGTTGACAGTCGCTACGGAGAACAGGAATTTCCTCCATAAATGGGGCTTGTGTCATCTAAGAGGAAGTCTTCCACCGAGGAGGGTCCCCAACCCAAACGGAAGACGAAACAACATAGAGTGCCCTCTCGCCATCCACGACAACAACAACAGCTTTCCGTGGCCACGGTGCCCCAGATGGTGGCACAACCACCTACCACGTCCCAGTTGGTGCCCCAACAGGTGGCGACTCAGTCGCTTGTCTTTAACCCAGCCTTTGAAAGGCAATCAACAACCTTTCGGCCAAGGTCTCAGGGTACCTTTCGAGGTTCCTCTAGACGCCCCTCCAGAGGCAGGGGCAACAAAGGTGGACATGGCCAAGGAGGCTAGTCCTCCAACCAGCACTCCAAGTGAGATGCTTCTGGTAGGAGGGAGACTTCTCCTCTTCCGGGATCGCTGGACCTTCGATCCCTGGGCTCACAGCCTAGTCAAGAACGGACTAGGGTGTAGTTGGAACGCAACTCCGCCAAATTTCCCTCAGTTCTTCCAACACTCAACCCCCATGAATGGAAGAATATGTTCAGGAACTCCTAGACAAGAGAGTTGTAAAGAGGGCAAAGTCCATCAAATTCCAAGGAAGGCTGCTCTGTGTTCCGAAGAAAGACTTGGAAAAGCTCAGAGTCATTCTGGACTTATCACCACTAAACAAGTTCATAGTGAACTACAAGTTCAGAATGCTGACTCTTCAATGCATAAGGACCCTACTGCCCAAACAGGCATACACAATCTCCATAGATATGGCGGACGCATACTGGCATGTTCTGATCAATCGCCAAGTTTCCTCCTACCTAGGATTCAAACTGCAAAAAAGACAGTACATCTTCAGAGTCATGCCCTTCAGACTAAACATAGCCCCAAGAGTATTCACAAAGCTTGCGAACGTAGTCATTCGTCAACTACGCCTAAAGGGAGTTCAGGTGATTGCCTACTTGGACGACTGGCTGGTAAGGGCAGCATCCGAAGAAGAATGCACGCAAGCTTCCAAGGAAGTGATCCAGTTCCTGGAACATCTAGAATTCAAGATCAACTTGGAAAAGTCTTGTCTATCTCCAGCTCAGAAGTTCCAATGGCTTGCCATTCATTGGAACTTACAGTCACACTGCCTCTCCATTCCACCAAAGAAGAGGAGAGAGATAGCGGGATCTGTCAAGAGACTCCTTCAATCCGACAGGATTTCAAGAAGGCAACAGGAGTGTGTGTTGGGGTCTCTCCAGTTCGCCTCAGTGACAAGAATACGTCCTCTGATCGTATGCGATATCCCTAAGATAATACAAGGGATACTCGCGCCTGGAGTTAGAATTCTGGATACCTTTAGTAAAATTCTGGGATATATCACTGTAGTTAAATATGACCTAGGAAGCTACTAAGAAGGAACATCCATCAGAATGACATGGCTACCTCCCCAAAAATAGATATTTCGCTTCGCTCAAAATCCGTTATCTTATCTTACGTCACATTTCAGAGGGTGACATTCAAACAAGCAGTTCTAGAGGTCTCCGGTGAATAGGGAGTATTCGAAAACAATTTCTTCTTCAGCCACCGATACGAAGATACACCTGGAAATCACAATCCAGGAATGAAGCCACACTCCTGAAATTCCCACATCTAAACAGGCCACACCAACGTACCTCGAGAGGGCCCATGCTGCTTCTCATACAGCCACAACCATCAGATGGGAACAGAATGTATTGCTCCAACTCAACGGCGAAACAAAGGATCCAACAATGTATCTTCCAAATGTATCAGTGACCTTCCTTGAAGACAGACACCTTCTCACTGCCGACCATAACTCTCGTTGCTGTGACGTGACCTCCGAAACCTTTGTTCTTGATCGAAAAAGGGGGAACAAGTAGTTAACTGGCATTTGGACAATTGTCTAACAATCTCTTTCCCGAACTATTCAAAACAATTACTTATTTATATTACAATGTATATATATATATATATATATATATATATATATATATATATATACAGTATATATATATATATATATATATATATATATATATATATATATATATATATATATATATTCATATATATATAATCTATATGTATATACTGTATATATCTATATATATATATATATATATATATATATATATATATATATATTATACAGTGATATCTCTACATACGATCTTAATTCGTTCCAGAAACTGCTTCGTATGTTAAAACGATCGTATGTTGGAGCAAATATTCCCATAAGAATACTGTACATGGTAATTTATTTAATTCGTTCCTCAGCCTAAAAACCCATAAT
>NC_090726.1:152141771-152249271 GCF_036898095.1 Palaemon carinicauda | reverse complement strand
AGAAACACTTTTCACAATCTTGAAGTTGGCCATTTCTTGATGTAACTGTACCAACCGTGTGTCACACAATTATACATAATTCCTTTTGTATATATTATGCTTGTATCTGCGCTCTTCCCTCGCACTAAAAAGAACCTGAATGATCATGTCTCCGGTTTTGCTTTGTGACATTGTCTGTCTCTCGAACATGTTATGTCCTGTTACCTTGAGGTTTTGTATATAAAGGAGAGTGTTCCTTGATAAACAACTCAGTTGATTGCATCCTGCCTTTGAGTTCACAACCTTCACCCTCCTTCGTTACATTGGTGACCCCGGAGTGACTCGCTCCTCCCCTCCCACCTCTCACCGTCACTATGACGCCGTCAACGCATACCTTCTGCAGCAGTACTCGCCATCGCCAGCCGCCCGTATAGCAACGCCTTTTCAGCTCTCTCAACAACCGTTGGGGGACCAAAGGGCTTCGCTCACCCTTGGGAAAATGACCTGTATCACTCGCCTGCAACCTGCCGCAGACGGCTCTCCTCGTGAGGTGAACCTACTTCGCACCCCTATGGACAGCCACTTCATGACCTTCAAAACCTCCATCAACGCCTCCACTCGTGACGAAGAGGACACCTATTCAACTTCAACCGAAGCTGACGTGAATGCCGTAGGACACGCCTATGAATGCCGTAGGACACGCCTATAAATGCCGTAGGCCTATGAACGCCGTAGGCCTATGAATGCCGTAGGACACGCCTATGAATGCCGTAGGACACACTCGCCTATGAATGCCGTAGGACACGCCTATGAATGCCGTAGGACACACTCGCCTATGAATGCCGTAGGACACGCCTATGAATGCCGTAGGATACACTCGCCTACCCCGTTACGAGCCGGAGTGGCAACACAGCCACCCATCATCCACCACTCGCTCGCACCCCAACCATCGACTTCTACAGCCACTCACTGCCGCTAATCGGCGCAGTTTTTACTCCTACCTCTCCAGATCCAGGACACCTATTTAACATGTTCAGTATGTCATTTTTAGAGGAGGAGCCATGTACCAACCGTGTGTCACACAATTGTACATAATTCCTTTTGTATATATTATGCTTGTATCTGCGCTCTTCCCTAGCACTAAAAAGAACCTGAATGATCATGTCTCCGGTTTTGCTCTGTGACATTGTCTGTCTCTCGAACATGTTATGTCCTGTTGCTTTGAGGTTTTGTATATAAAGGAGAGTGTTCCTTAATAAAACAACTCGGTTGATTGCATCCTGCCTTTGAGTTCACAACCTTCTCCCTCCTTCGTCACATACTGTAACTGTAGTGACATAAACACTGAATAATGAGAAACTCCTGGTGCTCCTTGCCATTAGGTGCTAAAATATATCACCATTTTAGTAGGGTCATATATCTTTTGAAAGAAAAAAGAATGGGAAAAATTTTTATAAATTGTTTTGGGTGTAAACATTGATAAATGGAGCTTCTGAAGAAGTCTTAGGAAAGTTCCCAGACCATAATTTTCTCATCTCTAAATAGCATTCAATAATGTTAAGCAAATATTCAGTTCTAGTTAGAAAGTGGTATATATTAAATGTGAATACATGAAAGTTCACAAAAATTCATTGTGGTAGAAACATACCAAAAGGCCACTTCCTCTTTTCCCACAAAATCTGCTAGGACACATGAATTCAAGAGGAAAGCTTTACGATGAAATAAGGATAAGAGAATAAGACATATATGAGAGATAATGTCACTCCCTAGTAGACCCCCCAGATGCTGAAGCCTTGATGTGGATGGAGGGCTTAGGGATTAGCAGCTGGGTTCCGATGTTTGGTGGGAATTGCTTCCCCACTGGTCCTTGGTGCCAAGCTGTTGATCCAACTAAATTAGTCAGCACTTTCTCTTTTCCTTTTGTTTTTTTACTTTTTTCTCCCATCTCCAACTCTTGGACATGAACTTGTCATTGACTTTGGCTTATGTTTGATTATGGTTTGGCTGCCTCTTTGGATTTGACGCAGGTGGGATGGACGGCATGCCATCTCAAAAGAACTCGAGTACCTGACGTGACCGAGCGAGGGGAAAGTTTTATGTCAAACCTTTCCCTCAGTGCTGGGTCTGACGTTGACGGCCGTCATGACGCCTCAAGTGCTGAGGGCGGGGTGTATCTCTGGATATTGCCCCTAGGGCGGCCCTAATTGTAGGGATGAACCCGTCCTCTAAGTGTGGCTCCTTGGTGGGTGGGGGGAATATCCAGATGAAATTAATCTTCTCGTCATTATGGCGAACCCACCGAAACCCGTTGACGACCAATCCGCTTCCTCTCTGGCTGACTCTTCCAGGAAAATAGTTCACTCGATGGACTCGCATTCATCCAGTGCTATTACTCTGGAACCTTTCATTCCAACTTCCCCCAGATGCCAGAGAAATAAAAACACTGGCAGTTTAAATGAATATTTAAGGGTCCTATATTGTGAGGGAATTACTCGCAATGGGAATTATGAAAAATTATTTAATGTTCTGAAAAAGTTTGGAGATATAACAAGAATGAAACTGCAGCTCTGCAAAGATAAACAAGAATTTGAGGCTTATGTCACTTTTAGTAACACATTACAAGCTACAAATGCTTTTCATGAAATAAGAAATGGTAAAGTTTCTGACCTTTCTTGTCGAGTGAAATTGCATAGTATAAAAAATGTTTTAGACTCGGAATATGACTTTATACCCAAATGCTCTGCCTTGCATGAAGAAGTTCTGGAAAATACCAGAATAGTACCAGAACCAGTCTGGTATGTTGCTTCATACAAGGAGGGCTGTAATAATCTGATAAAGCGGTATGAATGTATTGAAAAAAAGGTAGGCTGTATTCCACAGGGAAATTTAACACGCTATGGCCGTTGTCTGCTTATTAAAGCAGGTAACGGATCTCAAGCTGTATTATTGAATAATTTTAAAGCTTCCTCGTCGGATATAATTCGGAGAGTCTCTCCTCACCACTCTTACAACCACGCAATAGGAATTATTTATAGTAGAGATCTTAGTGAATTTTCTGATGAAGATATACTGAAAAGATGCCCAGCTACCGTTCTTAAAGCTAAAAAACTGAAAGGGAATAATAATGCAATTTGTTTAATCTTTTCATCACATTACCAACCAGATTACATCAAGATCAGACACTTCAACATTCCGGTCAAGAAATTCCACCCACGACCAATGCAACGTTATAAGTGTTACGAGTATGGCCACATTAATGTAAAGTGTACTAATAAGAAAAGATGTTATATTTGTTCCGAATTTGATGATCCCAACGAATTCCATGATACCTCCGCAGATTTTACTCATGAAAAGTTTTGTTTCCATTGTGAGGGAGCTCACTCTCCCAATTCTAAACTGTGTCCTCAGTACAAACTGGAGCAATCAATAATTGAGACTGCCAATAATGAGCATATAACTTTTGGTGCAGCAAGGAAAAAACTTAATGGTTCTAATCCAACATATGCCAGAGTTTTGTCCAATCCCGTAAAGTCAAATAATAATTCAAGGAATACTTACCCCACAGTTACTGCTGGATCTAAATATCCTGAGATTTCACCTTCATCAACAAATCCCTCAAGGCCCGACAAGATTTCCATTAATTCCAGCAAGCCACAGAACTCTCATCCAGTTCCAGCTATTCTGGAAAACGATAATAGCAGTAGAATAAACAAAAAACCAAATAACAAAGTAGGCCAAAATGGTCCCTTAAAGCAAGAAGACCGTATTCCACTGCAAAACCGTTTCAACACACTTGCCACAGACAGTGCCCGTAGGGCTATAGAAAACATAGGAGAAATAGAGATGGTTGATATCGAGCCCCATAAATCAAAATGCGTGAGCAAGAAAAGAGTAATTGAAGATACAACACCACCCAAACCCAAAAAAAACAAATAATATAGAATTTATGCCAGATGCAATTGAAATGGATATTGAAAAATTACGAACTCCCAACCTCTGGACCTGAACCTAACACAGTCAATAACCACATCACTAAACAAGTGATAAACGTTGAAGTCCATAGGAATCCCCATGACCCTCAAGGAAGTGAAAGCAAGTCGAATAATAATGCACCCATTAAAGAATCAAGCCCTTCTCCAGTTCTAGGTATGACAGGAAAACTAATGCTTTCACGTAAAACAATGGCAGAAAATACAACACACAAAGTTTCATGTGGTTGTAACGTTTGCTTCATGGCAGAATTCAATGACCCTAAAAATCTAAATGTACATAAGATGAATAATATAATAGATAATTTTACTAAGAACAAAAACAAAAACCAGTATGGCAAATTAGAAAGCCACAATGCTGGTTGTATGTGTGTTGACCATCTAATAAAGAAACGTGCAACAGGCACCCTCCAACTGGAAAAATTTATAGAAAAACTTAACCTTAATCCAAATGACACCCAGGAAGCTAATACAAACAAGGGTAAAACCCAGGGAGCCATACCCAAGGAACCAAATCTTGATTCAAAAACTACAACTAGCGTAGTCAAGCAGAAACCCGTCTCCAACAGAATAAGCAGAAATAATGCCTTACCCAGTGGAAATTTATCTTCTTTGCCGTAACGTTCAATCCTTACATAATTCAGTGGAATATTAATGGTCTTAAAACCCGTTTACATTTAGGGGAAATCCAAAGACTATTGAAAAATTATAACCCTATTGCAATATGCTTACAACATACTAATGATACTGTTCCTTCAATAGGAAACTACATTTTAGCATCTCGCTCAATCCCTTCTCCCAATACTTTAGGGACTGTAGTATATGTTCATAATAAAGTAACTTATGATGCTTCAATATTCAACACATCAGAATTTCAATTATCTGGAGTTAGATTACATCTAAATAACGACACTTTTAATATCTATAATATGTACAATCAACCCTCTTTCAACTATGATATACAAAATCTACCTAAAGTACTCCCAAATATGCAAGAGGATATACTATTACTAGGAGATTTCAACTCCCATAACTCCATATGGGACACCAATTGTGTTAATGTTGACATAAATGGTTCAAAGGTTGAACAGATGATGAATGATCATAACCTCTGTATATTGAATGAGGCAGAGAGTAGCACTTACTATTCAAAAGCTCATGGAACTTATTCGTCAATAGATTTAACTCTGTGTTCCAATAATATTGTTGATAGGTTCGAATGGAATGTCTTAGACGACCGGTTTACCAGTGATCATTTTCCTATTTTGATTACCATATTAGGACATACACCAACTCCTTCGATTCAACGATATAATACAGATAAAGCTGACTGGGATAAGTTCAAGTTTTACACTAAGCAAGTGCCTCCCTTTGATTACTCCCAAGATCATGATAAAACAAATGATGACTGTGAATTTTATCACACAAGCGGCTGATAAATCGATACCTCTGACTGGCACCCGACAGTTAAAACATTCAGTCCCATGGTGGTCTGAGACATTAACCCAGCTGATAAACGAAAAGCATGCAGTTGGAAGAAAATTAGAAACCCTAAATAAAAGATTCAAACATTTGAGCACTGGTCCCCTAATGTTAGGGAATAAAATAAACAAACTGGTTGACATAGCAATAGAAATTAGTGTGTTGAAACCATATTTTAATAGGGTTTCTGCTAAATTCAGAAAGGAAGTAATTAAAGGCAAGATAATTTCATGGCAAAAATACGTGTCAAGCATATCGGATAATACTTCTGTGCAGAAGGTGTGGCAGAAGTTTAGGAAGATTAATGGCTCTTACAGCAAACCAGCGAGACACGCATTAATGCATAACGGCTCGTTAATACATGATACTCAGACAATCTCCAATATTATCGGCCATAATATTGAAAATATAAGCAGCATTCATAATTTAGATGCCCACTTTCGAGTCATTAAAAGAAGAGAAGAAGCAACACCATTGAACTTTGATACTATGGAGGATATATATTACAATAAAAGATTCACTGAAGAGGAGTTGGAATTTGCCTTATCTAATTGTAGGTCAACAGCCCCGGGTAAAGATAAGATAAATTTCGATATGATTAAAAATCTAGCCCCTTTAGCTAAAGCATATCTATTGGATTTTTACAATCATCTTTGGACCAAACACCTATTTCCAAAGGCATGGAAACATGCAATAGTAATACCAATAGTAAAGGCAGGGAAAGATCCAAGTAATCCAAACAATTACAGACCAGTTTCATTAACCAGTTGCATATGTAAATTACTGGAAAAAATGGTAAATTATAGACTAAATTGGTGTTTACATCGCAATAATATTCTATCAACTTCTCAATTTGGCTCACAATCAGAACGATCTTCTTTGGATTCACTTTCACACTTAGAAAATTATATACGTAGAGGCTTTGAACGAAAACAGATCACAATAGCCATATTTTTTTATATTCAAAAGGCATATGATACAACGTGGAGACACTCGATACTAAAATCCTTACATCAGAATGATTTTCGAGGACACCTTCCTATTTTTATTAGAAATTTTATTGGTGGAAGAACGTTTCAAACTCGTATTGATAACATTTACTCCGAATCTTTTAATCTTGACAGTGGTGTACCGCAAGGCAGTGTTTTAAGCGGGACTCTTTTTGCATTGGCAATTAACGACATTGTTAATCAAATGCTACAAGGAGTGCAAAGTAGTCTATATGTAGATGACTTTGCAATTTACTATTCCTCCAATAGCCTGCGTCATTTACAAAGGATTCTAAATAGTGCCACTAGAAAAATACTAGCGTGGACCGCATCTGATGGTTTTAGACTTTCGGCAGAAAAAACTCAAGCCATAATGTTTTATAAAAACAGTAGATGGAAGCAAAACCAAGATATCAGTCTAACATTGGGGAACGTTCAAATCCAATTTCAAGATAAGGTAAAGTTTTTGGGACTAATTTTTGACACCCATTTGAATTGGAAAGCATATGTATCATACATCAAATCCAAATGTAACAGTGCTCTTAATTTAATGAGGAAATTATCTCACAACCTGGGGTGCAAGGAGATCAACTTTACTAATGATGTATAAAGCATTAGTATTATCAAGAATTGATTATGGTAGCCCAATTTATGGTTCAGGATCAGAAGCAACTTTGAAATCTTTAGATCCAATACACACTCGAGGCCTGAGAATTTGTAGCGGAGCATTTAGATCATCCCCAAATCTCTCAGTTTTATGTGAAATTGGAGAACCCCCATTGTCTTTGCATCGGGATTTTGTAACAATGCGGAGTGCATTGAAAATTTTATCCACTAATTCTCCAACAAAAAAGCTTTTTAATGAGAGGGACATATTTATAAACAACCATGAACCACCATTCCCAATTAGGGCAAACAGACTGTTACAATCAACAAACGTTAAAGTAAATCTTATCCAACCATCTTTATTTCCCCCACCTTGGATTATGACAAGGACAAGAATCTGTTCTCATCTGTTTTATTTATCAAAAAAATTCACTTATACTCCGTCACCACAAGCAAATTACCATAGAACATATTCAGAGAAAAGGTCCTCACTATGCAATATATACTCATGGTTCTAAATCCACAATGGCTACTGGATGTGCTGCAGTATCTTTAGATGGAACACAACAATTATCGTTGCCAAAAGAATCATCAGTATTTACATCAGAGTTATATGCCATTTTACAAGCAATCAATATGATTAAAACCATTGAAGACAGAAAGAATTTTAAATTTGTCAACTATTCAGATTCTCAAAGTGCCATAGTGGCCCTTAAAAACTATACTCATAGGAACCACTTAATCCTAAGAATTAAAGACCTTATAAATAAATTATCTTCTCAGTGTGTAAGTGTCGAGTTATGCTGGATACCGGCTCATGTTGGAGTTGTTGGTAATGAAAAGGCGGATGCTGCTGCTAAAGAAGCCATTAAATTACCACAACAAAACATTGACCTCCCAGTTGGAGATTTGATTACATTATTAAGGCCTTTCATATTGGAAAAATGGCAGAATGTTTGGAATAATGTGCCAGAAAATAATAAATTAAGGCAAATTAAACAAGGTTGCTCCTTAGGATTCCTCGACACAAAAGAACAAGAGAACAGAAGTAATTTTAACCAGATTACGAATTGGGCACTCGAGATTAACCCATGAATTTTTAATGAGTACACCTCACGGCACTGTTCCAATGTGCAGTGAATGTGATACTTTTTTATCTATTAAACATATATTTTCGGTTTGTAAAGTTTTCCAACAAGAGAGAGAGATATGTTTTGGTCAGAAAACTTTTTCTGAAATTTTAACTGAATCAAGTAATTTTTCTGTTTCTAGAATTTTAACCTTTTTAAGGAATTCACGTATTATTGATAGAATCTAAATTTTCACCTAAGTTTTTTTTTATTAATTCATTTTAAATTACATAGATTTAATATATTGTTAATCATTTTCATCACTCAGATTTCATATATATATATATATATATATATATATATATATATATATATATATATATATATATATATATATTCATCCATCTATTCACCCATATTTAGAAGATTTAAAGATTATAAGTATATACTGTATATACATATATATAATTCTTTTTTTTCATTCATCTTTTTTCCTTATCAATTGATTTTTTGATAATCTTATATTTCTTTATATCCCGATTTTTTTTCGGACCAGCCCTGTGAGAGTCAAGCTTGACTCATTGGGCTGGTAAAACTCCTTCTTTTAATAATAATAATCCCTAGTAGAACATATGCAGTATTTTCATCTTGGTAAATTCTTGTTTAATGGATATTTTTACTCGAGTGAAAGCTATTGTTAGGTTTGTACCATGACACATTTAAGGAGATTCCCATATCTATAGTATAAAAAATTTAATAGTGAATGCATCTAAGCAATAATCTGATCTGTAATATAAAGTATTAGGTGTAGTATTACATAGGATAACAGGATGTATTGTGTACAGATATAACTAATGTTGTGTTCATTAAAGCTCATCTGTATGCTAAATTTATTTGAGCTGTATTAATAATGGCACTTTATTTTTCAGTTGATAGAAGAATATGCAAAAGCATGTCCGAATACAAGGAAAGGGCCATTACTTGATGTATGGAGAATTGATCGTAAAGGAGAAAAGGACAGGTTAGTATTAAAGTAAGATACCTTCATAAAATATTCACTTAATCAGTGCACTTGAATTTTTCCCATAAAAGATTATTTTTTTCACTTATTCTAGAAAGGATATGATCACCAAAGATTAATTTTATGGTTAAAATCTCATTTAGGATGACTATTTTGAAATCAAAACTTATATGTAGCAAACTTTAGAGGGTATAGACTACAGTAACTTTCTACCAATAACAAATTTGCTAATTGTACAAAATCAGTGCAATTCTAATAAGGTGATACGCTTTATGGGTGTCTCAATGTGAAGTGTAGAGTTAATTAATGGAATCTTATTAATAAAAGTTATTTTTATAATCACCTGAGGTTTATATTGCTTTGTCGCCTGAAGCCAACTTCAGCAGTGACATTATTAAACAAATACTAAATATGTCTTGCATTTCCCTTCAAAAGGCTACTCCTCCAGCCCACCAAGGCAGCATCTGGTGACTAATGGCAACTCGAGGTAAAGCTTTACCTTACCTAACTTGTCAGTTTCTAAGTTGAAACTAATGTCTTATTCTTTTGAATTCATTAGTCAGGGGGGAAGCAGTTGGGCATGTTTATGAGCATCCAAAGAGTAAAAAAAAAGTAATATTTTATCAAAATTCTATATATTTCTATGAATCTCCCCTGATGTTCATATTGCTGTCTCCCACATTTTCATGGAGGTAGGCCATGAAGAAAAGAGATGGGAAATTTTGTATTAGAAATACTCATCTGTGATTGGGTGCTCCGGCATCAAACCCTCACAACTTCAATTATAATTTTATGCTCCAGATTATGTTACTAAATACCTCTAAGAGTGTTTAAATTTATCCATTAATAAAAGTAAAGGAACCTAACTTCTTGTAAACCATATCACCAGCTACTACTGAGGCACTGAAAGCCCAGTAATCTTGATAAGAGAACTAGGAACTTAATGTTATATTTATATATATATATATATATATATATATACATATATGTATATATATATATTTATGTATACATATATATATGTATACGTATATATATGTATACACACATATATATATATGTATATATATGTATACGTATATATATGTATACACACACACACACACATATATATATACACATACATACATACATACATTATATATATATATATATATATATATATATATATATATATATATATATATATATATATATATATATATATATATATATACACACACACACACATATATATATATATATATATATATATATATACATACATAAAATATATATATATATATATATATATATATATATATATATATACATGCATACATACATATATATATATATATACTGTATATATGTCATAATGCAAAATATGTGTTTTATACTGCGAGGTTAAGGACCTTTTTAAGAGTACTATGACTGTCATAAATTGGCTGGCGCGATCACTGAACTCTGTTATACATGATGTGTATAAACTCTCATAAGGTGTTGTGTTGAGGCCCTATTGGTGACAGTATATTTCCATCACAGTGGAGAATTCCACAAATGCTAACAATTCAACATATTGATAGAGCAACATTGCGTCTTACTTGTCGAGGGTTAGTCAGTGCCACTCGAGTGAACATAAGGGCAAGTGGGTACTCGTCTGAGAGTATCGAACTGTGTACAAGTGTATTCACAAACCTTTTTGTAATAAAGTGAAAAAAACCCATGTTCTGATGTCTCATTATCCGTTGACATGGGACACACACACACACACACATATATATATATATATATGTATATATATATATATATATATATATATATATATATATATATGTGTGTGTGTGTGTGTGTGTGTGTGCATGTATGTATGTCTAAACATATACCGTATATACAAGATCAAGGAAAACTATCAGAAAGGACCAAAATACCTAATAAAGAAAAGTTTGGAAATGATGGTCAAACCTCATGGAGATGAAATAGAATTAGCAGAACTATCCAAAACAATAAACAAACTAAAAACCCAAAATATTCGTATACAGATTGAGATCAAATTTGATGAAACACTAAAGAAAGGATGAAGGTTAAAATTGATGAAAACAACACTTGGAACAGGGTAGCAACAGATGTTTGCTTCAAAGGATGAAAATGGAAATATCTGCAATGGAGATAGTGAGGAAAATTGGAGAGGATTTTTATACAGTGGTATACAAATAGTGATTTAAGAAATAACTTTAACCACTTGAAATAATGAAACACCAGATGTAACCAAATGTAACGGTAAAAGTAAAGAAAGCATTGAAAGACATGAAAAGAGGCAAAGCAGCAAGAGAAGATGGCCTAACAATTGATATAATAATAGATGGAGAAGATTTCATAGTGGTAAAACTCTCTGAACTATACATCATATGTCTGCAAGAATGCTCTATACCCACAGCTTGGAAAAGCCTTATCATTATACTAATTCACAAAAAGGGAGAAACAAAAGACCTGAAAAATTTTCTCCCTATAAGTTTACTCAATATTTTTTTTCCTTGTTTCCTTTCCTCACTTGGGTATTTTCCCTGTTGGAGCTCCTGGGCTTATAACATCCTGCTTTTCCAACTAGGGTTGTAGCTTAGCAATTATTATTAATAATAATAATAATAATAATAATAATAATGATAACAATAGTAATAATGATAATAATAATAGACCAAATTGAAAGACAGCTAGACTTTAATCAACCAATATACCAGGCAGGCTTTAGGAGTGGGTATTCAACAATTGACTATAACCATGTAATTAACCAGCTAATGAAGAAACTAAGAGTATGACAAACTATTATGTATGGCATTTATAGACTATGAGAAAGCTTTTGATTCTGTCAAAACTTCAGCAGTAATGAAAGCCCTTCAAAAGTAAGGAATTAAAGAATATTTTGTTTAGAACACTTGAAGCCATCGATACTGGATGTATAGATAGTAGGTATTAGGTTGGCCAGGTCACCACCACCCACCCGTTGAAATGCTACTCCTAGAGGGTTATTGGGTCCATTGACAGGCCGAACATTGCTAGACTGGATCCCTTTTACTGGATATGGCTTATTTTGTCTTTTGCCTACACATTCACTGAATAGTCTGGCCTATTCTTTCCACATTCTCCTCTGTCTTCATACACCTGATAATACTGAGGTTACCAAACAATTTTTTTTTTTGCTCAAAGAGTTAACTACTGCAACGCAATTGTTCAGTGGCTACTTTCCTCTTGGTAAGGGTAGAAGAGACTCTTTAGCTATGGTAAGCAGCTCTTCTAGTAGAAGGTTACTCCAAAAGCAAACCTTTGTTCTGTAGTCTTGGTTAATGCCATAGCCTCTGTACTATGACCTTCCACTGTCTTGGGTTAGAGTTTTCTTGCTTGAGAGTACACTCGGGCATGCTTTGCTAACTTATTTCTCTTCCTCTTGTTTTGTAAGTTTTTATAGTTTATATATGAAAGATCTAATACAATGTTAATATTTTAAAATTTTATTTTGATTGTTTATTACTTCTCTTGTAGTTTATTTGTTTCCTTGTTTACTTTCCTCATTGGGCTTTTTTCCCCTTTTGGACCCCTTGGCCTTATACCATCTTGCTTTTCAAGTAGAGTTATAGCTTAGCTTTTAATAATAATGATACTGATATTATAGCAATCATAAAACATCATAAAGATAGTGAGAAAATTCTGATTGGGAAAGGAATTAGACAGGGAAACCCCATCTCTCCTAAATTATTCACAGCATGCCTAAAGGAAGTTTTAAAAAAATTTAGATTTGAAAAATGTAAGAATTAATATTAATGGGGAATACATTAACATCTTAATATTTGCAGATGACATAGTTGTACTTAGGGAATAATGGGAGGAATTACAATAGATGATAGAAAATTTGAATAGAGAAAGCAGAAATGTGGAACCTAAAATGAAAACGAGTGAAACTTAAGATAACGTTCAATGAAAATGCAGAGACAACAAATAAGAGTTATGACAAATCTCTAGGGACTGTTAATGAATATACAGTGATACCTCTGGATACGAAAGTTTCTGCTTACGTAAAATTCTCAGAAAGTATTTGGACCCCAGAGTTATTGATAACATATTTCACATGAATGCCATGTTTGAGCATCACAGTAACATTTGATACGAAAAGTGATTAGACGATTTTTATGCCCCAGTATACGAATAAAATTTCAGGATACGAAAACCTTACGAGATCCCAAATCTTCGCCGAGAGTAAGTTTAAAAAGCGCGCGCCGCCAGACTTTGAACTTGGGTAGACTCACTCACAGCCTCCCACTCACCCATTGGTTATCTCCCTACTCAGATGCTAGCCGACGCCATAAGATCCTGCTTTCCTATTGGTCGGCAACTATCCAAGCTTGCTTAAGCACGGGCATTCATCTCTCTCTCTCTCTCTCTCTCTCTCTCTCTCTCTCTCTCTCTCTCTCTCTCTCTCTCTCTCTCTTTTCGTTCCGACCCCAGTATCGTTAACAGACATTGTGTGCTTTCGCTTGTTTGACGTAGTATTGATCTACAGTACATTCGTACGCCACGTGTTATCGTTATTAAACATTCGTTACTGTGCACTGTACTGTATTAGTGTTTACTATACATAGTACTGTATATAACGTACGTAGTGTATTATATTACGTATTGCTGTAGCCATGGGTCCCAAGAATGTTGCCGAAGGAAAGAAGACGACAACGATGCTCTCGATGGAGACGAAACTTGAAATAGTAAGAAAGTACGAGTCTGGCATGCATTTAAGTGCGATCGCCAGGGAGTATGGCCAGAATCCATCTACGATAGTCACCATCCTGAAGCAGAAGGCGGCCATCAAAGCAGCGGCACCTAAGGGTGTCACTATTTTCTCAAATAAGAGAACCCACGTGCATGACGAGATGGAGAGGCTGCTTCTTGTGTGGATCAAAGACAAAGAGATCTCAGGAGACACCATCACTGAGACTACAATTTACCAGAAGGCCTCCGCCATTTTCGGTGATCTCGTGCATTCTCAGGCCGAAGAAGGGGCAGGAGAAGGAACATCCCAGCAGGAACCCCCAGAGTTCAAGGCTTCTCGGGGGTGGTTCGAGAAATTTAAGAAAAGGACTGGCATTCATTCAGTGGTACGGCATGGGGAGGCAGCCAGCTCGGACACGAAGGCAGCCAAAGCCTTTGTTAAAACGATCGACGAGTTGACTGCAGGAAGGCTACAGTTTGCAGCAAGTTTTCAATTGCGACGAAACTGGACTTTTTTTTGGAAGAAAAGGCCTCGTCGGACGTTCATCACAGCGAAGGAGAAGAGGCTACCCGGACATAAGCCTATGAAGGACAGGCTTACCCTTGCTTTTTGTGCAAACGCCAGTGGGGACTGCAAGATAAAGCCACTGCTGGTGTACCATTCAGAAAATCCCCGAGCCTTCAAAGCCCACAAAGTCATCAAGGAGAACCTTCCCGTGATGTGGAGGGCGAATGCTAAAGCCTGGGTAACGAGGCAACTTTTCATTGATTGGGTGAATGTCTGCTTCGGTCCGACTGTCCGAAAATATTTGGAAGAAAACCGCCTCCCTATGAAATGTCTGCTGGTGTTGGACAATGCTGCAGCTCACCCTCCTGGCCTCGAGGAATATCTTCTGGCCGAGTTTCCTTCATATAGGCCCTATATCTACCGCCTAACACCACCCCTCTCCTCCAGCCCATGGACCAGCAAGTTATTTCAAATTTTAAAAAATTGTACACGAAGCATCTCTTCCAGAGATGTTTCCAAGTCACAGAGAGTACAAACCTCACTCTGCGTGAATTCTGGAAAGATCACTTTAATATCGTGATATGCCTCAAACTCATCGATCTCGCTTGTTAGGAAGTTTCGAGGCGTACCCTGAACTCATCTTGGAGGAAACTGTGGCCTGATGCTGTCTCTGCACGAGACTTCGAGGGGTTCAGGAAGCCTTGAGGCGAAGCCGAGATCGTTGACAATCCTGAACCCATTCAGCAGTCTGAGGTGGCTGACATCGTACATCTTGGTACGTCCATGGGGCTGGAAGTTAGCGCTGAGGATATAGATGAACTTATTGAGGAGCACCACGAGGAGTTGACGACTGACGACCTGAAGGAGTTGGAGACGATGCAAGTGAGTGTTGTTCAAGAGCAGTTCTCTAGCGGTGATGAGGAGGATGTTACACCTTTGAAAACGGCAGACATTAAGGAAATTCTCGCATGTTTCCATAAAATGGCAGACTACGTCGAAAAGGAACATCCAGAAAAAGTTTATACCAACCATGCGCTTCAACACTGCAATGATGTTTGCCTAACGCATTTTAGAAATGTGTTGAAAAGTAGGCAGAAACAAGCTTCAATGGATAGTTTCTTATTAAAGAGGCTAGTGGTATTAGTAGGCCTAGACGAAGGTGAAAGTGAAGAAAAGAAACAGAAAAGAGGAAGTGATGAAGAATTAGAAGGTGAAAGTAAAGAAAAGAAACAGAAAAAAGAAAGAGATGAAGAAGTAGAAGAGATTTAGAAAATATGAAAAACGTAGTTATAAAAAAGCAAAAAAAAAAAATTTTATGTTACCGTTAAGTGTTAAAGTAATTTTTTTTTTCATTTTATAGTTTTCCATACGTAATGTTAAGTGTTAATTATTTCTGCCATTTTTTTATTTCGTAAAGTTTAAGTGTTAATGTGTTAAGTGTGTAAATTACTGTACGTAGTCTGTCACTTGTTACGTTTTCTGCCTTATGCCATCCTCCTCTGCCGCGACTTCGCTATCGGACATCGTCTCAATCAAAAGGTAAGTTTCAACTTTTTTGTTAATTAACTCTAACCTTTTTTTCAGGGTATCAATCCTTAATTTAGGTGTACGTACAGGTAACAATACACCTTCACTGATCCAAATGCTTTACATACAGTACCGTAACTTTTATACAGTAGTAAATAAAACGGACCGTTTTCTTAGGGCTGGGGGGGGATAACTAGGCTATAACTACATTATTGAATAATCTCACAGTGGTTTCTGGAATGGATTAGGCTGTTTTTAACGGTTGGGTTAATTATTGAATGATAGAAATGGCTGCATTGCATGTTTATTACTACAGTTTAGCGTGTTTATGGAAGAAAAGGTGTCATTTCGTAAGGCTTGGAATGGATTAGGCTATTTACATGTAAAACGCGACTCAGGATACGAAACCGTATCTTGAATTACTTTCGTATCCTGAGGCATCACTGTATGTACTTAGGACAGAAAGTAAGTGTTTCCCTAAGACATGAGACTAAAATTAAAAGGTTAAGCATGGGATGGAGGGCATTTGATAAATAAAATGAGATTATGAAAAGTAAAATACCAATTTCTCTAAGAAGAAAAGTATTTAGATAAATGGTCCTACCAGTATTAACTTGTACATCGGAAACTTGGTCTTACTTAAGCCTTAGAGCAAAGGCTAGTTACAACTCAAGGAGCTATGGAAAGAATAATGATGGGAATAACAATAAGAAACAGAAAAATAACAACGTGGATATGAAAGCAAACTAATGTACAGTAGAGGATATTCTAACAACTTGTAAAAAAAAGAAATGGACATGGCTACTTACTTTACTTCCTTTGATGGCTGTTTTTCCGGTCCCATACAGCAGGAGAACACTACTCTCTACAGGACCTCCGCTTTTGTTTCACCTTGTTCGTTCAGAGTATTTATCGTTTCAGATCACGTATTGTTCATTTACTGTTAATTCTTCACTGTTGTATGATTTTTTTATATAAGAAGACTTCAGATTCCTCTTGAAAGCCTTAATGTCTTCAATCATTTGAATGTTTCGTGGGACCTTATTATATAGTCTCGGGGCTGCATATTTAAAGGCTCTAGAGCCTAAAGTAGACATATATCTAGGTTCCAACAGTTTGAAGCCATCTGTAACTATTTTCGTGTTGACACGATTTGTTGGCTGCGCAATATGTAGAAATTCTCAAGTATTTTGGACAACCGGTTCTGATAACTTGGTGGATTATTGTACATATTTTAAATTCAATTCTCGCTTTAATCGGCAGCCAGTGTAAATCGATTAGTATAGGGGTGATCTTTTCTCTAGGTGGGACACCTTTTATCAGTCTTGCTCCTCTGTTTACTATGTTTTGTAATTTCTTAAGTTGCACTTTTGGTAAATTGTAATAGAGTTGCAGTAGTTAATCCTGGTAATACACTGTTTATCACAAGTTTCTTTTCAGAATTTTTGTATTTATTTGGACATTAGAGACAGGTTACAGTCAAGAAATACACCTAGATCTCGAACTTTACTAGATATTGGAACAGAGTCATTATTTATGTTCTTTTGAATATCGTCCCAGTTTCTCACGGTGTATCTCTTACCCACCATCATGAATTCAGTTTTGTTCTCATTTAATTTTAGTTGTTTAAATGTCATCCATTCTGTAACATTATGAAGGATTTGGTTTAGAGTTTCAGTAGTGTCATGTATATTATTTATGGAGAAGTAAAATGGTGTGTCACCTGCAAATAGTTTGAACTCCACGCTATGCCTTTGTAGCATTTTCGATAGACCAGTAGTATAGATGCAGAATAAGATTGGGACAAGTACACTCCCCTGGGGTACCCCTCTGTTTAAGGGTTCATATGATGAATAAGAGTTTCCAATTTGTACACAGTAATTTCTACCAACTAAGTAGTCTTTTAGGTATTTGAAGGCTTAATCTTCAACGCCGATGGACCGTACATCATTTAGTAGCAGTTCATGCACAACTGTATCAAAAGCAGCACTGAGATCGAGCAGTATTAAGATACCACATTTATTTTCATCCATCATTTCTAGCATATCATTTAGAACAGAGCAGATGGCTGTCTCTGTAGAGTATAGTTTTCTGTAAGCAGATTGATTGTCAGGCAAAGCTTCTATTACTTCTAAGTGACTGACTAGCTGTTCAAGAATTATATATTCAAGCACTTTTGAGCCAAAGGATAGATTTGAAATAGGTCTATATGAGCTTAATTCCTGGTAGTCCAGTGCATTTTTCAGAACTGGTGTGACTATAGCCATTTGCTCAGATTTAGGAAACTTAAATTCATCAATGCTTGCATTTGCTATTCTCATTATTATTTTGGCTTGACTAGATAAGTCTCTCTCACCAATTACTTCAGATATTGGCATAGGATCAATCGCGCAGTTTGTTTTCTTTTCTCTGTTGATTCTGGTGGTCATCTTGTGTTATGTTGTTAAATCGTATTAATTTTGTCTGTGTGCCTGGTGTATCATTAATCTGATGTTGATTTTTTTTTTTTAAAGAATACTAGAAAATTATTTGTTAGTTCCTGGTCACTGTATCCATCAGGTAGCTTTGTTTCTTTTACATTTCCCATTATACCCTTCAGGAGATGATGTAACTTACTTATGTCTGTTGCTGCTTCGAGGATCTTTCTCTTATAGTATTCACTTTTTTTCCTTCTTAGTTGGTAGTTATATTGACACGCAGCATTTTTGTATTCTACCCAAGTACTTTCAGTTTTTAGCCTATTCCACTTTCCTTCTTTGTCTTTTTTCCCCTCTTTTTTACCTAAAGGGGTTTTACATGGTCAAGCATGTTGGCCAACACGCTCATCAAACCTCCAACACAACATGTTTGAAGAGTGTTTACACGTTCAAACCAAACTGACAGACAACCTCAGTCGGTGCCAAAAGGAGAAGGAGCAACATGTCACTTACCCTAGACGAGGTGATGGCAGTCGGGATAGTGATTGCCCTCAACGAAAAGAAAAGGAAGCGTTCAAAGTGGACAAAGGACTGGTTGCTTAAAAGGGAGCAAATATCACATACCAATTTAATGAAAGAGCTGAAATTAGACCCAGATGAATGGCGCAATTATATGCGCATGGATGAATCAACATATTTAGAACTTTTGAATATGGTCACTCCATTCATTACATGTAAAGACACCGTAATGAGGAAGTCCATTAGCCCTCATGAACGGCTGATCGCAACACTGCGTTTCTTGGCAACAGGCCGATCTCTGCAAAACTTGAAATTTTCAGCTGTAATGGGAACTAGCACCTTATCCAAGATTATACCAGAAACTTGTGTTGCCATCTACAAAGTACTTAAGAAGGATTATTTAAAGGTGGGTTATGATATGCAATATGTAATGTTAATTTATTGAGGAAAATCAGTACATAGTAATATGTGAAATCCATCATTACTTCCCTTTCCTTATCCTTAACGGCACACGTGTCACTCATTTTGCAGCTGATACACTATGCCTGTTACTGAAGGAGATGTTACAGATGTTACCTCGGCGAGATTTGAGTATGAATGACGGTTCGAGACTGATGACCGTTCACACGTTCAAACATGGACATGCACCGAGCAAGCTCCGCCCACAAAAGTCAGGCCCTGTCAGACATCCGTCCAACACGTTGGTCAAACATGTTTATCCCTTTCACACGTTCAAACATTCTCTCAAACGTCGTGTTGTCAAGCGTGTTGGCCAACATGTCTGACCGTGTAAAACCCCCATAAGTCTCTCCATCAAACCAAGGAGATTGGTCTTTTACAGTTATAGTCTTTAACATCGGTGGCCACATGGTATCATATTCACTTTTACTCACTTTATTATAAGTGTTCGTAAGACAGTTAGCACACTTAGCTCATAACAGACATTGGTCATCATGATAACAGGGAATGTTGACAGCCTCATTTATTTTCTTTTTAACTTCTTCAATAAATATAGTAGGAGAAAAATTTGATTTATGTCTAAAGTTTATTTTCTTTACTAATGCATGTTTCTTTAGAGGTAGACTAAACATAATAAGTTTGTGTACTGGGGAAATAGTACATTTCTCTTCAACTTTTATATCAGATACTGTATTATTCATGTCATCACTTAGAACTAAGTCTAACGTATGCCCAGTTAAAGTAGTTGTACAGTTGACATTATTCACTAGTCGATATGATTCTCACTAAATGCCGAAGCGTCAGGATTTGATGCGTCATCCATCCAAAAATTGAAGTTCCACAGATAACCAATTCGTTTTTCTCCATGATAATCATCTCAATTAGAGCACCGAATTCTTCAAAAAAGATACTAGTGTTTGTTCTAGGAGGTTTGTAGATTGTTACAAAGGATATTCTTCTGTTTTTGGGCGTAAATTTTATTTTTATATATTCAAAGCCTGTTACACTAATTCTTTTGAACGTTTTGAGAATTGAGTAACTTTTATGAAAAAGAGTCCAACACCCTCACCAGACATCCTTTCTCTTCGTATTTGAAAGAAGGCATGAGTGGGGGGGCCGTCATTTCAGTGATCTTTGCCTTGTCCAAGTTATTTATCCATGTTTCAGATAATGCTAGCATATCCAAATATTTCTCGTTTATCAATTCTCGAATTTGAAGTCTTATTACCTACAGATTGTATATTTACATAGCCACAGTTTATGACATCCCTAGTAACCATGATCAGTATTTCCCACTAATCTTTTCAATTCCAAGTCATAAGGTTTGCAGTCTGTAGAATTTATTGTGTGGTCACTTGGTTTGTTTAACTTTGTGGAGTTTATACACTTTGACACTTGTGAATTACACTCCCTGGTGGAGTGTCTCCCTGAACATTTCCTGCAGACTTTATCATCGTTCTTAGACTTGCAATCTTTTCCAAGATGTCCATACCTCTGACAGTGGTAGCAGGTGAACACATGGTACCTATCACGTATATTATAGATACCCCGTTGTAATTAAACTTTTTCCCCATTATCATGAATAGCCCTCCGAACTTCAGGAATACATTTCAGCACATAGTGCGCCCCCCCCCCCCCCCCCCCCCCCCCGAGGCATTTTTCTTCAGGACTACACTTATCTTCTTTTATATTTTGGATTTGGTCCAGGCAGCGATTTCTTTGAATCAAAGCATTGACTGCATCATCTTCATCATTGTATACATTGCATATCATTATTTTTGGTTTTAGTTTTCCGATTTTTCACGTTTCAGTGTCAGCCACCAATGTCTGAATTTTGTTTGCCGCCTCTTCTCTGATCATATTTTTTGCAAAGTTTATAACATTTACATTCGTAGTTGACCTCGTGTTAAGTATAGGAATGTCTTTAAGTGCTTGTTCAACCTCACGTTTTCTTTCAGTAATTTTAGTTATATTAGTTGATTTTATTATCAACAGATTTTTTCCTTCTGAACTTTGCAGCAAATGTCTGTTTCTCCGGTTTTGGTCTATCAATGTTTGAAGTGTTGCTTTAATTGATTCCATATTCATGGCAAGAATGTCAACTTTCTCAGTGAGGTCGGTGGTCAAGGCATATAATGAGAAAGACAGACAATACATGGGCATTAAAAATAACAGATTTGGTCCCTAGAGAGATTAAGAAAGTTTGCGGGTGTGGACTACCACAGAAAGACCATCAACAGACGCTAGTGGAAGGATATGTCTGAGGCCTTTGTTCTGCTGTGGACTAGTAACGGCTGATGATGATAATGTAATGAGTGCAATGAAAATATATATTTCTTCCCGACAAACTAAACAAACTGTATACTGAACGTACGTTCATTGATATCTCAGAAACCATAATTTGACACCAAATTGATAAGCCATAAATCTCCCAAAAGAATGCGAGTCAAACCATGAAATTTAACCGAATATTGATGGGTACAACTTGAGCTGCAGGTGAAACTCTTCCCAAAGAAAGATTCTTGCAAAATTTCAGCGACGTAGTTGTACTTCTGAAATCTTTGACCGCAATTTTTTAACACAAAGATATAGCATTTGGAAAAAGAACAGTTTGACAACCTAATCCCACAATGCCAATTAGGAATATTACCTTTAATGTTTGCAGATTTGAAAAATAATACTTAGCAACCCTCACCTGCCCAAGCAAACGATTCCCTGATTTAGTCTTACTTCCTTTGCCAATGATAGAATTTTAGAATTTATGGTGAACCTTTTGTCTTGAAATTATTCTTAGCTCTTCTTATTTCCTACCGTATTCCATTCAATAAGGGTTCGGTTCCCTGATACTGCTTCTTCAGTGCCTTCTATCAAAGGCTTCCTCTTCCACTAACCTCTTCTCTCCAGAACCTCTTTCAATTTTTCTCGCCAGTTAACTCCAAAAACATATGTTTTGTACAATGTAGTATGAAGGGGTAAAACCTGTTGAATGAGAGCTACTAGTGTTGGTGAAAATGGCAAAAAAAAAAAAAAAGAACTGACTGATTGCAATAATAAAAGTCATAACACTTACGTAAGTTGTCTTGAAAATATATAGTATCCCCATTCTAAAGAGACTAGAGAGAAAGATATTGAAAAGCTGAGATGAACAAGCAGAATTTCAAAAAGGTATTAGTTGTACTGACAAAATTTTCATTTTAAAGACATGTTGGACAGCAATGTGTAGAATATAGAAATCCACTTTAGATGGCATTTGTGGACTATGAAAAATCCTTTATTAGTGTGCACTTTCCAATTTTGTGGAGTCCTGTATTATTATGGAGTGCAAAGTTAATGTTAGTGGAGTCATATCAAGTGAATTTCCAGTGAACAGTGGAGTACTCCAAGGAATGTGTTGTCACTTATATTGTTTATCTTCCTCGTGGATTTTCTAATACGTAGAACAGTTGGGGATGGCGGAGAATTATTGGACTGGATTGGTAACAGGAAATTGTCTGACCTAGAGTATGGTTATGATGCTGTCCTTATTAGCTAAACACCACAGGACTTGCAAAGTTTGCTAACCAGAATGCATGAAATATCACATAAGGTTGGGCTTAAGATGAATAGAAGAAAGACAGAGATGATGAGAACAGAATATTCAATGGAAGATGAAATATCTTTGGAAGGAGAAAGGATTAATGAGGTGGAATCATTTAGATATTTAGGAGCTATGATTGATAACACAGGGTCTTTAGAATTGGATTCTAATGGAAGATTGAAAAAAGCAAATCAGACAAGGGCCAGGTTAAGAAAAATTTTGAAATAAAATCGCCTGAAATTATATATAAAAATCAGACGATATATCATTTTAGTGAAATCGGTGTCACTGTATGGACCTGAGTCGTTGTATGACAATGAAACAATATCCAACAGATTTTGTAGATTTGAGATCAAAGCCCTCAGAAGAATATTAGTAGTTAAATGGCAGGACAGGATTAGAAATGAAACAATAAGAGTGATTACTCAAGTGCCATATGTGTATGATATCATGGTGAGGGGTAGGTGGAGGTGACTTGAGCATGCTCTTTGCACTCTCCAAGAGTGATTAGTTCACCTAACTTCCAACTGGGCTCCACTAGAAGAGTTGGAAGGGCTGAGATCTATGAAGCGTAAAGGAGACGATGAATGGAGAACTATTGTTTTAAAAGCTCAAGATAGAGACGACTTACGAAATATAACAAGGCCTTTTGCGTCAATAGGTGTAGGAGATGATGACGATTATATATACATACATACATATATATATATATATATATATATATATATATATATATATATATATATATATATATACATATATATATATATATATATGTATATATATATATATATATATATATATATATATGTATGTATGTATGTATATATGTATATACGTGTATATATATATATATATATATATATATATATATATATATATATATATATATATATATATGTGTGTGTGTGTGTGTGTATGTATGTATGTATGTATGTATGTATGTATATGTATATCATATGTATATATATTATATATATATATATATATATATATATATATATATATATATATATATATATATATATATATATTATATATATATATATATATATATATATATATATATACATATACATATACATATATACTGGGTTTAAGGTGATAAACAAGATGTCTCTTCTGCTTTTAATCCCTATGCTTGGCAAATGACCTTACTGGAATCAGCCTGGACCATCAGGGGTCACTTGCCTTAGTATGATAAGCACTGAGCATCAACAAGGTACTGGCTATCCTTTGATGAATTTAGCCAATGAATCCTCTATGGATTTAGTCATTCTATGGAACGTGAAAATGACAGAATGGCCTACAGTCCCGGTCATAGCAGGGTGATAAGAATCTCCTGGTTTATAAATTGGTAGTTGGAATGTTAGAACCATAAATCAGATTGGGAAGTTACAGGAAGTGGAGAATGAATTTTTAAGATATAGTTTGGATATCTTAGGACTAAGTGAAATACATTGTAGGGGATTGGTAAGGAAACCTTAGACCAAGGCAATATATATATATATATATATATATATATATATATATATATATATATATATATATATATGTATATATATATATATATATATATATATATATATATATATATATATATATATATATATATATATATATATATATATATATATATATTCAGGAAGAACAAATCGAGTTGGAAGCGAAGGCGTAGGAATGATAATGACTCAGAGAGCAGAAAAGGTGTAAGCGGAATGGAAAACTGTAAATAGTAGATTGCTACTTGCAAAGTTTACATCAAAGCAGTGCAATATGAGTACTGCATTATAATTTGCTCTGCACCAGCAACTGATTCCTCTGAAGAAAGGAAATATGAATACGATGAAGAACTACAGAGTGTAATACAGTCGATGAGATCCCAGAGAGATATATGAAAATTTTGATTTGTGACATCAATGCTAAAGTTGGAAGGAATAATCAAGGTATAGAGAATGTGATGGGTGTTGAGGGGCTTGGCAAAGTTGTAAATGAAAGCAGAGCATATTTTATAGGTTTTTATTCAACAAACAATGTTATTGGAGGTACACTTTCAGCACAAGGACATTCACAAATATACATGGACTTCACCATGAGGCAATTACAAAAATCAAATAGATCACATTACTATTAATAAAGAAAGGAGGAGGACTGAGAAATTTAAGAAGCTTTAGAGGTGCAGATAGTGATAGTGATCACCAGCTTCTCATTGCCCCACTAAAATCAAAACTGAAAGCCCCCAACAGAAATGTAGATAGAATACATAGGTTTGATATAACTAAGTTTCTAGAAGATGAGCATAGAGAAAAATTTGCTTTTGAATGTAGGAATCGATTTGCAGTCTCAGAGACTTGAGACGACGAGCAGACAATTAATGAAAAATTGTGTGAAATTAAGAACATAGATCATTCGGTTGGTAGTGAAGTTTTTGGGCTTGGAGTTACAAGGAGAAAACCATGGATATCAAATGATACGTGGGATAATATGAAAAGGAGACAGAGACAGGAATTGATTGTTGAAAGTTTCCAAGGAAGTAGTGAAAACTACCAAGTAGAGCATGCTAAATATTCCATTATTGATTGTGAGGTCAAGAGAAAAGCCAGGAATGACTGGAGAAAATATTTAGACTGGAAAGAAGATGTGGCTCACAAAGCTATGAATTCAGGGAGTGGCTATGGTGTAAGAATTGCTCATAGAATTATTAATGAAATCTCTACTGGAGCAAAAAAGAAATATATACCCATGAGAGAGGGATCTGTTATATCAACATAAGATGAAGAAAGGCAACGTTGATTGGAACATTTTAGTGAGGTCATGAATATGAGATATGAAGGGAATAATTCGATTCCCATACCTGAAGCTGAAGAAGAACTTGATGTACTCATGAATGAATTCAGTGAAGTCGAAGCTATTATGAAAATATTAAAGAGACTGAAAGGCCTGGGATACAATGACGATGGAATAACTGCTGAGAAGATTTTGGCTTAAAATGAAGTGACTTGCTGAGTAATTACAAGATTATTTTGTAGAATTTGGAATGAAGAGGCAAAACCTGATGAATGGGAGGTAGGAAGGTTGGAGAAAATGGTAAAAAAAGGAGACGAATGATTTCAATAATTGCAGGGGATCACACTTCCATCAGTTGTCATAAAAAAGGGATTTTGACGAAGGAAAAATCTATTTCTGGGAAGAGACCTGTGACGCCCGGTGAAAGAAGTCCTACTTTACACTTTTCTAATATAAATCTTCCAAATATACTAGAGAAAGATAAAATCATGGCATGCAGAGGTTACTACCCTCGCGCGAACACCTTGTGGGTGTCGTGTATACAACAGGGGCGTGTGAAAACCACTATTCACAGGCTGTCTTCCATTTAGATAATTCCTCCATCAAAGGGAAGGGCCGTAACAGGCCCTAGAGAACACAGTTGGCCCACGCCACCGACACCTACCAAGCGCGCCCTCTAGGTCATCCTTCTGCAAGAACATATGGCTTGGCAAGGAAAAAAGGGGTGGGTCCGTACAAACTAACCGGGAAGGGTGTCACCGGGCGTCACAGATCTCTTCCCAGAAATAGATTTTTCCTCCGTCAAAATCCCTTTTCTGGGGCGACCTGTGACGGCCGGTGAAAATGTACCAGAGAATGCCTTCCAAGCCCAATACAATAATAACATAATGAGGAGAATACAAACACCATGTGAGACAATAATATAATATAAAACTGTAAGTAAACATAAAATTGTGAACTAGCCAAAGGACATAGGGGACGTAAGGCTAAATAAATATGAAGACAAGGAATCATCTGAGTGTCCAGACGCAAAAGGTATTAATCTTACATGTCTAAACATAACTAAACATTAAATGAATGGTAATTACAATAACAGTTAAATCATAGGAATTAAACATAGTAAATAACTTAGGGCTAACGTACCACCCAGGAGAGTGGCGACGTGGTGTGAGTGGCGGGTAGGAGGGAGGAGAGAAGAGATGGAAGAAAGGAATAAGCAGAGATTAATGGGGAGAGATAAGATTTCCCGCTACAACCGTAGGGTATTTAAGGGCCTGTAAGTTCTTTAGATAGTGGCGTTTGAAAACCATAGGAGATTTCCAACCCGTATACTTTTTAAGGTCATCAAAGTCCATATTCTGGAAGTAATTGATGGAGGTAGCTACTGACCGTATATCATGAGCATGGGGAAATGATTCCGGGTTAGCATGTTTAATGAAGTAGAGGATTTGTTGTCTGACACCTTGAATGGAAATAGTACCCCCTTGTTCCCTGATGAATAAGGAGCCAGACGAGCGGGTGGCAGTCCTAGCTAAAAAGGCCCTGAGAGTAGTCACTGGACACAGAAGGATCCTGGGGAAGAGAGATAATCTTCCAAGGGGACCACCTATTTTGCGAGTCCTCATTTTTAGCTAGGAAAGCTCTGTCTGGAGAAAGTAGTACTTCGCCTGAAGGGAGGAAATCTATGTTTTCCGGTTTACGTGAGAGAGCGGCTAGTTCTGAGATTCTAGCACCTGAGGCCATAGCCGTTAGAAATAAAGTCTTCCTAAGAAGAGTGATATAAGCGCAGGACTCATTGTCCGTGTCTGACGCAAGTTTGAGGACATCGTTCAGAAATCAAGAGACCTTTTGTGGCCGAACCGAAGGTCGAAGCCTAGCACACGCTTTTGGAATAGATGAGAAATAGGAATCCGCCAGGTTAATGTTAAACCCAACCAGGAAGATCTTCTTCAAAGCTGACTTGATGGTGGTTATAGTGCTAGCTGCTAGGCCTTTGTCAAATAAAAACCTAAAGAACAAGATGGCTAAATTCGGAGACATACGAGTATGGTCTGAATTCTTTAGGAAATCTGCTAGTTTCTTAACGGCCGAATCATATTGACGAATTGTCGAGTTCCTTTTGTCTGCTTCAATGAAGAGAACGTTTTCCGGGTCAATGTTTGCGTCTCTACGAGCTGCAAACTTCATGAAGTCCACAAAGTTAGGGTTTTGGCTATCCTTGAGGAATCTGACACAGTCTGAGTTTGGATTACTTGGGTCAGTTTGGGGAATGGAATCCGGAAGGGACGGAGCTTCAACTCGAGGAGGAGAGGAAACCAACTGCTCTTTGGCCAGTGAGGTGCTATTAAAGCCACTGCCCCCCGGTAGGAGCGTAGTTTGTGCAATACTTTCATTAGAAGATTCACTGGTGGAATTAGGTAAATCTTCCTCCAATGGTTCCAATCCAGGGTTAACGCGTTGATGGCATAAGCCTGAGGGTCCATGTTTGGTGTCACATAACAAGGAAGTTTGTGATTCATCTGAGTTGCGAATAGATCTACCTGGAGGCCCGGAGCCAGTCTGAGTATCCACCGGATTTGAATTATGTCCAGAGACCATTCTGATTCCAGTGGGTTTGTCCTGGATAGTGAGTCCGTTATCACATTCTGGACTCCCGCTAGGTGAGTTGCTGACAGGAACCAGTTCTTTTCTGTTGCCAAGGCGAAGATAGTGACCAGGATCTGATTCAGGTTGGGTGACTTGGATCCTCCTCTGTTGATGCAGTGTACTATGGCTGTGCTGTCTGACACTACTCTAAATTTGATTAAGTATTCATGAGCATAGCAAGTGCAAAGTTAATATTAATGGAGTCGTATCAAATGAATTTCCAGTGAACAGTTGAATACCCCAGGGGAATGTGTTGTCACCTATGTTGTTTATCTTCTTCATGGATTTTGTAATGCATTGAACAGTTGGGGATGGTGGAGAAGGATTGGACTGAATAGGTTACAGGAAATTATCTTACCTAGAGTATGTTGATGACGCTGTCCTTATTAGCAAAACGCCACAGGACTTGCAAAGCTTGCTTACCAGAATGCATAAAATATCACATGAGGTTGGTCTCAAGATTAATAAAAGAAAGACAAAGATAATGGGAACGAAATATGCAATGGAAGATGAAATATCATTGGACTAAGAAGGGATTAATGAGGTGTAATCGTTCAAATATTTAGGAAATGTGATCGCCAATACAGGGTCTTTAGAATTATAGTTTAATTAATGATTGAAAAGAGCAAATCAGACAATGGCTAGGTTAACGAAAATTTTGAAATAAAATCACCTATAATTACATAAAAAAAATCAGGCTATATATCAGCTTAATGACGTGTGTTATTGTATGGCAATGAGTCGTGGTATGACAATGGAAAAATATCCAACAGATTTTGTAGATTTGAGAACAAAGCCCTTAGAAGAATATTGGGAGTTAAATGGCAGGACAGGATTAGAAATGAAACTATGAAAATATAAGAGAGGTTACTTAAGTGCCATATGTGGATGAGTTCATGGTTAGGGGTAGACCTAGATGGAGATGGCATGGGTATGCTCTTTGCACTCATGATGATATATATATATATATATATATATATATATATATATATATATATATATATATATATATATATATATATATATAAAGTGTGTGTGTGTGTGTTTGAAAACTAGGCCAATATTTATACTTGGCATAACCAACCTTTCGGAAAATCATCTTTCCCATCATCAGGGCAACAAATTATTAATATCAATAAATTGATACAAAATTATTGATAAATTATGAATATTATATCCAATGATGAAAAAATAGCATACAAAAAAGTAAACTAAATCATTTACAATATACAAAGACAAAAAGTATATGGTAATGGGGATAGAAAAACAAATAATACAAGTTTACTTATTCACAGTCAAAAAAAAAAATGGAAAAAATATTGGGCAAAAAAAACTCATATTGATTATTTTGTTTTTACTAAAATGAAGTCAAAATGGGAGTTAAACGTATCTAATGTTATCCTGATATGATATATTGAAAAAACCTTTTTTTCTAAGAAAAGGACACAATTTTACTCTAGCAAATAAGAGGTATCAGATAAGATATTTATATAAACTATAATTTATATTGAAATTTAGAATCCCATACTTTTTTTATGATAATGGAAACAAACCAAACTTACGATAAGATAAGAACAATTGCATACCATAACTATTCCCCATTCTAGAGAGAGAGATAGAGAAAGAGAATCAACTTACAGTAAATGTCAAGGCTGGGATTTTGCTTGTGTTACTGTTTGTTAGGTGTCAGTGGTCAAACTCTGGTTTTTGAGTGTTGTATATATTTTTTTTCTTAGATCAGTTACAATTATGGAAGAATGTTGAGTTGATTTGAACATTTTGGTTGTCAATAAAAAAAACTTTTTTAAAGTAATAGTTGTTTTAACAAAAACAGAAGTTATCATATTGCCGGAAATTTTATTTACATCATAATTATTCTAGTTTATGGTAAAATAGAAAAATTAAACTCCTCAGTTTTTACGTTTATTTCATAGAGAAAGAGAGAGATTGTAGTTTTCATATTGTACGTATACTATATTACTATATATTTTCATATATTTTAAATGATCAAATATATAAACATGTTAAGTTTATAGGTTGTAGATTGGACAGGGAACCAGCCAGCCGTTTAGCTACTACAACTCGAGTTATTGCGTCCTTTGACTAGCCAGATAGTACTGCATTGGATCCCTCTCTGGACGCGGCTCATTTCTCCTTTGCCTATACATATGTTGGTGTGGTACAGTGATAAACACACATTATGGTTCCAATCAAATGTCTCTTCAATGTGCTATGTATATTTAGACTTGCAGGTTACTTCTTCTGAATAAGTCTATGTAAGTTAACTTTTAAAACAGTTTATTAGCAGCTCCATCACAGGAGTATAGATGGTTTGGTCGGATGACCATTCCGTATGAGATGTTGACAAGAACTAACAAAAATACCATGTTTGATGATAACGTATACTTGGTTATCTCAGCATTTATGTCAATATGTAAACACAACATTAATACAGGAAGCCATCTGGATCCGGTGAGACACTCACGGGATACTTTGTATTGTGTTTACTCTTCATGCAAAAATGTTACATTGCAAAGGTTTGGCTTTCGCATCCTGTCTATGACTGACTTGGCATTTCTCACACTCCTCCTAGCTTCTCCATTGATCCTTTTGGTCATGGATTTAATCATGTAATTTACAACTATTACACATACACCAAATAGTCTGGCCCATTCTTTACACATTCTCCTCTTTTGTCGTACACCTGACAACATTAATTTTTTTTTTCTCTCTGACTCAGGTTAACAACTGTATTGTAATTGTTCTGTGGCTACTCTTCTCTTGGTAAGGGTAGCACAGACTTTTGAGGTATGGTAATTCGTTCCTCTGGAAGTACACTACAAAATCAAACCATTCTTCTCTAATATCGTGGTCTTCCACTGTCTTGGGTTACAGTTCTTGTGGTTTGGGGTATTGTCAGGCACACTACTCTCATCTTATCCATGATTTCCTTATTTAACTAGGATATATCCCCTGTTGGAGCCCTTGGGCTTATAGCATCCTGCTTTTCCATTAGGTCTGTAGCATAGCTAGTAATAATAATAGAATTGTATATTTGACTTTGTTTTTTCATTAGTTTTACTATTTATTATCATTGTTATAATCATCTTGCTGGATAGCATGGTCATTCAGCAATATACAGTGTAAAGAGCTTGTATTTGTGATATAAGTGTAGGAGAGTAAAAAAGGTAGGGGTGTTATTATCAGTAGAAGACTTTAATGTATGGTAACACCACACTACATTCAATGGTGTAGATTATTATACATTTAAAGTATAATTACAATTCTTAAGATGATATTTACAGGTACTCAAAAAGAACCATGTAATTTGGTCTCGTATTCTCTGTGGAGTTCTTTACCCATGTTTGGTTTCAATCAGATACCCAAAATATGGAGGATAACTTATATATATATATATATATATATATATATATATATATATATATATATATATATATATATATATATACTGTATAGATATATGTATATATATATTATATATATATATATACATATATATGCAAGCCATATATTGTACACCTAATATCTGGATTCTCTCTACCTCGCGATCTGAGACAAAAGGAGGAATCAATTCAAAGATAGTAGCTTAGCTTCGGTTCAGCCAGGGAATCAAACCCGGACCCAAAATATTAAGGTTCCATTGACTTGGGAACTGAGCCACAAAGAGGAATAAAAGTTGATGTCAATTCTCCCATACTTATACTTGTCGAATTCATGTTTTTGTACTTAGAATCTAAATCAATTCATCTCTACCATTGGAGCTTGTTACGTTTGTACTTGGCTATGATTAATAATAATTTTACACATTTAGATATGTTTTTCATATATATTCATATAAGTCATATATTATACACCTAATATCTGGATTCTCTCTACCTCGGAATCAGAGACCCAAGGGGGAATCAACTCGTAGATAATAGCTTCTGGTCAGCCCGGGAATCGAACCTGGTCTCAGGAAACTAAGGTTCCATTGACTTAGCAGCTCAGCCACAAAGAGAGAGAAACGTTGATGACAATTCTCCCATACTTATACCTGTCTAATTCAGGTTTTTGTACTTGGAATGAAAATCAACCCATCTCCACCAAAGTATCTTGTTGTTAAGTTTATACTTGGCTATGATTACTAATAATTTTGAACATTTAGACATGCTTTTCATATATATTCAAATAAGCATTTTAATATACACCGCCTAATACCTGGATTATCTCTACCTCGGGATTAGAGACCCAAGAGGGAATCAACTCTTGTAGTTCCTGGTCGATCGGGGAATTGAACCTGGGCCCAAGAAACTGAGGTTCCATTGACTTAGCAACTCGGCCACAAACAGATATAAGTTAACAGCTCTTCCATACTTATACCTGTTGGATTCAGGTTTTTGTACTCAGAGTCGAAATCAACTCATCTCCACTATTGTAGCTTGTTGCTAATTTTATGTTTGGCTATGATTAATGATAATTTTGCACATTTAGAAGTATTTTTCATATATATTCATATAAGCCTTATACACCTCCTAATATCTGGATTATCTCTTCCTCGGGAATAGAGATCCAAGGGGGAATCAACTCAAAGAAACCAGCTTTTGGTTGGCCAGAGAATCAAACCTTGTCGTAAGAAACTGAGGTTCCATTGACTTAGCAACTCGGCCACAAAGAGAGATAAAAGATAATGATAATCCTCCTATGCCTATGCGTGTCAAATTCAGGTTTTTGTACTTGGAATCGGAGTTAAGTCACCTCCACCATTGTAGCTTGTTAAGTTTGTACTTGGCTATGATTAATGACAATTTTGCAAATTCAGACTTTTTCATATATATTTATATAAGCCATAGGATTCTCTTTATCTTGGGATCAGAGACCCAAGGGGAAATCGACCAAAAGATAATAGCTTTTGGTCGTCCAGGGAATCAAAGCCATGCTCACGAAACTGTGGTTCCATTGACTGAGCAACTCGGCCACAAAGATAAAAGTTGATGACAATTCTCCGATACTTATACCTGTCATATTCAGTTTTTTGTACTTAGAATCTAAATCAAGCCACCTCATAAATTGTATCTTGTTGTCAAGTTTGTACTTGGCTATAATTAATGATAATTTTTCACATTTAAACATGTTTAAATAACAGCTGATATGATATTGGCCGAAAATGAAGTGACTCCCAGAATACTTACAAGATTATTTTCTAGAATGTGGTGTGAAGAGGCAAAACCTGATGAGTGGGATCTAGGATTGTTGGTGAAAATGTCCTAAAAAAGCCAACTGACTGATTGCAATAATTACAGAGGCATTACACTTACGTCAGTTCTCATGACAATATATAGTATGTATATTCTAAAGAGACTAGAGAGAAAGATTGAATAAAAGCTGAGAGATGAACTAGCTGGATTTAGAAAAGGTAGAAGTTGTACTGACCAAATTTTCCTTTTACGACACGTTGTACAGCATGTGTAGAATATAGAAATCCACTTTTGATGGCATTGGTGGACTATGAAAAAGCCTTTGATAGTGGTTACCCACCAATTTTGTGGAATGTCCTGCATTGTTATGGAGTTCCTGTTGGATATCTAAATTTGATTGTCATTTCATGAGCATAACAAGTGCAAAGTTAATGTTACTGGAGCCCTGTCAAATGAATTTCCTGTAAACAATGGAGTACTCCAAGGGAATGTATTGCCACCTATGTTGTTTATCCTCCTCATAGCCCCCCAGATGCTGAAGCCTTGACGAGGATGGGGGGCTTAGGGATTAGTAGCTGGGCTCTAATGAACAGTGGGAACTACTTCCCATTGGACCTCGGTGCCCAGCTGTCGATTCAACTAAATCAGTCAGCACTTTCTCTTTTACTTTTGATTATTTCTTTTTTTCTCCCATCTCTTCCTTTTGGGCTCGATATTGTTGACGACTTTGGCATGTTCGATTTTACTTTGGATGCCGCTTTGTATTTGGCAGAGTGTGGGATAGAGTGCATTCCATCTCAACCTGTGCCAATTTAGACGCCATCACCCTCTGGCAGACCCCATTGGGTGCAGACCAAGTCTGTTAAGAGTCGGGCTCCAGTGATCCGGTCTTAAGTCACCCATATTTGCGGGTAATGGGTGACGCCAGGCATTGGAGTCGACGGTGGGAGGGGCTAACTACCCCCACTGACCAGTGTACGCCCACCTTAAGAGAGGCAGCCCCTCTCTAATAGAGGACTGGTCCCCGCTGAAGCCTCTTCTCGTGTTGGGCCACATGGGATAGGAGGACTGACATCCTCCGATAAGAGGTGGATAACCCGGCTTGCTTTTCCAAAAAAACCCAACACCTCTGTTGACGACCTGGAAAATACAAACATGGACCTCGGTACAGACAGCTCCAACTCAGGTTCTAACATTGTAACGTTAGAACCTTATTCACGTCATGTGAATAATAAAACTCTAGAGAAGAAGAGAGAGAGAGTGAAAAATGATGACAGTACAGAAAGATATAGAAAAGTAAAAGTATTACCTGGTCACTATGAAGTAGTAAATTATGAAAAATTTTTTATCTTGGAATTTGAAAACGGAAGAAATGAGCGTATAAATGTTTTTAAAGCTAATAGAGAAATAGTTACTTTATGTGGAGGGCAGCCAAAAATTTTACCCCAGGGAAATGGAAGTCTCTTGATAGAGACACTCTCCCCATTACAAGGTGAAAGGTTAAAAACACTTACAACATTGAATGGTCATAGCGTAAAATGCGTTTCACACCCTACTTTCAACCAGAGTAGAGGTGTGATATATGCTCCAGAATTGTTGGATGTAGAGGAGAAAGAAATAGAGGATGAACTGAGAAGTCAAGGAGTAGTTAAAGTAGTCAGAATGAGAAAGAGAGTTGGAGAACAACGTATCCCTCTTGCTACTTTGATTATAACATTTGATCAATGCCGATTACCAAATGTTATAAAAGCTGGATGGCTATCTTTGAAGGTAAAACCATATATCCCGTCACCATTGCGATGTTATCATTGCCAAATGTATGGCCATTTAAGCCAGAAATGTAAAGAAAAACTAAACAATAAGCCAGCTGTTTGTGCCAACTGTGGAAAAAGTAGTCATGGAGTATGCATAGAAAACCCTAATTGCATACATTGTTGGGAAGCACACCCAGCTACATCTAAAAGCTGTGTAAAGTTTATTTTTGAAAAAGAAATCCAGGCCATTAGGACCATGGAAAGGGTTACTTTTAAAGAGGCTCGTAAAAGAGCTCTTGAAAAGCAAATAAGACCAGGGCAACCTTTTTCAATGGTTCTGAAGAAAAACTTGTCAAACCACACAGACGAAAATTATATCTCTACTTTTAAGATAAAGAAACAAATGAAAGTAGTTGAAGAGGTTGAAAGTCCCATCGAAAATCTATATCCAGAAATTGTGGAAAAATCAAAACGGACACTTGAAGATCTGAAAATTATTCAAAAGCCAACTACTCCGATTTTAAACAATAGTACAAACCTCTCACAGGCCGTTTCCTTGCCTGACCTGATGGAGGTTGCACTCGAAACCAATTTACCTGGTGAACCCGTAGTGGGGAAGTCGCAAAAACCCGACAGATCACAACCTTTTAATCGAAAAAGAGAGAGACCTCCCTCCCTCTCTCCTCCTACCATAAGAAACATTAAAGTCACGACTTCCAATAAATATGATATCTTGTCTGCTGATGTTTCTGAACAACTAGAAGGTAAATTGAACCAATCAGAAATTCAAGTTGAGGTCCACCATCCTCCTCAACAATTAGATCAAAAGGACACAAAGAAAAAGAGAAACACAAAACCCACTATATCAAGATCCTCTCTAGAGTTACCTCCGGGAAACATTGTTAGATCAAATATTGCCAATGGGAAGACTTCATCTAAGGTGTCTTCCAAAAAATAAAACATAGTTTTTTCCTCCATTCTGCAATGGAATTGCCAGGGTTTAAGGGCGAAATATGAACAACTTAAGCGCCTCATACGTGAGCACTCCCCTATAACAGTATGTCTACAAGAAAGCAAGCTCGATGCTAATACTCCTTGTCCTCGAGAGTATGTTAGCTATAGGACACCATATGATCAACGAGCAGGGAGCCATGGGGGAAGTCTTGTATACGTTCGTCGAGATGTTCCCCAAATATCTTTGTCTATCTGTACCCCTCTGCAGGCAGTGGCTGTACAGATTGATATAGGGAGAAAATACACAATCTGTTCTCTTTACTTGCCTCCAAATGATAACATCTCATATGATAATATAGTAGAGGTGATTAAACAACTCCCACAACCCTTTCTCTTATTAGGAGACCTTAATAGTAGACATCCTTTATGGGGTGATGTTTTAGCAAATGCAAGGGGTAATATTATATCGTCAATTTTGGAGAATGAAGATGTCGGACTCCTCAATACAGGAGAGCCCACACATTTTCATGTACAGACAGGTACCTTGTCCTGCATTGACCTATCAGTCGCAAGCTCTAACTGTCTTCTCGATTTTAATTGGAGAACATTAGATGATTGGCATACTAGTGATCATGCACCAATCATTATAAACACCAACAATGGTCCACCTTTACAAAGATCACCTCGATGGAATCTTGATAAGGCGGACTGGAATAGATTTAGGGAGTTAAGTGAAATTGAAGGAAATGCAGAACAGTTTGAAAGTGTTGATGATGCCATAGACTTACTTAATGGAACTCTTCACACAGCAGGAGTGAATTCCATTCCCAAAACAACTGGGATATTCAGACGACGACCAGTCCCCTGGTGGTCGTCAGAACTAACTGCCCTACACAGAGCCACAAGAAAGTCTTTAACTCGATTGCGTATGCACCGTAATGAGGAGAATTTAGTCATATACAAGAAATGTAGAGCACAGTTCCGCCGTGCCATGAAAGAAGCTAGGCGCCAGTCTTGGATGTCCTTTGTTTCCTCCATTAACAGTAGAACACCAACATCATCTGTGTGGAGGAAAGTGAAAAAGATAGCAGGAAAATTCACCCCAAACCCACCACCAGTGTTAAAGATAAATGGCCAGTATATGACTGGAGCAACCGAAGTTAGCAATGCCCTGGCTGACCATTTCTCAAATGTATCGTGCAAGTGTGAAGCAGCTCCTGGTCACCAGTATAGGAGCAGTGAAGAAAAGAAAGTTTTAAACTTCGCAACAAGAAAGCAAGAGTCATACAATTCTCCTTTTACTGAAAGAGAATTTGATTCTGCTCTTGCTACTTGTAACGATACAGCCCCTGGACCCGATGGAATTCCATATGCAATGACTAAACATGTACCTTTTAATACAAAGTTATTTATTTTAAGCATTTTTAATAGAATATGGCATGATCATAGTTATCCACATGTTTGGGAACTAGCCATTATTTTAGCCTTTTTAAAACCCGGTAAGGACAAGTTTTTAGCAGCAAACTACCGACCTATTGCATTGACATCTTGTTTATGTAAAATCATGGAGAAGATGGTCAATGCAAGACTGATTTGGTACCTTGAAAAGAAGAATATTTTATCACCCATTCAATGTGGATTCAGGAAAATGCACTCAACGACTGATGTGCTGATACAACTTGAGTCCTCCATTTGTGAAGCCTTTGCTTCCAAACAGCACCATGTGACAGTTTTTTTTTATCTTGAAAAGGCATATGATACCACATGGAGATACGGTATACTTAAAAGAATCCATGAGTGCGGATTGAGAGGTGAGCTACCATTATTCATCCAGTCATTTCTTTCACATAGAGTTTTCCAAGTGAGAGTTGGGGAAGCTCTATCACAGAGTAAATGCCAGGAAGAAGGAGTTCCTCAGGGGAGTGTGCTGAGTGTAACCCTTTTTGCACTAGCAATTAATGGGATATCCTCAGTCATTCCCCGGGATGTTCTTGCAACATTATTTGTGGATGATCTCTCCATATCATTTGCTGGAGCCAGAATGGCAATGGTTGAGAGAAAAATCCAACTCTCTATTGATAAAATTATCCATTGGGCCGATATGAATGGATTTAAGTTCTCAACAAGTAAAACTACAATTGTCCATTTCTGTCGTATACGAGGAGTACATCCAGACCCGGATATATACATCAAAGGTCAACGGATCCCATGTGCAAGTGAAGCAAAATTTTTAGGGTTGATATTTGATTGTAGGCTTACATGGGTTTCTCACTTAAAAACATTAAAAGCTAAATGTGTTGAAGCTATGAATCTTTTAAAAGTCTTGTCCCATACGTCATGGGGGGCAGACCGCAATACAATTTTAAAATTATACAAGGCCTTGATATTTTCCAAAATTAGTTATGGATGCGAAATATACTCCTCAGCAACCCCAAGCCGGTTAAAAATACTAGATTCAATACATCATGCTAGCATTAGATTGTCCACAGGAGCCTTTAGAACCTCCCCTATCACAAGTCTCCTTGTTGACGCTGGGGAGTTGCCTCTGGACCTTTACCGAATGTCCTCTATTATTCGGTATTGGTTTAGATTGGAAAGACTTCCCAATTCTTCAGCCTTTCAAACTGCAAGCCTTGTAAGGCACTCAACCTACTTTGAGTTGCACCCAAAATCTCCTCAACCTTTTGGGTTTCGGGTTAACCAATTATTAAACAATCTGGATATAATTAGAAATAAGGTGCTTCCATTCAAGGTATTATCAACGCCTCCATGGAAATTACCTGACATATCTTTTTGTAGATACTTTATTGGAGTTAAGAAGAATTTGACTGACTTAGAATCCAGGTCTCTTTTTATGGAACATGTTGAAGAACATAGAGGATCGACTTTTATATATACTGATGGCTCCAAATCTGATGCTGGCGTTGGATTTGGAGTACATAGTAATGATTTTAACTGTAGAGGTGCACTTCCTCTAACAGCTTCCATATTTACTGCCGAACTGTATGGCATATTAACCGCTATTGAGAAAATAGCTTTGGAAAAGGAGGGTAATTTTACAATTTTTAGTGATGCAAGGAGTGTTCTTCAAGCTTTAGAAGTTTTTAATTCTAGTAACCCTCTAGTTTTAAAGATTTTAGAATGGCTTTTTATTATTGGACGGAAAGGTATAACTGTTCGATTTTGTTGGGTTCCAGCACATGTAGGTGTGTGTGGGAATGAGAAGGCAGATTTACTGGCGAAGAATGCGGCATCCGAGTTGCTACCAAGGAGGTATCCCATTCCATGTAACGATTTCCTACCTTACATCAAGAAATTGGTATGTGATAAATGGCAACAGCACTGGGATAGTCAAGATGGCAATAAAATGAGGGAAGTAACAAATATCATATCACCTTGGAGGTATAACACGATTCCCCGAAAATGGGAGACGACTCTTTGTCGTCTCCGTATTGGTCACACACGGTTGACACACGAGTTTCTGCTGAAGGGCCAACACCAACCGTATTGCGAGGACTGCTTAGTACCTTTAACAGTGAGGCATTTGTTGACCGAATGCCCTAATTTTACTAACTTAAGAAATAGATATCTGTTTGAGGCTCGAGGTGAGGATGGCAGGTTTATCCTTGCCAAGATTCTTGGACATGATGTGTCTTACTATGCGAGCGGAATTTTTAGATTTATTTCAGAAGCAGGTCTTCTGAAAACTATTTAACTATTGTAATGACTTCTTAATTTTTATGGTTTTAATTGAATTTGCTTTTAATTTTCATATACAGCAAATGGTATCGGCGTCAATGACCTTAGATGTCAGGATGCCAGAAAACTTTCAATCAATCAATCAATCAATCCTCCTCATGTATTTTGTAATGCATAGAATAGTTGGGGATGGCAGAGAAGGATTGGACTGTATTGGTGATAGGAATTTAGCAGACCTAGAGTATGAAGATGACACTGTCCTTATTAACAAAATGACACAGGACTGGCAAAGCTTGCTTACCAGAATCCATTAAGTATCACATGAGGTTGGGCTCAAGATAAATAGAAGGAATGCAGAAATGATGAGAACGGAATATTCAATGGAAGATGAAATATCATTAGAAGAGATAGGATTAATGAGGTGGAATCATTTAAATATTTAGGAACTATGATCGCTAATACAGGATCCTTAGAAATGGAGTTTAATAAAAGCTCAAAAAGTAAATCAGACTATGGCTAGGTTAAATGAAATTTGGAAATCAAATCGCCTGAAATTTTATATAAAAATCAGGCTAAATATCAGTTTAGTGAGATTTGTGTTACTGTATGGACATGACGGCTGTTAGCCACCCAACCAACAGGTGGATGATGGTTTGTGTGAACGAGGACCTGTATCGTACCCGTTCGTTTCGTGGACTGCAACCCCGACTTTTCGTCATTGTAGCAAAAAGTACAGGTAGCTTATTGTTGACACCAAGGTTAAGAGGTTAATAGAACTTATTCGAAGGTACGAGGATTTGTTTGACATGGCAAACAAGAAGTATAGTGGTAATTTGCCTAGAGAAAAGATATGGAAAGTGATCGGTGAGGCATTGAATAAAACAGGTGAGTTTATCATAATTTTGATATTCTTGGAATGGTGCAGAAAGTATAATGAAGTTTCATAACTTTTTATATCAACACAGTTCTTAACCAACATCTTATAGTGTCAAATTTATCGTAATTTACTCGGCCCAATTTCATGTCTAGTATTAAATACAGGATACATATCACTCTCAAGGAAGTGCTTTGGCAGGTCTATTGAAAAATGCTCTAAATTTTTCCCTTATATCAAATGCAGCCTGATTAGCAAAACCACCTTGCCTCGGCATGTTTACCAAATTATTTGGAGTGTGTTATCTTATTACCACTGATATCAGATATGTTTTCATCCCTAATATAATTATGTAAAAGGCACATAGCAAAAACAGCCGCCCGTCGAGATACTACCGGTAGAGTGTTATAGGGTCCTTTGACTGCCTAGACAGTACTTCATTGAATCCTTCTCTCTGGTTGCAGTTCTTTCCCTTTGCCTACGCATACACCGAATAGTCTGGCCTATTTTGTGCATATTATCCTCTGTCCTCATACAACTGACAACTGTGATTATCAAACCATTCTTCTTCACTCAAGGGGTTAACTACTGCACTGTAATTGTTCAGTGGCTACTCTCCTCTTGGTAAGGGTAGAAGAGACTCTCTAGCTATGGTAAGCAGCTCTTCTAGGAGAAGGACACTCCAAAATCAAACCATTGTTCTCTAGTCTTGGGTAGTGTCATAGCCTCTGTACCATGGTCTTCCACTTTCTTGGGTTAGAGTTCCCTTGCTTGAGGGTACACTCGGGCACACTATTCTATTTCATTTCTCTGCCTCTTTGTTTTGCCAAAGTATTTAAAATTTATTTAGGAAATATTTATTTTAATGATGTTACTGCTCTTGAAATATTTTATTTTTCCTTGTTTCCCCTCTTAATGAGAGAATGCCTTGATGAAGTCACTGAGCTTCAGCACGGCATTCTATTCCCGTGCTGAAACTTGGTGACGGCCAAGAGGGCTCTCGAACTTGGGGAAATTTCTCCCCCAGTTCGAATCTAAATTTCTCTTAATTATCTTTTTCTTCCTCTTTATATTGCGTCAACCTTCTCCTAATATTATAAACTTTCCTCCATGTTGCTGTCCCAACCCTATGAGTAAAATTTCCCATATGTATATGTGTATATATTTACATATATGTGTTTATTATTTTTTTTCTCACTTTTTATGGCATGGATGTTTCTACATCCGTTATTGCCACTTGGGCGGATGTTTCTACATCCGGTATTGCTACCTGCTTTGATGAATGGGAAAGGTGTCGTGGTTGGGAGGTGTTTGTGCTCAAAGCTATATGTGAGAGTATTGGATGATCTCAGCCATCCCGAAGATGGTTTGGACCTTTTTGGCGGGACTATTCTCAAGTGTTGGGTCTTCGGAATCCAGGGGGATCCAACGCTTGGGGTAGGACTCTCGGCTTTTGGCCGGTAGCCCGTCATTACAGATATGGGGAGGATGATTCCATAGTTTCTTGGTCTCAGTCCTAACAGGCGGGTTCAGCTTACACGTGTGCCTCTATATCTGTTTTGATGCTATCCTTCGGGTAGGGTATGGAGTGTACCATCTGGGAAGTATACTCTCACTGTGCCGGTAGTGGAGAGTGTAAATTTCCTTCCCAACATGTGATGCCTTAATGTTCTCAAGCAGGTAAATCAAACTTCAAAAAAACACTCTTCTCTCTTCTTTTTTATGATGGATTCTTGAGAGAATGACCCCACCTCCCCTGGATATGCTGACTCGCCCCCGGCACTGTTGACAACCTCTGGCAATTCATTTAAAGAAAACTCCGTTGACGACGTAGGAACTAAAAAGGACTATTTTTTAAATACTCGGAAAAAGGGTAATTTGGGCAACACAGGAAAACTGAATGTCCTGCACATTACCCAAATCCCATTAGAAGCTAATTATGATGTGCTACATAAAATATTTGAGTGTTACGGATTAATAAAAGAAATTAGAATGAAACTTCAAGATGATAATTGGGAATCTTGGTTAACATTTAATTGTCTTGAGGAAGCATTTAATGCAAGCCGTAACATTGTTGATATTAAAGTAGGTAATATGAGTGTTAAGGGTGCTCTGTGTGATGGGGCACCTAAAGATCTGGATGTCTACAGACCAGCAGACTGGGCTGATAAAGATTTAGAGGCAGATATGCCATCCCAAAGAAAGCCAAAACCACCAATGTGGCTTCTTGCTCAATCTGTAGGAGGTACGGAAAATTATTTCAAGATCTGCAAATTTCTTCAGAGGAAGGTAGGTACGATTGCACCTGGAGATATATCTCGATTTGGTAAGAAAAGTTACTTGACAAAGGCCAAGTCATACATAGTCTGTTATACTGTCCAATTTGAAGACAGTAAATGATGATATAAAATTGGACATCAAACCCCATCTAAACTTTAGCTATGGAATGGGAGTGGTTTTTAATAGGGATCTGTATGAATTTACTGAAGAGGAGATATTGGCTATGTGTCCTTTATCAGTGTGGAAAGTACATAAAGTACCTGGAACATCAATGATTGTTCTTACTTTCCAGGATGCCGATGTACCTTTCCACAGACATAGAAAACGAAAGGATCAGAGTTCATCCTTTTAAGCAAAAGCCACTGCAATGTTATAATTGCTTTAAATTTGGACATCCCTCCAAAGTTTGCAATAGTGAAAGAATTTGTAATACTTGCTCCAATATTTACCATGGGGAATGTACATTTGAGGCAAGGTGCTTAAACTGCAACTCTAATCATAAATCTAATGATAGGAGCTGCCAGTTTTATAAGTTAGAAGAGTCTGCCCTCAATAAATCAATTATTGAACATGTAAGCGTGGGGCATGCCAAGAGATTATTAAATAAATCTAATACTTATGCAAAGACATTAAAAACAGGAGAAAAAGTTCCTCGGGAATCATCTCACCCACCTACTACTGTAGGTAGTTCTCGAAAAAGGAATTCACCATCTATTGATGAAGTGCTGCATAAGACAAGAACATCTCCTCCTAAAGATTTATCATTGAGTATCAACCAAAAGACATTGCCCACCAATATCAAACCTTTGTCCCCCATTACAAAGGATAGTACTAACCTCTCCCAGGCCATATCCTTGCCTGATTTAATGGAGATTCCACCTGACACCAAGTTATCAGGTGTACCTGTAGTGGGGAAGGTACAAAAACCTGGTAACTCAAAACCTACTAATCGTAAAAGAGAGAGACCTCCATCTCTCTCACCCCCTTCCATAAGAAATACTAGAATTATGACATCAAATAAATATGATGTTTTGTCTGTTGATGTTGCCGATCAACCAGAAGATAATTTAAATAAATCAGAAATTCAAGTTGAGGTCCACCATCCCCCTCAACAAATGGATAAAAAAGATACAAAGAAAAACACCAACGTAAAACCCAACATAACAAGACCATCTCTGAAGAAACCTACTGGTAATAATGTTAAATTAAAAACTGCTAATGGGAAGACCTCATCCAAGATGTCTTCCCGAAATAATCCATAGTTTTCTCCTCAATTTTGCAATGGAATTGTCAGGGTTTGAGGGCCAAATATGAAGAACTTAAGCTCTTAATTCACGAGCATTCCCCCATAATTGTATGTCTCAAGAAGAGCAAGCTTGATGCTAATACCCCTTGTCCTCGCGAATATATTAGTTATAGGACACCTTATGATCACGGAGTAGGGAGCCATGGCGGAAGTCTCATGTACATTCGTCGAGATGTTCCCCAAATACCTATATCTATACGTACAATCCTGCAGGCAGTTGTTGTACAAATTGATATAGGGAGAAAATATACAATATGCTCTCTGTACTCGATAATATTTTATATGATGATTTAGCAGAGGTCATTCAACAACTCCCTCAACCTTTTCTCTTACTGGGAGATATGAATGGTAGACATCCTTTATGGGGTGATGTTTTGGCCAACACAAGGGGCAATATTATCTCATCAATTGTGGAGAATGAGGATGTGGGACTCCTTAATACAGGAGAGCCCACACACTTTCATGTTCAGACAGGTACTTTGTCATGCATTGACCTTTCAATTGCAAGCTCTAACTGCCTTCTTGACTTTGATTGGAGGACATTAGATGATTGGCATACTAGTGATCATGCACCAATCATTATAAACACCAACAAGGGTCCGCCTTTGCAAAGATCGCCACGTTGGAATCTAGACAAGGCAGACTGGGTTAAATTTTCCGAGCTAAGTGAAATCGAAGGGAGAGCAGAACAGTTTGAAAGTGTTGATGATGCCATAGACCTACTGAATGGAACTCTTCATACAGCAGGAGTCAATTCAATTCCCAAAACAACAGGGTTATTCAAACGACGACCAGTCCCGTGGTGGTCTTCAGAATTAACTGCACTCCACAGAGCCACAAGAAGATCTCTAACACGATTGCGTAGACGCAGAACTGATGAGAATTTAATTATGTACAAGAAATGTAGAGCACAGTTCCGTCGTGCCATGAAAGAAGCAAGGCGCCAGTCATGGATGTCTTTTGTTTCCTCCATTAACAGTAGAACACCACCATCTTCTGTGTGGAGGAAAGTAAAAATGATAGCTGGCAAATTCACCCCCAACCCACCACCAGTGTTGAAGATGAATGGCCAGTATGTAACTGAAGTAAATGAAGTTAGCAATGCCCTGGCTAATCATTTTTCAAATGTATCCAGCAAGTGTGAAGGAGCCCCTGGTCACCAGTATAGGAGCACTGAAGAAAAGAAAATTTTAAATTTTGCAACAAGAAGGGAAGAGTCGTATAATTCTCCTTTCACTGAAAGAGAATTTGATTCCGCACTTGCTCATTGCAACGATACAGCCCCTGGACCCGATGGAATTCCAAATGCAATGATTAAACATGTACATTTTAATACAAAGCTATTTATTTTAAGCATTATTATTAGAATATGGCATGATCATAGTTACCCAAGTGTTTGGGAACTAGCCATTATTTTAGCCTTTTTAAAACCCGGTAAAGAAAAGTTTTTAGCAGCAAATTATCGTCCTATTGCATTGACATCTTGTTTATGTAAAATCATGGAGAAGATGGTACCTTGAAAAGAAAGGTATTTTATCACCGATTCAATGTGGATTCCGAAAAATGCACTCAACGACTGATGTGTTGATACGACTTGAGCCTTCTATTTGTGAAGCCTTTGCTTCCAAACAGCACCATGTTACAGTATTTTTTGACCTTGAAAAGGCATATGATACCACATGGAGATATGGTATTCTTAAAACCATTCATGAATTGGGATTGAGGGGAGAGCTGCCACTATTTATTCAGGCATTTCTTTCACGTAGAGTTTTCAAGTGAGAGTGGGGGAAACTCTATCAGAGAGTAAGTGCCAGGAAGAAGGAGTTCCTCAGGGTAGTGTGCTGAGTGTAACCCTTTTTGCACTAGCAATTAATGGGATATCCTCAGCCATTCCCCAGGATGTTCTCTCAACATTATTTGTGGATGATCTCTCAATATCATTTGCTGGCACTTCAATGGCAATGGTTGAGAGAAAAATCCAACTCTCTATTGATAAAATTATCCAGTGGGCTGACATGAATGGATTTAAGTTCTCGACAAGTAAAACTACCATTGTCCATTTTTGTCGTATCCGGGGAGTACATCCAGACCCGGATATATACATTAAAGGTCAACGGATACCATGTGTATCGGAAACCAAATTTTTAGGTTTGATATTTGACTGTAGACTTACATGGGTTTCTCACCTAAAAGCACTAAAAGCTAAATGTGTTGAAGCTCTGAATATCTTAAAAGTATTGTCCCATACATCATGGGGGGCAGACCGCAATACTATTTTAAAATTATACAAGGCCTTGATTTTTTCCAAAATTAGTTATGGTTGTGAGGTATATTCTTCAGCCACCCCAAGCCGGTTAAAAATATTAGACTCGATACATCATGCAGGTATTAGATTGTCTACTGGAGCTTTTAAAACCTCGCCTATCCCAAGTCTCCTTGTTGATGCTGGAGAGTTACCACTAGACCTTTACCCAATGTCTTCCATTCTTCGGTATTGGTTTAGATTGCAAAGACTCCCTAACTCTCTAGCCTTTCAGACTGCAAGCCTTGTAAGACACGCATCATACTTTGAGTTGCACCCAAAATCTCCTCAACCTTATGGCTTTCGGGTGAAACGATTATTAGATAGTCTGGATATAATTAGAAAAAAGGTACTTCCATTTAAGGTATCATCAACGCCTCCATGGAAGTTACCAGAGATATCTTTTGTAAATATTTTATTGGAGATAAGAAGAATATGTCAGACCTAGAAGCCAGGTCTCTTTTTAATGAACATGTTAAAGAACTTAGAGGATCAACTTTTATCTATACTGATGGCTCCAAATCTGATACTGGCGTTGGATTTGGAGTACATAGTAATGGTTTTAATTGTAGAGGTGCACTTCCTCTGACCGCTTCCATATTTACTGCCGAACTGTATGGCATAAACTCCGCTATTGAGAAAATAGCGTTGGAGAAGGAGGGTAATTTTACAATTTTTAGTGATGCAAGGAGTGTCCTTCAAGCTATGGAAGTTTTTAATTCTAATAACCCTCTAGTTTTAAAGATTTTAGAATGGCTTTTCCTTATTGGACGGAGAGGTATAACAGTTCAATTTTGTTGGTTTCCAGCACATGTAGGTGTGTGTGGGAATGAGAAGGCAGATTCACTGGCTAAGGAGGCTGCATCAGAGTTGCTGCCAAGAAGGTATCCCATTCCCTGTAATGATTTCTTACCTGACATCAAGAAATTGGTTTGCAATAAATGGCAACAGCAATGGGATAGTCAAGATGGCAATAAAATGAGCGAAGTAACAAATGACATATCTCCTTGGAGGTTTAATATGATGCCCCGAAAATGGGAGACGTCTCTTTGTCGTCTCCGTATTGGTCACACTCGGTTGACACATGAGTTTCTGCTGAAGGGCCAACACCAACCGTATTGTGACAACTGTTTAGTACCTCTAACAGTAAGGCATTTGTTGACCGAATGGCCCAATTATAACAACTTGCGGAATAGATATTTGTTTGAGGCTCGAGGTGAGGGTGGCAGGTTCATCCTTGCCAAGATTCTTGGAAATGATGTGTCCTACCATGCAAGTGGCATTTTTAGATTTCTTTCAGAAGCAGGTCTTCTGAAAAATATTTAACTTTTTATGACATTCAATTTTTATGATTTTAATTGAATACTCTTTCATTTTTTTATTTTATTTCATTTTTTATTTTTGTATACATAAATTAAATGTTACCGGCGTCAATGACCTTAGATGTCAGGATGCCTGAAAACTTTAAATTATTCATTCACTTTCCTTGTTTCCTTTACTCACTGGGCTATTTTTCCTGTTAGGGCCCCTGGGCTTATAGCATCCTGCTTTTCCCACTAGGGTTGTAGCTTAGCAATTAATAATAATAATAATAATAATAATGATAATAATCTGCATTTTCAGGATCTAAATTTAGTTTCCTTTGGTAAATGAAAAAATTTTGACTGAGAATGCCAAAGGCATTTTCAACTACCCTCCTAGCACGTGAAAGTCTGTAATTTTAACGTCTCTTTTCGTCATCATCAATCTGCTTACCTGGATATGGCCTCTATTAAGTAAGATTTCAGTGGGAAAGCCACGTCCCCTACTAACACATGGTGTCACGTAATTTGTTCCCGGCAGCATGCTCGGTGGAGGTATATTCAGAGTTTGCTTTTCTAATCTCTTTCCTAATCTAGAGTTTGAAAAGATTCCTCCGTCACTGTTTTTTCCATACGATCCTATATCAACAGCCACGAATCTATAATTAGCATCCACCAAATTAGTAAAACTATTGAAAATGTTGGTGTGTTGTTAAAAAAGAAGGAACTACAGTTTGGTAGGGCACGGACCTTGACGTGTTTACCTTCAGTAGCTCCTATACAATTTGGAAAATTCCAAATTGACCAAAATTCAGCTGCAATTTGTTTCCGGGTGTCCTGGGTTAGTGAGGGCATAAATTCGTCTTGTACTCTCTTGATGATGGCTTTGCACACCTTCACAATACTATGGACTGTTGAATGTCTAAGCGATACCTGAAAGCAATTGTTCTAAAGTTACCTCCTGTAGCCAGGTATCTGAAACAAAAAAAAAATAAATAAAATGAAAATAAAGTTATCTCCTATAGCCAGATATCTGGAAAAAGTTATCCTGTAGCCAGATAAAACAAAATACAAGAATTTCCCATACTTACAAGATTTAAGGAACCTGATAAATTTCATATATGTATATCTATATGCATATAGTGTACATTTAGCATAAACACATATAATCATGTATGCCTGTATTATTTTAGGTACTTTATAATATGCACTTACACATAAATGCACTGCACACACGTACATATGTATATGCGTGTGCTTATATATATATATATATATATATATATATATATATATATATATATATATATATATATATATGTATATGTGTGTGTGTGTATGAGTATGTGTATTTATTTTTTTATATATATATATATATATATATATATATATATATATATATATATATATTTGTCACTATGCTGGAGGAAGGATCAGAAAAACGAAATTCTTGGACTAGCGCTTTCGTATTGTCATACCTCTTCAAGTCCGAAGAGGTATGACAATACGAAAGAGCTGGTCCAAGAATTTCGTTTTTCTGATCCTTCCTCCAGCATAGTGACAAATTTATACATCGCATGCTTCAGCGATAGATCGTCATATATATATATATATATATATATATATATATATATATATATATATATATATATATATATATATATATATATATATATATATATATGCTGTAAATACATACACATACTTTTTGGTAAAAGTTGGCAAAAAAAATTTTTTAATGATAAAAAGTTGATTGAATAAAAACCCGTAGTTGTCATTAATCAGCTTCATGATTAATTTCAAGTATGTGTACAGTAAGCTAATTTCACTCAAGTTGAATTTAAAGTTTAAGTTATGTTACGTAGTGTTACAAAAGTGTAGCGTACCGAACGTGATGCCGTCAAGTCTTTCTCCTCCCTTTTCTCTCTCCCTCCTCCTCCGCACACACCGCCGTTAGCCGCTACTGTCTGTCTTGAATCAAAGATCTCCACAAGAATGTCACATTTTATTGCAGATCATAACCAGTACATAGGTATTTGTTATTTTGTGAGCGTAGGTTGTGAATTAGAACAATTAAAAACATTTTTTTTTTCAACTAATATACAGTTTTTGGGTTTTTTTTCTTTTCAGAGGGTGGGATCGGATTAATTTTTCTTTAGTTATCTAATATGGGAAAAATTGATTAGAGATACGAGCGAATTGACATACGCATTAAGCTCGTATCTCAAGGTATTACTATATATATATATATATATATATATATATATATATATATATATATATATATATATATATATATATATATATATATATATATATATATATATATATATATATATATATATATATATATATATATATATATTGTAAAATTATGGAACTCATCATTATTACTGACAATTATTGTCTCGCATACGTGGCAAATGCTAAGTTGATGTGAATTAAACATGCAAAAAATACCAAAAAGTTATGACAACTGAAATTTTCCTTTGACATTTTGAAAATTTTTGGATGTGACGAATTGACAAGCCATTTTACTTGAATCCATCATCTCATGTATATATATATATATATATATATATATATATATATATATATATATATATATATATATGTGTGTGTGTGTGTGTGTGTGTGTGTATGTAGGCTATATACATACACACACACAGGATGTGTGTGTATATTTGTACATATGTACACACAGACATATTTGGACAGGCAATTATATTATTCATATTCATAGACAGTATACACTAACGCTCGCACATACACACACACACACATATATATATATATATATATATGTATATATATATATATATATATATATATATATATATATATATATATACATATATATATATATGTGTTGTGAGTATAAGAATGTGATATCTGGTGTTCCACAGGGTAGTGTTCTTGACCCATTACTTTTCATACTAATACACATGACATGTGGTTTGGCCTAGAAAACAAGCTTGTTGTATATGCAGTTGATGCTACTCTCTTTTGCATCAATTTCATCCCCTGAATGTAGATATGGAGTTGCTGAATCCCTTATTAGAGATCTAGCTAAAATTAGTGTGTGGTGCAAATTATGGGGTATGAAGTTGAATTCTAACAACACTCAAACTATGATTGTAAGTAGGTCAAGGATAGTGGCTATTCAACATCCGGATCTCAGTATTAATAATGTTTCTGTAACTTTGTGTGACTTTTAAAATTTTAAGTATGATTCTTGACGGCAAATTTACTTTTGAGAAACACATTAGGTCAGTGTCTTCTTCAATTGCACAAAATATTGGCTTATTGAGAAAATCTTTCAAGATTTTCGGTGACCAATCTACAGTATTCTGAAGAAGTGTTTAAATCTTTCATTCTACCTTGTTTTGAGTATTGTTCTCCTGTCTGGTCTTCAGCTGCTGATTCTCATCTTGATTTGTCGGACAGAAGCTTACGGTCTAATAAATTTCTTATTCTTGATCTGGATATTAATCTTTGGCACTGTCGTTCACTTAGTTCATTGTGCATGTTGCATGGGATTTTTCATAATTCTGGGCTTCCTTTGCATTCAGATCTTCTTGGACAATTCCATCCTGTTCGTGGCACTAGCCAGGCTGTTGATTCTGATAGCCAGGCCTTCTCCATCATGAGGCTCAATACTACACATTATTCTAGAAGATTGTGGAGTGGTCTTCCTAATTGGGTAGTTGAATCGGTGGAACTTCAAAGGTTTAAGGTTGCAGAGGGTGTTTTTATGTTGAAGAGGCTGACATAAGTCTTTTTATAGTTTATGTATGACATATCTCTTTTGACGTTGCTACTGTTTTTAGAATGATTTGCTGTTAATTTATTCTCATCATTTATTTATTTCCTTATTTCCTTTCCTCACTGAGCTATTTCTCCCTGTTGGAGCCCTTGGGCTTATAGCATCTTGCTTTTCCAACTAGGGTTGTAGCTTGCCTAGTAATAATAATAATAATAATAATAATGAGTCAGGATATGATAATGAAACAGTAGCAGACAGATTTTGTAGATTTGAGAGCAAAGCCCTCGGAAGAATATTGGGAGTTGAATAGCAAGATAGGATTAGAAATGAAACTATGAGAGATTTCTTAAGTGCCATATGTGGATAAGATCATGGCAAGGTGTAGATGGAGATGTGTTTGGTATGTTCTTCTCACTTCCCAAGAGAGATTAGTTCACCAAACTTTTAACTGGGCCCCACAAGGCAATAGAAGAGTTGGAAAACCCAGGCCCACGTGGCTCAGTACTATGAAACGTGACATGGGAAGTAATGAATGGCAAGTATTGATTTAAAAGCTCAAGATAGAGACAGCTGGCGTGTTTTATCATCATCGAGGTGATGATGACAAAACATGTTTTTCATATATTTAAACCCGGGCTCAAGGAACTGAGGTTCCATCGAATTAGCAACTCCGCCGCAAAGAGTGATAAAAGTTGATGACAGCCCTCCCATACTTACACCTGTCTAATTCAGGTTTTTGTACTTAGAATCGAAATCAACCCATCTCCACCAAAGTATATTGTTGTTAAGTTTATACTTGGCTATGATTAATATAATTTTGAACATTTAAACATTTTTTTTCATATATTTTCATATAAGCCGTATATTATACAATTCCAATTATGTGGATTATCTCTACCTCATAACTAGAGACCCAAGGGGGAATCAACAACACGATAATAGTTTCTGGTCTGTCAGGGAATTGAACCCGTGCCTAAGAAACTGAAGTTCCTTTGACTTAGCAACTCGGCCACAAACAGATAAAAGTTGATCAGTTCTCCTATACTTATACCTGTTAAATTGAGTTTTTTTTTTTACTTAGAATCAAAATCAAGGCATCTCCACCATTGTAGCTTGTTGTTAAGCTATTATCCTTAAGTTGAGTATCCCCTTGGGTCTGAATTCGACAGGTATGAGTATGGATGAAGTGTCATCAACTTCATACCCCATAATTTGCACCATGCACTAATTTTAGGCAGATCTCTATTGAGGGATTCATCAACCCGTGATCTACTTTCAGGAGATGGAATTGATGGAAAGAGATTAGCATAATATGCATATACAAAAAGCTTGTTTTTTAGTCCAAACAACACGTTGTGTATATAGTATTATATTCCTTTACAGGTGAACCATAAACTTTCTAAGCAAAAGCTCCTAGCTGACTATATTTATTCCAAGTCAAATCTGATCTGTTACCCTTCCAAAAATGCTAGGCCTCCTGCTTCTCCAAATGAGCACGTGTACAATCCTCATTGAACCAGAATGTGTTTGTCACTTTGTACTTTAGCCCATGAGAAGGGATGCACCTATCAATTATGTTGACCAGGTTCTCATTGGAAAAAAAAAAAAATGGGTTCAACACTATTATAAAATTGTGACACTAATTAAAGTTGAAATAAAAAAATCACTCAAAATGCAATTCCAGTCTGTTTGAGATTTTGTATAAATCTTACAGGGGTAGTTTGTAGCGCTACGGCCAAGCGTCCTAATTTGCTTATTATCGCTCCGACTGTTATCTTGTATAGAATAAAAACGTTTGGAAATGGTCTATTGATCTTAAATATGTTGTGTAATGGGGGGGGAGGTTTGGGGGGGGGCGCAGCCCCCCTGGGTAAGGACACGGCTTTTAGCATAGGTTAGGTGGGTTTTTTAAGTTAGCTTCTCCCGTCGTACTCGTAGGTAAGAATACTGTTGTGTAAGGGGGGTCCGGGGGGCGAAGCCCCCCTAGGTAAGGATACGGCTTTTAGCATAGGTTAGGTGGGTTTTTTAAGTTATCTTTTCCCGACAAAATTGTTTTTTGAACGACGGCCACAGTTCAGAATATTCCCGTTTTCTACGGGATCTAGCCGTCACCCTACAAAGGCTCCTCTTACAGAGTTCACTTCTAATGAAATTAAGGCATGATCAGATGTCCCAACTGGAGAACCAGTGCTATAATGCTATGGGAGTCGGTGTACAGTAGGTCCACGCAGTTACCAGACCTGTAAGTAGCTTCACTTATAATTTGCTCACAGCCTGATTCAGAGTTATGCCAAAGTTCTTTGGCTATGGTGATCAGTAGGAGAAACAGAATTTGACCTCTCCGAATGATGAGCATTGATCACCAACAAGAACAAAAGAGGACTTTCTACCATCTTCTTGTGTCTTAGCCATAATGCTAAGATTACAACCGAAGATGGAATCGTCCTCCTAGTCTAGATTCCAGTAGATTGAACACACACAGAAATTTTTATACCTGCCACAAACTTTTATTACCTTAATCTCCTGATATCCACATTTGTAGCATGACTAATGTGAAGCGGGGTACTCGGTCCTAATATACACCGCCATCCCCTTGTCCTAAGAATGGCATCTCAATTCAAAATTATTGGCTTCTTAAAACCAGTAATAGCAAGCTCAGATGAGTGCTTCGTTTGAGAAACCAAAGTTTCTGACTATAAAAGAATACCGTACTGTCTTGACACAACTGTAAAGTTTGGAATATTGGCTTGCAGACCACGAATATTGCAAAGGATGACACTGCTGAAGTCTCGGGCGTACTGGTGCTGGACTTCGATCAATATCTCCAGACAGGATAAGAATCAAAAGCAATAAAAGAAGATTCATCATATTTGAAAACTAACTTAGCATAACAATAACCAAAACTATTAAAAACAGGAGCAACAAAAAACCTCCAGGAGACAATGAATAGAGTAGCAAAACTTAAACATTTATCATGATATAGTGTCTCAGTAATGTCACTGATTAAATATTGATGCCAACCTGATACAGTGTCCATGGCACTGGACCCATGTCCCATCGTTTTGAATCTCACAACCTATCAAAAACACAACTACCATAAATATAACGAGATCCACGTAATTGATCCAAAACTACAAATACAAAATCAGACCACATAACTCTTAAAAACCAAACTCATGATAAACAAATATAAATGGTTTAAACCTAGCTAAGAATATGCCGTCATGAATGTAAACTGGGATAATGCTTAAAAAGATCTCTAAAGAATACAATAATACAATAATGATAGTAAAAAATATATAAGTTACGAGATTTAATTTTACGGGACTAGTGATTTGGACGTTGAGAAAAATTACTTTAATATCTCGATTAACACTCACCTCAAAGTAACCAGACGTCTTAATGTGCCAGAAGAGTTCGCCGTAGATGCCAAGTCCTCTTGCCGACCTGAGCTGTAGAGTACCGGCAATAACAGACGGCCATAAATTGCAAATGGCGGAGACTAAGATTCCTCAAAAATATCACTGTAAAATTTTCTAAAATAGTTTTCATTATCAAACACAGACCTTGGTAAGGAGAGTGGTGAGCTGTTGGCGGGTGGGAAACAACTGCCGAAGGTTACCAAATAAACCTCGAAGAAAACTCGAAGTCTAAATTTTACTTTAAAGTCTTGAATGGGTCAACAGTTTTTTATACGACCAATTTATCGGGAATTTAAATCTAATTGTCAGCACACAATTTACGTTATTAGGACTATTAATTACAAAACAAATTTCAGAGATCTTTTTAAGTAAGAAAAAATAAGAAACATAAGATAAATTTTATCTTATTTTCTACAAAAACAATATATACAGAAATATATATAAAGTGATTGATAAAATCCATAGTGTAGAGATAAAAAGTTGGATAAAATTGGTCAACATACCAGAGCCAACATACCATGCAAGGTTAAGTACCCTTTATGATAACCACTTCAACTGAAGGGAGGACAGTAAGGAGTGTTAGGAAAATGAATATGTGCGAGGAATATAAAGAAACAAATAAGACAAAGACAACCTCTTGATAAGCCACCACCTGCACAACACACCATTTCAAGGAAAACAAGAGGAAGAGAAAACTAGATAGAATAGTGTGCCTGAGAGTAACATCAAGCAAGAGAACTCTACCTCTAGACTGTTAAAGATCCTGGCACAGTGCCTATGGCACTACCCAAGACTAGAGAATAATGTTTGGATATTGGAGTGTTCTCTTCCTAGAAGAGCTGCTTACCATAGGTAAAGAGTCTCTTCTACCCTTACCAAGAGGGAAGTGGCCACTGAACAATATTTGCAGTAGTTAACCCCTTGAGTGAATAAGAATTGTTTCATAACCTCAGTGTTGCGAGGTGTATGAAGACAGAGTAGAATGTAGAAAGAATAGGCCAGACTATTCGGTGTATGTGTAGGTAAAGGAAAGATGAGATAGAGAGAGGGATCCAATGTAGTACTGTCTAGCGGTAGTATCTTCAATGGATGGCTGGCGCTTTGCCTACTACCTAGAAATGGTGCTATAACTAATATGAAATCTAAGTTCTGTATAAACACACATATATTGAAAATAAAATATTGGCAATCGGATATACTTAGACAGAAATATTGTAGTTTGCTTCTTTGTGATTGGTATGGTTCTCAGTCATCTTCTTTTGTCAACTAAAGCTCAACTGCCAAGCTGGGTCAGGTGAGGTTAGTGATCTTTGATCATTCATAAGAATGATCTCTGTGATCATGTACCTTCAGTATGAAAATGTTGTGGTAGACACTTGGGTCAAATCACATTAGAATAGTGAGGCAGGATTTCCTGCCAGTGGGCATAAATAGGTTAAGATGACCTTAAGTGATGTGATAAAATACTTGCAGGACTTGGTCTAGATGACACTGTTTTGATATCATGACAAAGATTTTAGATGAGATACTTTTTTGATGAAGGTCAGTATTTATGAATATATTTATACCAACTTATTTTTTTTTTAACATTATACAAAGGCCAAGATCCACAGGTGTGGCATTTGATATGCTTCTTACTGTTAACTGTTAAAGTATTTTATTACTTTACTAGAGTCATGCATATTGAAAGGAAACAAAATGGGAAATTTTTGTCAGTAAAGTCGAGAAACCAATGAATCAACGTGAGTATAGGTTATTATGAAAGTAACAAATTTTGTTTTAATGTTTTTTCAATAACATCTGGCTAAATACTGACATGAAATACTTTGAAACTATAGTATAAATGTTAAATAGTGTTACTAGCCTCCAAATTATCCTATATCAGTCCTAAATTTTTCTTACTTTGTGAGATGTATAGGAGTACAGTAATTTAGAATTTCAAGGTAATGAATATTGTTCGTTGTTCTTAAGAGAAATATTACTGTGTTAATTATTTTATCTTGACATGTATTTTCTTAACAGGTTCAGTGCACACGAGGATATCAAACATCGCAAACTTCTGTGGCACGGCACTAATGTTGCTGTAGTAGCAGCCATCTTGAAAGCTGGTCTGAGGATTATGCCCCACTCTGGTGGCCTGGTTGGCCGTGGCATTTACTTTGCATCAGAGCATGCTAAGAGCTCTTGGTATGGTAAGTGATTTACTTTTGAAAATGGGTTAAAGTTGCAAAATTCAAGAGTTATTTTTTTGTGCCAAACATCTGCAAACTCTTGAGGGATTCGAAATAGAACAAAGTCAGATGCATATATGCTTATAGGTTGGGATCTTGAAAATATAAAACCAATTGCTATGAGCAGCAATTACATTTCCAAGCTACGCAACTACAGTATAAGGGGATAGGATAGGTGGGGAATGGGAGGTGGTAGTTAGGATTGTAAGGAAAAGCAGGATGTTATAAGCCCAAGGGCTCAATAGCCCTGTGAGTAAAGGAAACTAGGAAATATACAAACTACAAGAGAAGAAATGAACAATCAAAATATAATATTTAAAGAAAAGTAAAACCATTAAATTAGATTTTTCATATATAAACTATAAAAACTTCAACAGACAACAAGAGGACGAGAAAAAACATAGAACAGTGTGCCCGAGTGTACCCTCAAGTAAGAGCACTCTAACCCAAAACAGTGCAAGACCAAGATAAGAGAACAATGGTTTGATTTTGGAGTGTCCTCCTAGAAGAGCTGCTTACCATAGCTAAAGCATCTCTTCTACCCTTACCAAGAGGAAAATAGCCACTGAACAATTACTTTGCAGTAGTTAATCCTTTGAGCGAAGAATTGTTTAGTAATTTCGGCGTTGTCAGGTGTATGAGGACGGAGTAGAATGGAGAAAGTATAGGCCAAACTATTTGATGTACGCGTAGGTAAAGGAAAAAGGAGCAGTAACTATAGATAGGGATCCAATTAATACTGTCTGGCCAGTCAAAGAACCCAATAACATTCTACCGGTAGTATCTCAATGAGTGGCTGATGCCCTGGCTAACCTACTACCTCACTAAATTATGGCTGTCTTCCCTTACCCTTCAAGGAGCGACTATCTACTTGATAGTTACAGGAAGGATTTAGTCATACCCGAGCCTAAAACCTTAATATTAGTAAGGCCTTTGGTCTATGGGACACCTGACAAGATAGACTCCTCTCCTTACTGTAGAAATACTAGTAAATTTGCTTTTTTCAACTGTGAAATTTATATTGCATATTAATGAAATCAAGGTCAAATGTAGCCAAAGCCCCTGTAATATTCCAGCTACCCATAAATGGTACACAACAGCGTCACTTGCATAGTGACCATTTTGCATGTTGGAGCAGGGCTTTGCTTACTGTAAACTGCCCTTTCTTATGACAGTGGGTTCGTTCTGCCCAAGATAAGGGTCCATAAGCAGCAGGTTAGAGAGGAAGTGCCATATCTCCTTTTACAGGAGTCAAAGAATTTGCCAAGATTGCAGATTCTGCTCAGTATTTACCAAGTAAAGAATTCTGGGAGTTCATCTGCCCAACAGCATTGTATTCATCAGTAAGGAGTTTTGGTAGAGGGGTCAGGGTAGACCAGATCCCACTCCAAGTGGTAATTTTAGTGTCAGAGGATGATATAGACCCTGAAGAATAAGGGGCCTTACTCTAGGTGTCCTCAGATGAGACTGACGTCTTCATTGGGAGGCAACTTTTGAGTGCTCCCCTGGGGTTTCAGTCAGCTTGCTAGGTAGGTTCCAGCCTAGGATTCTGCTAGGCATGTTACTGTTCCTCCTGGATTCAGTCAGCTTGCATCCTCTATGGTAGTTTCTGCACTTTTTCCACTCCTTTGTTCCAGCCTATTGACCTGGCAGTGGCTGGACCTTAGTGTTTTTATGGTCAGAAGAAGACTCCCGTGGTGTGTCATGTTCTGATAAAAGTCTAACGGGTTTGCTGATGGGGGAATAAGCAATGGCTCTCATGGATTTTAAGGAAGTGAACCTATTGGTGGTCCCTTGCATTTAGCACAAGATTTTTTTTTTTTTTTTTTTTTTGTGAATCAAATATTTTTGATGCGGGTCTTTGAACTTCAATTAAATGATGTAGAACATAAATATTTTGCTAAGTTCTTGTAATCACGTAAACAAATTAAGGATACATCCCTTAGTACTGTCCCAGCTTAAACCTAATGAGGTATACTGATGATGTACAAGCCTGCCACTGTCTCAAAGGCTGGTGATTTTCCTCTAGACAACAGTTTGATTGATTCTTTAGTGTTAGGGAAGACAGTGGCAAACCAAATAACTCTTCTTGGACATTCCTCTTGTGTAGCAGAGATAGAAAAATCTTCTTGGTTAGGTAGAGTCCCAATCTTAGTGATGTTTTCTGAGGAAAAAGACAAATAAAGGCAAACCTGGAGAAACCTGGATACTTGTCAGCCATGCTATGGCAGAGGACCTCATCCATGAATAAAATCAGGTTAGGGTCACCTCAATCATTTTCAAGATCGTTGGACTATCTCTTGGTCGGGACAAAACATAGTCTCACAAGGTTGGGGTTGGTCACATGGATATCTAAATTACCTCACAGTCCCATTTTATCAGACCAAAAACCTGGCATGGGACTACTTTTTAAAGCAAAAAGCTTAAAAAAAGTTGCAGAAAAAATTTGTTCCTAATAATTCTAGGGCATACCTAAGAGGATAGTGATCCTCGACACGTCATATGCAATGCATTCAAGAGGACCATCACACATGTTTGCCAATTACTACAATGGGTGTCTTAGATCTGTGCTATAGATCTAATGTATTCTTATTACCATGTCCCAATTGCTTCCCACATCCTATCTTACTAAGGGTTTCTGCTAGGGAAGAGTTCATACAAGTTCAAAGTGATTCTTTTCAGCCTCAATATTGCCCCAAGAACTTTCACAAAACTAGAAAAATCAGTGATCAACTCTTCTGGTTACAGGGAGTTCAGATAATTGTCTATTTGCCCTACTGTTGAGTTGGAGTAGAGACAAAAGAATTTTGCCACTGGTGCACAAATCAATTGTAGGTCAATTTCTTTCTCCGGTCTTGCTACTCTCTACCATCTAGAGTCTAGATGGTAACTGAAGAAGGTATTGGACCTTCAGTTTGCTTCATAGTCCATCCAGTTTTGAAGAACAGGTTGAAAGACCTTAATTAGATATAGAGATGAGTGACTCAGAAGGGATTTCAAGAAAACCAGGTCGTTACCTGGTTGTGGCATAAAAATTCTTAGGCCATGGACCACAACAAAGGTTCTATCCATGTCGTGGGGTGATCTTGTTATGTGAAACCCTTATACAGTATTATAGCCTTAACGTAACTGCTGTTCAATGCCTATCTTGTAATTATACTTGCAGAGATGCACATGCTCAGAAGTAGTCCATTTCAGTACCCAGTCCAACAAGTCCCTTTCAACGGAGTTGCTCCATATTCCAATGACTTCCCTTATCAATAAAGCTGATCCTCTCTCCATCCCTACAAACCCACAATGGGAGACAAATTGCTCTCATTGGCATTTTGTGTTTTTAATATGCCTTTTCAGGACATCCAGAACCATCTCGACTCGTTCGTGACTCCAAGAAGATGAAATTGGATAGAAGGGAGTCACAAATTAGATCCCTCAGTAGAAGCATAATGACAAGCATCTACCTTCCTCTCCAGAGTTTTCCTTTATGAGGTGATTGTCAGACCTATTTGTTTGCTTATAGACAGTTTTCCTTGAGACTATAAGTCTAGTCAGTTATATCTCTTGTATTAGTCCTTGGAGACTACACAGCTAACTAACCACCAAAAAGTAGTTTTGACAATGGTAAAACCTATTATTGGGAGCTGCTGGTGTCTCTAAAACCCTCCCTCCTCCCTAGCCTTGTGTAGGGAAGGGGGACATTTGATTCTCACTTCCAGTCTAGAAGATGGTGTACCAGACTTGTGTTTCATGCACGTTTATACAATGTAATGCTACTGCTTTTCATATCCCTCGCTCTCTCCTTCACTGGTAATAGACCAACCTGTTTAAGCTTGCTATCTCATGATTTAGTTTGAAATTTTGTGACATTCTTGCTCGCAAGTGCTTGTATATGACCTCGTTATCTGTTGAATGAAAGTTACCTGCAGTCACCTTGCATTGACCACCAAAAAGTAGTTTTGACAATGGTAAAACCTATTTTCGGAGTTGCTGAGTGGTCTCTAAAACCCCCCCCCCTCCTCCGTTGCCTTGTGTAGGGAAGGGGGACAGTTGATTCTCTCTTTAAGTATAGAAGATGGTATACCACATGTTTCATACACTCTCGTACAATGTAATACTACTGCTTTTCTTATTCCATGTTCTCTCCTACACTGATAATAGGCCAGCCTGTTTAAATTTGCTATCTCATGTTTTAGTTAGTTTGGAATTATATGACAAGTGGTTGTATATAAGCTTGTTATCTGTTGAATAAAGGTTACCTGCATTCAACTCGCCTCTGTTAACACCTAACATTTACGTTGCCACAATGGCAGCTTGGCACAAGTAATTTTGTCTCCAGTAGTAGTGATGTTTCTCGGTGATGGCATGTCATCAATAGCCTAAAGATTTCAGCATTAGTTGTGCACTGTCCAAGTTCTATAGTGCCTGAACTCAGCGTCTCTTGTATACACACTCAAGTCCATCCTTTGCATGTAGAAACACTGCCCCTGAGAAGGGGAGACAATATTTATTCTTTTGACACATTCAATTCCTTTTTTATCCTTTACAGGAAAGTCCATAGAGACCACACAGCACCACCCCAAAAATAGGTTTTTTTTTTCTTCGTGAAAATAATACACTCATAAACACTTTTGAAACTCAAACTTAAATTAATTTATGTATACTCACCTGTGAAGATACTATAACTTGATTGATGATGAGGATTATCTGTGCATGGCTGGCAGTGCCATGGCTTGACACATTGGTTCAATCTTAAAATGAGAGCACAGTACTCCTGCTTAGCGACACTAAGTTTAAGATTGAGGTACGGCTATTGTTGGGAAATTCATCAGAGCCAACTGTCACAATGATTGTTTTAAAGTTGGTGATCCAGGTTAAGTGTGCATTCAGTTACCTGGCCCATCGTAGAGAATTGGACTTCTTGATACAGTGTATGTGCTGGTGACTGCCTCCACTTTATGGGTGTCCAGCAGCCAAGAGACTAATTGTTTCCCAGACTCCTTTGCCTTGATAAATTTGTTCATCTCCTGCAGTGACATGTTTTGTTTCTGGTTGCTGAGGAGGTTGAACTGGATGCCTTGGACAGCAATCCACCTCTCAAGGATATCCCGGAATATCTCCTCTATGAAGTTGACGCCTAGGCCGCATGCACATTTCCTGGAGTACAGTACTTGCCTGTGTTACCCTGTGCCTTGATGCGAGAGTGGAATTATTGCACTGGATACACGCAGCCTTTGTACATACCTAGTAGCGTGGCTGTCACCACTATGGTGTTCTCCCCCAAAACAGCAATGGCCTTCATCAAATCATGGATGGCTTCTTCAATTTCTCTGGCCATGCTCCTCCCTGCCGCACTGGTGAGGTCCATTCGGAGTTCCTCTTCACACAACTCTAGGAGCTGCAACACAATGTCGTCGCCTTCAAGGCTCATCCCCTTACGATATTCATCTCATCGGGTCAAGAAATAACCCCCACTCCTTTCTGGTGCCAGCTGCCAACACGGTGAGCCATTTTTATTTCTGTACCTTGCCGTTCTGTGTCCAGTTCTAGGCAGCCGCATCATAGGCACACGTGGTTTGTGCCTGTTCATAATTGCTGCCATGATAATAGCCTCGCTCGAATCTGTGGTTTCATAATCACTTCTGGGCACTAGGCACTGTATCTTGTTCGTGGCCATTGTGATTTCTTACTTCTATAGGTTATACACAAGACCAGTAAACAGGCAATATAGTCATACCTCTCTTCAAGAAAGAATCTGCTTATGAAATTTTCACTCTGCAAAACGAGATGCGAAGATTTTTATGACTCACATTGCAAAAAGTATTTCATAATAAGAAGAGATTTGCCTGACAGGCCAAGAATAAATTAATCACCCATAGAAAATATGAAGAAAGCAAGTTACACAATAGAAAATGTATCTTTCTATAGTAGGGGTAACTATGATAGTACAGTACTTGTGGTACTGTATATTTTGTAAAAATACTGTATGTATTGTATTATTGCATTATGTTCTTATAACTACTCAATTTACAGGTATTAACAGTTAGTGTAGGTATATTGAATGGTTCAAATGTTTTTGGCTGTACAGTATTTCGTTGTGGTTATATGGTAGCTTTATTTTGAAATTTAATGTGGTGTTTTTGTCGGGTTTGGAACAAATTAGGAAATTTACATGTAAAATGTGATTCGTAACACAAAATTTTCACGAAACGAAAGCCACTCCTGAACGGAATAATTTCGTGTAAAGCATTACTGTACTATCGCATGCATGACACACTGAGGTAGTGACACAAGCTACACAGTACACTGACACTCACTAACTTTGAATGAGTCACATCAGCGACTACACTACAATACACACAACAGTCATGGATACGCATCAGAATTGGTTCTTTGGTACACTGGCCAAGATTACGTATGTGCACATCCTCTTGTCAGTTGTTGGTCATCGCTGACATAGGCTGGAGCTTTCATGCGCATTTTCTTGGATAGGTCATCAATCATCGCCCGCACAACAGCTGGCTCCTTCTTACCAATTCTACCTCTTTTGGTGGCCCATTTCGTGTCCAGGCGCCTCTGTTGTTCGTTTGTACCTAAATAAGAAAGACTTCTATTTCTAAGATTGTTTAATCTGTGGACAATAATGTATAAATGAGTGATAGATGATTTTTATAATCACTGGGACATTTACTCCTCAGTGGGGTTGCATTCAGGTATCCAACTGTCCAATTTTATTCTAGCTAATAAGAAAGTTGATTATTAGTGGAGTAGTATCTCCCTGGCATTTTTTTTTTTAGTTTTGTGGACGAGTGTATCTGATTAATCTTTATTATGTAATGTGTAAGTTCAGTCTTTTGCTATCATATGCCCTGCATTATAAATTTGATTGTTATAGATATTTTTATTAGATGCAGGAAAGTTTTTGGTTGTCCTGTTTGGTGCATACGTATTTGATTAATAGATAGGTGAATTTTAAGTTATATTTGTTATTTGTTCCGTAACCGAAATACAAACCACGCTATTTACAAAGCGGTATTACATTTAGTGCAGCTGAAATGACGAGCCAATAGTTTTTAACGAGGGTTAATTACCCCCGCGCTAGTTAGCGGGGGGGGGGTGGGGAAGGGTAACTTGCTACCCCTCCCCCCTCCACACACCGGTGACTTGCCCCACTTCACTTTTGGGTCGGCGGTGATCAGACGTGTCTGTTCATCGCCTTCGTGACAGCCTTTAATTTTCTGCTTTTTCTTTTCAGCTCGTGTGATTGGTTGGAAGTTGACCTTCAGTTATTTTCTTTTATTTACTATGCGTACATGCCCTGGAGTTGCCGGCCGTCCTTGTGGGACTTTCATGTCGGACGTTGTTACGGATCCTCACACCCTCTGCCCTCAATGTCGGGGTCGACGGTGCGACCAGGATAACATGTGCCGTGAGTGCAGGGAGTGGTCTGCCTCCCAGTGGGAGAGGTTTGGCCGTCGGCGTAAGAAGTCCAAGAGAGACCGTTCTCCTCCGGGGTTAGCCTTGAAGGAGGAAGGTTCTCGGGACTCTTCTTCCGCCGCCCAAACCTCCTCCGAAGCTCCCCCTCGTCCCCCTCCTAAGGAGAGTCATCCGAGTGGGAGCGCAGGCCCTTGTTCTGTTTCCCTACCTTCGGTGGGGGGAGAGGGCGTCGCCTCCCATAGCGAGGCGGTTCCCCCTCCTCCTCCGGGGGAGGTTATTGATAATAATGCCTTATCCAGTGATGATCTTTTACAGATTTGGTTGTCCCTGGGGCTTAAGGGCTTGCCCTCCAGGGTCGCTCTTATTGACCTTGTCTCGTTGGGGGCCGCTGTTAAACAGTCGCCGGTGGTAGCGGAGGTAGACCCTCTGTCTATTGTCGACGTCGTGGTGACAGAGGCCTCCGACGTGGCTAGGCCTTCCGACGCAGGTGCTGTTGCTGGTGATGGTGCTCAAGGCTCTCCTCCCCCTTCCGTGCATCCTTCGAAGGGGGAAGTGAGTCCTTCGGTCTCGACTGCTGCCCAGCTTCCTTCTGAGGGAAGTGTTTTGACGGAGACTCCCCTTCGGAGGACCGATGGTCCCGACGATCTCCCCCGAGGCCGCCTCCGCCGTAAGGCTCACCGCCCTCTACGCCACAAGGGCCTCCCTTCCCCTTACAAGGGGACTAAGAGGTGCCTTTTTGGGTCTTCGTCCTCAGGGGGGGACTCTCCTCGTCAACCTCAACCGACTGCTCCGCCCTCCTTGAACCTCTCTGCAGACCGCTCACCATCTCCTACCGGATCTTTGCCTTCTGGAGAACTCGTCACCCGACGGGCAACGGTCCCTTCGGGGCTAAGGGATTCTTCCCTTACGCGAGCAGGACTAGCGCGCAAGCGCTCTCCTGCTCGCCAGCGATCTCCTGCTCGTCGATGATCTCCTGCTCGCCGACGCTAACCTGCTCGTCGGCTCTCTCCTGATGTTCGCCCCCCTCGCCAGCGCTTTCCTGCTCGTCAGCTCTCTTCCGAGCATCAGCGCTCATTTGAGGACCCTCGCCCTGCGGTCTCTGACCACCCTTTAGTTCCTGCGGAACTCCCTGCTCACCATCCACCTGGTCCTGTGGCTACGCAACATCGTGCTGCGCGTGTGTCAGAAACACATGTTCGCCAACGTGCAGCGATCTTCCCGTTCCTGCTCGTGAATGCGCCGCACCACCTGTCCTCTCACAGGACACGCGTCGACCTTCTGCTCGCCAGCGATCACCAGCTCGTCAGCGATCACCTACACGCCATCGCACGACCCTGCATGATCGCCCGCTTACGCATGCTGCTCCTCATCGCACAACCCTGAACGATCGCCCTCGCGTGGATGCTGATCACCATCGCACCCTTTCACGCGATCATTCACCTGCGCATGCTGCTCGCCATCGCACAACCCTGCACGATCGCCCGCTTACGCATGCTGCTCCTCATCGCACAACCCTGAACGATCGCCCTCCTGCGGATGCTGATCACCATCGCACCCTTTCACGCGATCATTCACCTGCGCATGCTGCTCGCCATCGCACAACCCTGCACGATCGCCCGCTTACGCATGCTGCTCATCGCACAACCCTGAACGATCGCCCTCCTGCGGATGCTGATCACCATCGCACCCTTTCACGCGATCATTCACCTGCGCATGCTGCTCGCCATCGCACAACCCTGCACGATCGCCCGCTTACGCATGCTGCTCCTCATCGCACAACCCTGAACGCTCGCCCTCTTGCGGATGCTGATCACCATCGCACCCTATCACGCGATCATTCACCTACACATGCTGCTCGCCATCGCTTACCATCACGCGGTCATTATCGCCAGCGATCTTCTTCACCTACGCGGCAGCACGGTCCCTCGCCGTCGCGCCATCGCTTGCGTTCGTCGCCTCGGACACGTGTTCATTTACCTGCCCACCCTCATGCCCGCGCGACCGCTCGCCCGCGCGACCGCTCGCCTGCGCACCAGCGCGACCATTCGCCTTTGCGCGACCGTTCGCCCTCGCGCGACCATAGTTCGCGGCGAATTCCACAGCCGGTGGAAGCAGTAGGGACGCGTGCTCCTAGACGGCACTCGGGATCACCTCCATCCAAGCACAGGTTGGTAGTGCAGGACGAAGACAGGTCAGTACAGCATTCTTCCCCACCTTCTTTTCAGGCAGGTACCGTCGTGTCCACTCCAAAGGATCGCCCGATCCCTTTCACCTTAGCGAGGATTTCGGACTCTGTGTCCTTGGAGCAGCAGACTTGGTTTGGTCCACTGGCATGGGCGTTAGTGAGGGTTATGAAACCAGCACTCGCCGGCCAGGGTAACAAACCAGCGGCTGTCTCTCCTACACTGAAGAGAAAGAGAGGAGTGGACTTCGTGGTGACTTCCCCCAGGGCGAAGTTGGTTCCCAAGAGGTCGGTCTCGAGGGTCCCCTCTCCTGCACGAGTCCTCTCTCCTTCTCCCGTGGTCGAGGCCTTTCCGTCCTCAGGTGAGTCCAGTGGGGCGGTAGTCTTCCCCTCGGCACCAGGGGGTGAGACTTTGCTTCAGGCAGGAGAATCGTCTCGTGAGGAAGGGGCCCCTCGAACCTCGTTGTTGGGATCCTGCATCCCTCCCAGGAGGGAACCCAAGGATTCCAAGACCATCCCTAAATCCTCTGCAAGGATTCGTCAGGAACCCACGACTACCCAGGGGAATGTCCACGTATCACCCCAGGAAGAGATTCCTGGGGCAGGAGACTTAGCTGCCAGCCCGCAGGGAGGAGAACAGCAAGAGTCCGAACATGCCTTCTGGCAGGTCCTAAGCCTGATAAGGCAACTTAACAGTCTTACGGATCCAGTCATCCCCCCCCCCCCCCCCCCCCCCCCCCGTGAAGGCAAAGACACGATTCTGGACGAAGTGTTTGACGTTCGGAAGGCCCCTAAGACCAGTGCAGCTCTGCCCTGGTCTCGGGGGCTGAAGAGTGCCAGAGCTAGGGCCAATGCTCAGCTCGCACTTCTTGCCTCCTCCAATCGTTCCACTGCCGGGAACAAACTCATCCCTCCTCCTCGCCTTCAGCAGAGGAGGTATTTCGTGATCCTGGGTGAGCACAACCTCGCTCTTCCTCTCCATCATTCTGTGGAGGAGTTGGCGAAGGGAGTTCCCTTGGAGAAACTCTCTGCCCGGCAGGTGTCGTTCTCGGCGGCAGAGATCCTTAACCACGAGAAGGTCGCTAAGTGTGCCATGCAGGCCACTTCGTGGCTGGACTTCTGGTTACGATCTCTGGGCATCCTATTGCGATCGGAGGACTTGTCCAAGGAGACCAATAGGAAGGCCCTAGAGACCTTCTTGCTCTCGGGCACCCGTTCCATCGAGTTTTTGGCGCACCAGGTTACCACCCTGTGGGCCAACTCGGTGTTGAAGCGTCGCGATGCTGTGTCCGAGAGATTCCATCCGAAGGTCCCCGCCGTAGATGTGTGTAGGCTCCGACATGCCTCCCTCCTGGGGGAGAGCCTGTTTAAGCCTCAAGACTTGGAGCGAACGGCTGAGAGGTGGAGGAAATCCAGCACAGACTCCCTCCTCCACAGGGCCCTTACAACTCTGCCCTATAAGCCTCCAGCCCCGCCACAACAGCAGCAACAGCCTCGTAAGGCTCCCAAGCAGGCACCGGCAGCTAAGAAAGTGGTGTCTAAGCCCCAGCCCTTTCCAGCCAAGGTCAAGAGGGGCGGTAAGTCCTCCAGGGGAGGCAAGACTTCTAGGGGTGGCGGCCGCGGCCGCAAGCCCTAGGGGTGGCAGTCCCCCTGCATATCCACCTGTGGGGGGATGCCTTCAGCGTTGCGTCCGCAGGTGGCAACATCACGGGGCCGATGCTTGGACGGTCTCAGTGATCGGCCAAGGTTATCGCGTCCCGTTCATGTCATCTCAACCTCCCCTGACAGCGAATCCAGTGTCGTTGAGCTCTTATGCCATGGGATCGGCAAAGGGGCTGGCCCATCAGGCCGAAGTCCAGACCATGTTCGAGAAGGGTGCTCTCCAGGAGGTCGTGGACGGCTCTCCAGGCTTCTTCAGTCGACTCTTTCTTGTAAAGAAGGCTACTGGAGGCTGGAGACCCGTCATCGATCTCTCGGCTCTGAACAGGTTTGTCAAACAAACCCGGTTCAGCATGGAGACAGCAGACACGGTCAGACTTGCGGTGAGACCACAAGACTTCATGTGTACACTGGATCTAAAGGATGCGTACTTCCAGATCCCAATCCATCCGTCTTCCAGGAAGTACCTGAGATTTTGCCTAGACAACAAGATCTACCAGTTCAAGGTGCTGTGTTTCGGTCTCTCCACAGCTCCTCAGGTGTTCACCAGAGTGTTCACCCTGATTTCGACTTGGGCGCACAGGAACGGCATTCGTCTCCTTCGTTACCTAGACGATTGGCTGATCCTAGCAGACTCGGAGTCGACCCTTCTTCGACACCGAGACAGGCTTCTAGATCTTTGCCAGGATCTGGGGATCGTAGTAAACCTCGAGAAGTCCTTTCTGCAGCCGTCCCAACGACTGGTTTATCTAGGCATGCTAATAGACACCAATCTCCACAAAGCCTTTCCATCAGACGACCGGATAGCAAGGCTGAGGAGGGTGGCGGAACCTTTCCTCAGACGAAAAGAACTCCCTGCCCAGTCGTGGTTGCGTCTCTTAGGTCACCTATCCTCCCTGGCCCGTCTGGTTCCAAACAGCCGCCTCAGGATGAGATCCCTTCAATGGCGGCTCAAGTCCTGGTGGAATCAAGGATCCGATTCCCCGGACATTCTGATCCCAATAGGGTCTCTGGAACAGACGGACTTGCAGTGGTGGCTGGCCGACGAGAACCTGCGAAAGGGAGTGATTCTTCTCGTCCTCCCCCCGGAATTGACTCTGTTTTCGGACGCGTCAAAAGAAGGGTGGGGGGCGCACGTTCTGAACCAGAGGGCCTCAGGCCTTTGGTCAGAATCAGAAAAGTGCCTACACATCAACCTGCTAGAATTGAAGGCCGTCTTTCTGGCCCTTCAACAGTTCCAACGGTTCCTGGCGGGTCACTCCGTGGTGTTGATGAGCGATAACACCACGGTAGTGGCTTATATCAACAAGCAGGGAGGCACTTTTTCGCAACAGCTATCCCATCTTGCAGTAGAGACTCCGAGGTGGACCGAAACCCACTCGATAACACTATCAGCTCGCTTCATTCCTGGCAAGAGGAATGTGCTCGCCGACAGTCTGAGCAGGGCCTCGCAGATAGTGAGTACCGAGTGGTCTTTGGATCCTCAGATAGCCAACAAAGTCCTGACTTTGTGGGGTTCCCCGACGGTGGACTTGTTCGCGACAGCCTTGAACTTCAAGCTGCCCCTGTACTGCTCACCAGTCGCGGACCCCAAGGCACTCTGGCAAGATGCTTTCCAGCAACGGTGGGACAACATCGACGTGTACGCCTTCCCACCATTCTGTCTGATGAGAAGGGGGCTCAACAGGACCAGACTATCGGTCAACTGTTCCATGACTCTAGTAGCTCCGCTATGGCATCACGCGGAATGGTTTCCGGACCTTCTGCAACTCCTGACGGAACTCCCAAGGGAGCTTCCTCCACGACACGAGCTTCTCAGACAACCCCACTCCGGTGTCCCTCACAGGGCCGTAGCCTCGCTTCGGCTTCACGCCTGGAGACTATCCAGCGTCTCCTCGCGGAGAGAGGCTTTTTGCAACAGGTTGCGGAGAGAATGTCTCGGCACCTGCGAAGGTCCTCTGAGGGAGTCTACCAAGCGAAGTGGAGAGTCTTTTGTGGTTGGTGTCGTGGAAGGGGTATCTCTCCACTCGATGCCACTATTCCAGCAATAGCGGACTTCCTTGTGTATCTGCGAGAAGAAATGCGCCTTTCTGTCTCGGCAGTGAAAGGCTATCGCTCAGCCTTAAGCTTGGCCTTCAGATTGAAGGGCGTGGATATTTCTTCATCGCTAGAACTCTCTTTACTCATACGTAGCTATGAGCTTACCTGCCCCCAGTCGGAAGTGAGACCCCCTCCTTGGAACGTGGTTCGAGTCCTCAGGTCTCTCAAGAGACCTCCTACTCGCCTTGGCCTCGGCCAAGCGAGTTAGTGAACTTCATGGTCTCTCGTACGACATCGCCCATTCAAGGGGATGGGGGGAGGTAACGTTCAGGTTCGTCCCTGAGTTTGTGGCCAAGACTCAGAATCCTGGAGTGCCGGATCCTCGGTTCGACTCTTTCAGGATCGCGAGTCTCCGTTCTGTAACAAACGACCCAGACCAGCTGCTACTATGCCCAGTGAGGTGTCTGAGGTACTACTTGAAGAGAACGGCTGCAGTCCGTCCTCATGTGCGAGCTTTGTTTGTGAGCACAGGCAGGACAAAGAGGAGGGTCACCAGGAACACCATCTCTGCTTGGATTCGAAGGGTTATCCACCTTGCCCTGAATCCTGACCCTCCTCCGTCACGTCGCCCTCGGGCCCACGATGTCAGGGGTATTGCTACATCCCTGGCCTTCAAGAGAAACTTCTCTGTGACGCAGGTACTTCAAGCTGTGGTCTGGAAGTGTGAAACAACCTTCACAGCCCACTACCTGCAAGACATGACCCACAGGAGCCTCGATACGTTCTCTATCGGCCCTGTGGTGGCTGCACAACAGCTGGTCTAACCTCAGGCTCCTTTTTGGACAAGTAGCAGTAGGTTGAGGGCGTTGTTACCCGGTCTTAGTCTGTGTGAATGAAAGAGTATGTCTGACCCTTACTTCTTTCTTCATTCTCCCCTCTCTTGGGGAAGCAGCATCCTGGTCCTCGCATAGCTGACCTCGACCTCTGCAGGTAACCCATGCTTCTTTGTGCTCCTAGTATTAAGCTTAATACTGTTGCGTCTTCCATACCCTGACGAGGTGGTATGGGGAACGTCCTATCCTAGAATTCCTATCTGAAGGTCTCAAGGTCAACTTCATAGGACGAGTCACACTCTCCTCCTCACACTACTTATGTAGGCCACTCGTTCCTAGCGATGCTAGGAACCTGTGAGGTACAGGGGCTCCCTCTCTCTAGTGCTGCTCACTAAGGGATCGAACCCCCGGGCAAGCTGAAGTCAGTAAGGCTGGGGACTTTCCACCCTTCCTAAGGGGTAAGTCACCCTTTGTAAATAGCGTGGTTTGTATTTCGGTTTCGGAACAAATGACAAATTCGAAGATAATTTGTATTTTTCCTAACCATAGAAACCTTAGCTATTTACACATATGTGCCCGCCATCCCTGACCCCCAAGTCAAGTCCTACCTCTAAGTGAAGTGAAGCAAGTCACCAGTGTGTGGAGGGGGGAGGGGTAGCAAGCTACCCTTCCCCACCCCCCGCTAACTAGCGCGGGGGTAATTAACCCTCGTTAAAAACTATTGGCTCATCATTTCAGCTGCGCTAAATGTAATACCCCTTTGTAAATAGCTAAGGTTTGTATGGTTAGAAAAAATACAAACTATCTTTGAATTTGTCATTTTAAAGATACACATTTGCAATTTCTTAATCTCCTTATTGTACTTTGTAGTCCAACACTGGCTCAGCCTTTACTTTTCTCAAAGTTATTTTCTCTTTGTGTAAATCTTGAAGGAATTAGTGATCATACGGTGTGGTCGGTTTACTGATTCACATCCCACTCATGATCACTCTTGTCTTATCAGTTTCAATCCTCGACCAAGCATTCGAGCATTCACTTCTCGTACAGCTTCATCAACAAATAACTGAATAGATGTTCTAGTTTCTCATTTTCCTGGGGATATTTATTTTTTTGCTATATATAAGTACTGCATCCTTTTTTAACGTTATTAATATATGGAATCTTTTCATTTCCTTCAATGAATCCCAGAATTTTTATTTTATTTTGTGTTTTGTATTATCTTTTCTGTTCAATAAATAAAACACTCTTAATCCTGGGACAATTGAGACAATAATTATGACCGATGGTTCTTGTGAAAAAACTTGATAATTAAAACATATATTTGTTGGTTTATTATAGACTCTTACAAATAGCTCTTTATTTCTTATCATTTTAGTAAATGAAGTCTATTAAACTACTTTTTAACTAGTTTTGTAAGAATATTATAATTGATTGTTATTAATGATAACAGTGATAGTGATGTTGATGATATACCAAAGTCTTGGCATTGCTAGTATACTTTTGTAAAGCATGTTTTTTTTATTTCTATGATCTCTGGTGTTCATATTGCTTTCCCCAGAATCGGTTTATTGGCGTATTCTCCCAAAAATTAAAAAAAAAAAAAATTCTTTTATGATTAACACGCTAAGAGTTTCCCATTCTTCAGTTTTCTCCGTCGAAGTTTGTTTCATCAAGACGTTTATCTCCCCTTCAAGAATGTGGGAAGTGTTTATTGCATTTCAATTTAATAACAACTTGATTGGTTAGCATTTCTGCACAGGGAAATTCCTGGGTTTTAAATAACTGTTTTGAGGAGTGCAATGGTTCGCGTATCCTCTTAGGATTTATGATTCGAGTTAGTTTATTGAACCTGAGAGTATACACTGCACAGTAGTAAAGCTTCTGCATTGTAGACGGAACGACTGCTGTCCGTTGCTCATAATGGCTGAGGGAAAAAAGAATCTTGGTTCAAGGATAATTACTGGGAGAAAAATGGTTTTTTGTTGAGTTGATAATGATTATATCATGCCAATATATGCTTACCAGCCAAGTTAGTGATGAGCTGTTTGGGTTTTAACTTATTTCATGGTTTTTTTTCATTCTCAGAGGTCTGCAATCCTAATGTAGTGGGTGGTAAGTTTGACTTGCCTGCCCAGTTGCTTACACTAACCTAACTTCCATATATGGCTCTGATGGTCATGATTACTGTGTTCCTTAAAAAATGGTTTTTATTGCTTTCTGCACCGTATAGAGTCTAGTTACTCTCATGGTTATTTGTGGGTAAAATCCTAGTTGCTCATCTACACCATTTGGTAAAGGTTCTAGTGGTACACAGTTTATCCAAGGTTCAAAAAGCTTTCACAGAATCTCAAATTCTTATATATGTTAGCCCTTCTGCAACATAATTATCACCCAAATTTCTATCTGCTCTTTGTAAGGCTGAAGACCAAGATGGTTGCCTGAATTCTGCTCTCTCCTCTCATTAAAGTAAGTACATCTAAACTGCTATTTATCCCTTGCTCATCAAAATATTAATCTAGATATTTTATTCCTCAACTTGTAAAATAACTGTTCTTAAAATCTAATGTTTTCTGGTTAGTGTGAAACTGCATATGATTCGCTTGGACTAATAGTTCTTCTTTGTTAAAAGATTCAATAGTTTGATTGTATCTTGTTTGAATGGCTTGCTGCATTGTTCTCTTCTAAGTTTGACCATTAACCCATTTCATTCTTTTCTCCAATAAGGTAAATTTAGGGTTTAGTATCTCACTTGCTTTACTGAACCATTCTATCTCAGACATCAGTTTCCGTATGTAGTAGGTAGTCATTTGGAAGAGTGTAGTAAAAAGTTTTTGAATAAATTCATAAAAGTTTAATTTTAGATTATTTTTTTAAGATAACATATTTATTAAAGCCAAATAAACTACAAGGGACATGCTGCAGTTGATTTTGACTAATTGCTATAAATTATCTCAATTGCAGAGTAAGGCTAGTATTCCAAGTTCATATCTAGTGTATAAGCTTTTTACCTGACTAAACGGGCTATTGCCAAGCTAGTCTGTTTTCTACCTTATTACCAGTCAACATGGAACTTACAGATTATTTTAACAAAGAACTTAATGATTTTCTTGTAATCCATTTGGCATGTACATACATACATATACTGTACCAAGGCACTTCCCCCAATTTTGGGGGTTAGCCGACATAGAACAAATGAAACAAAAAAGGGGACCTCTTCTCTCTACGTTCCTCCCAGCCTGACAAGGGACTTAACCGGGTTCGGATGATACTGCTAGGGTGCCACAGCCCACCCTTCCCGTTATCCACCACAGATGAAGCTTCATAACGCTGAATCCCCTACTGCTGCTACCTCCGCTGTCATCCAAGGCATAGGAGGAAGCAGCAGGGCCTACTGGAACTGCGTCACAATCGCTCGCCATTCATTCCTATTTCTAGCACGCTCTCTTGCCTCTCTCAGATCTATCCTCCTATCACCCAGAGCTTTCTTCACCCCATCCATCCACCCAAACCTTAGCCTTCCTCTTGTACTTCTCCCATCAACTCTTGCATTCATCACCTTTAGCAGACAGCCATTTTCCATTCTCTCAACATGGCTAAACCACCTCAACATTCAGTATTCATACCCACTCTAGCTACTAACTCATTTCTTACACCCGTTCTCACCCTCACTACCTCGTTCCTAACCCTATCTACTCGAGATACACCAGCCATACTCCTTAGACACTTCATCTCAAACACATTCAATTTCTGTCTCTCCGTCACTTTCATTCCCCACAACTCCGATCCATACATCACAGTTGGTACAATCACTTTCTCATATAGAACTCTCTTTACATTCATGCCCAACCCTCTATTTTTTACTACTCCCTTAACTGCCCCCAACACTTTGCAACCTTCATTCACTCTCTGACGTACATCTGCTTCCACTCCACCATTTGCTGCAACAACAGACCCCAAGTACTTAAACTGATCCACCTCCTCAAGTAACTCTCCATTCAACATGACATTCAACCTCGCACCACCTTCCCTTCTCGTACATCTCATAACCTTACTCTTACCCACATTAACTCTCAACTTCCTTCTCTCACACACCCTTCCAAATTCTGTCACTAATCGGCCAAGCTTCTCTTCCCGTCTGCAACCAGTACAGTACCATCCGCAAACAAAAACTGATTTACCTCCTATTCATGTTCATTCTCGTCTACCAGTTTCAATCCTCGTCCAAGCACTCGAGCATTTACCTCTCTTACCACTCCACCAACATACAAGTTAAACAACCACGGCGACATCACACATCCCTGTCTCAGCCCCACTCTCACCGGAAACCAATCGCTCACTTCATTTCATATCCTAACACATGCTTTACTACCTTTGTAGAAACTTTTCACTGCTTGGAACAACCTTCCACCAACTCCATATAACCTCATCATATTCCACACTGCTTCCCTATCAACTCCTATCAAACGCTTTCTCTAGATCCATAAACGCAACATACACCTCCTTACCTTTTGCTAAATATTTCTTGCATATCTGCCTAACTGTAAAAATCTGATTCATACAACCCCTACCTCGTCTAAAACCACCCTGTACTTCTAAGATTGCATTCTCTGTTTTATCCTTAATCCTATTAATCAGTACTCTACCATACACTTTTCCAACTACACTCAACAAACTAATACCCCTTGAATTGCAACACTTGTGCACATCTCCCCTACCCTTATATAGAGGTACAATTCACGCACAAACCCAACCTACTGGTACCATTGAAAACACAAAACACACATTAAACAATCTCGCCAACCATTCAAGTACAGTCTCAACATCTTAGCTCTCACACCATCCATACCAGATGCTTTTCCTACTCTCATTTCATCTAGTGCTCTCCTCACATCCTCTCTTGTAATCTCTCTCTCTCATTCTCATCTCCCATCACCGGCACTTCAACACCTGCAACAGCAATTATATCTGCCTCCCTATTATCCTCAACATTCAGTAAACTTTCAAAATATTCCACCCACCTTTTCCTTTCTTCCTCTCCTTTTAACAATCTTCCATTTCCATCTTTCACTGTCTCTTCAATTCTTGAACCAACCTTCCTTACTCTCTTCACTTCTTTCCAAAACTACTACTTATTCTCTTCATATGAATGACCCAATCCCTGACCCCACCTCAGGTCAGCGGCCCTCTTTGCCTCACCTTCCGCTTTACTTCCACATTTTTCTCTATATCTTTCATACTTCTGTACACTATTACTCTGCAGCCATTCTTCAAAGACCCTCTTTTTCTTTTCCACTTTTACCTTCATTCCTTCATTCCACCATTCACTGCCCTTCCTCATGCTGCCTCCAACAAACTTCTTGCCAAACACATCACTTGCAACCCCAACAAAATTTTCTTTTACTAACTTCCACTCCTCCTCTAAATTACCAGTTTCTCTTCTTTTCACTTCGTCATATGCCATTTTCAACCTTTCTTGATATTTATTTTTTACCCCCGGTTTTATTAGCTCTTCAACCCTCACTAGCTCCCTTTTACATCCACCTACTCTATTCCCCCACTCTTTTGCTACAACTAATTTTCCTTCCACCAAAAAATGATCAGACATACCGTTAGCCATACCCCTAAACACGTGCAAGTCTTTCAATCTTCCAAACATTCTTTTAATTATCAACTCAATCCATTAACGCCCTTTCTAACACACTTCCATTTGCCACTCTTACCCATGTATACTTGTTTTTATCTTTATTTTTGAAAAAGCTAGAACTTATCACCATCTCTTGCTCAACACACATATCTACCAGTCTCTCACCACTCTCATTTTCACCTGGTATGCCATACTTCCCAATGACACCTTCTACCTCTCCCAGCCCCACTCTAGCATTTAAGTCCCTCATGACAACTACATAATTCCTTCTACCCAGTCCTTCTACACACCTAGTTAATTCATTCCAGAACTCATTCCACTCTTCTTCTTCTTTTCTCACAACCTGGCCCATACGCACTGACAAAAGCCCAACGTTCCCTACCCAACCAAACCCTTACCCACATTAACCTAGATGATATCTCCTTCCATTCCACTACTTTACCTGTCATCCATTCACTCAACAATAAAGCCACACCTTCTCTTGCTCTTCCCCTTTCAATCCCAGACACTCTACCAGACATTTCACCAAACATCACTTCACCTTTCCCTTTTATCTTTGTCTCACACAAAGCCAATATATCCATCCTTTTATTCCTAAACATACTTCCAATCTCACATCTTTTACTCTCCATTGTACTACATCCACACACATTCAAACACCCCAAAACTAGAGTGCAGGGAGCAGTCACTCTCCCCCCAGCTCCACCTCTTTGATGTGTCACAGGATTATAATACAGGAGAGGGGGTTCCCAGCCCCCTCGTCCCGTCCCTTTTAGTTGCCTCTTACGACACGCAGGGATACGTTGGCGCTATTCTAATTGTTTTTATGTCCCGCGGCCACAGGGGCCATGTATTGTATTGAAAGATAGATAATTAGTTTAAACATTTTAACTTCACATAATGGTTAATCTATTTACAGATTGCCTTTAGTTGCCTGTTACCTAAATTATGCTAGGTCCAGGTAGATCATTATAGGTATTGGATGTCCTACGATTAGTACAAAGTCCGCAAACCAGTAGTGGTAGGGCAGCCGTCAACCATGTCTAGATATGTGTCATCACAATAAAACATACAAAGCCAAATCATACAAGGTCATCCTCCTAGGTCCAGATAGAGAAAGTGATGCTCATTTGGCCATAGTGTATCAGTCTGTGTGTGTCTTGTGATAAAGGCAATGAACAGGTATTTGACTCGATGGTGGGAAGTCTCTGGGTGCAATTATTTCACTATGTTGTAGAGAAAGAGGAAGTCTAATTGGTAATGCAATTCCTCACAGGTTTGCCCACACTTAAGCCAGTTTGTAGCTCGGCTTATGAGTTGCTAACAAGCCTACGCATTGTGGGTCATAGGAATTTCTTTTAGGTGATCTTGTACCGTATTCTCTGTGGTTCGTTTGGTAAATAAATGTTTGATGTGGGGCTGCAAGATACCTCTCTGGGGAGTAAGTGGCATGATCCAATTGAAAATTTCTAGCATTAAGCAGGTAGAGTCTATACTTCTAAGTGGTTGGGCACTACATTTGTTAGTATTGTAAGGACAACGTCCTACAACGCTTGTTGCGTACTTTTCAGCTTTGTATATATTCTCTGTAAATACCCTGTAAATATTGTTTATGCATTAGGTGCAGAATCATCTGCCCTTCATTTTTATGTATGATTCATTATTATATGTCAAGTGTGGGCTTTTATATTAATCATAATGTCACGTGTCAGAAAACACAAATGCCCCACATTTCTCACCTGTTTGCGGTCGGTCAGTCACCTGCCCAGCAGGGTGCTACATTGGCATCCGCACAAGTCAATGTACTCTGCCCATCTCAGGAATAAGCATCACTCGTCTATGGTGTGTCTCACGTACCACACAACTGGTGAACCTAGAGTTTTCCCTTAACGGACTTACAACAGATATTTTCAAAGAAATCGTTTGGGCTCGCGACTCCATTCACCTTAACAACATTAACGAGCTATCACGGCGCAAGTTTTTTGCATTTTGGTGTTAGCAAAGTTTTGCTATGGAGTTTCCCTTAATGGACCCACAACGGCGATTTCGACAGAAATCATTCAGGCTCGCAACTCCACATACCCCAACGCCATTAACAGACGCATCGCGGTGCAAATCATTTTGCATTCTGGCTTTTCCAAAAGCAGTTTTGCCACAGCAGTTAGCGACTATTCGGCTGTTTGGAATTCCTTCTCCGTTAGCTGACTAAATATGGCTCACGACCGAGTTTTGGAGTGTGAAGTCAGATGACAGATTCAGACTTTGACAGTACCTCGCCCCTCGCAACCGAAGGGCACGGCGCGATATTCACACAAGTAATGCAAACGGCCACACAGATGTCGATGGGACGTAAGTTACAGCCACCTCCATTCACACCGGATGCAGCAACGGTATGGTTTTAGCGTGCTGAGTCCCACTTCAGGTTGGCAAACATCACCGATGAAATAAGAAAATCGGACATATTGATGGTAATGCTGCTATTGGACACATTTAAAAGATACTCCTCCTGGCTGAAACGGGGCTGGGACCCTTGAGGTACAGCCCTGAAGAAGAAACTGGCGTACCCCTTAGAGCCCAGCGCGACTTCGACTGATGACAAAGTCACCTCAGCAACGTGCGTCCCTCAGCAGCATGGGACCAACTGGTTGACCACCTCTAGCTGAACGAGCTCGACAGCAATGGGCGGCCTAAGGAGATCAGCCTGTCAAGGGAGATCTTCCTATGTCATCTTCCCCAAAGCATCAGCTCCCAGTTGGAGGGCGCCGAGGACCTGGACGTGCCATCGTTGGTCGCGAAGGCTTCCACCTGGCAGCCTAGCAGATTCCATCAACGCCATCACGAATGAGACAGAAGAGTACCCGGCGGAGCCAGATGAGGTAGGGGTCAAGGTGATCCACAGGGAGACCCCAATACTCCTGCCTCACCGACAGCAGCAGCAACTCCAGCTCCGCCCCCAGCAGGAGCAACGGCAACAAGAGGACTGCTACCACAAGGGCCCCGACCTTCCTAGATGGTGCTACTTCCACCGAGTCTGGGGGAAAGAGGCATGGAAGTGTGTCCAACCATGCGCATCCAAAAAAAAATAGGTAGGCGACCATGCCTACAAGTAACCGTGGTGCACACGAGGCTCGATCACACTGGCTTCTACATCCTCAGCTTCACCTCAGGGAAAAGGTTACTGGTGGATACTGGCACTACGGTGTCAACGTTCCCGCCTTCAAAGGACAACCACGGCCTCCCATCAGATGACAGGGCCGCCCTGGTTGCTGCGAATGGCAGCCCCATCACCTGTTACGGGGTGAGGACACTGAAGATATCCATCATGGGCCAGGATTACAGCTAGCCTTTCCTGATTGCAGACGTAAAGGCGCCCCTCTTTGGAGCCGAATTTCTCGCTCACCACGGACTGCTGGTAGACGTGTCGCAAACGACTAGTTGACCAAGGGACCTACGTAGGAATTCCCGGAGGTCTTCAAACCCGAGCTCCGCCAACTAGAGGGGGTCCCCGCCAAACAGGGGATATTCCACCATATCTCGACGACGGGCCCCCCAACCCACTGCAGGTTCCAACGCCTCCCGCCACAGAAGCTACAGGATGCCAAGCACACCTTCCAGAAGATGGAGCGCATGGGAATCTGCAAAAAGGCATCCAGCCTATGGGCCTCTCCACTGCACATGGTCAAGAAACCCAACTGGAGCTGGAGGCCCAGAGGCGATTATAGACGCCTAAATTTGGCCACGACACCTGACCAATACTCATTGCCCAACTTACAGGATCTCACTGGGGCCCTCAACAGGGCCACTATTTTCTCCAAGATGGATCTCTTAAAGTCTTATTTTCAGGTCTCCGTGCACCCCAACATCCCAAAGACAGCCATCATCACCCCCTTTGGCTCCTACATCTTCTCCTACCCGATGTTCGTCCTGAGAAACGCTGGGCTGACCTTCCAGCGTCTGATGGACAGCATCGTGGGGAACCTTCCCTTCTGCGCCATCTACAACATTTTTGTGTTCTCCAAGACGCAGGAGGAATACCTGGGGCACGTGAGGACGGCTCTGAAGTACCTGCAGGAGAATGGCCTCATGGTACGCTTCGACAAATTCACATTCGTGCCTGAGAAGGTGGAGTTTCTGGGGCATGAACTCAAGGAGCATGAGCTCTGTGATGTCAAAGGTGGAGTCCATAAACAAATTCCCAACACTGACTTCCGTGATGTCCCTTCAAGAATTCATTGGCATGGCAAACCATTACCGGTGGTTCCTGCCTAACATCGCTGGCGTGATGACCCCCCTTCTCAATGTCCTGAAGGGGAAAGCAAAGAAGCTACCATGGGGTCCCTCTCAACAAGAAGCCTTTGAGCAAACAAAGACTACCTCTGCAAGGCCACAAACCTGGCCTATCAGGACCCCAGGCTCTCCCTGAGGTTAACTACAGATGTCAGTAACGTTGCATGCGGCGCCGTCCTGGAGCAGGGGATCAACAACGTGCCTCAACCACTCTCCTCCTTCAACAGGATGTTAAAACCACCCGAGACTCGCTACAGCACTTTTGACCGCGAGCTTCCGGCAGTGTACCTCGCCATCAGGCACTTCAAATACCTGCTTGAGGGAACCTCATTCACCATCCAGAAGGGAAAACCAGTCTCTGGTCCACGACTTCACCAAGCCTGGGGACCCATGGTCTGCCTGACAGCAACGACACCTGGCTGCCATCTCCGAGTTCAGCTGCACTATTAGCTACGTCCCGGGAAGAAAGAACCCAGTGGCCGACGCTCTGTCAAGAATCAGCATCAACTCCATCCACATCAGCGTGGACTACGAGGACATCGCCCGGGAACAAACAGAAGACTCAACTACACCAGACACGAGGTCCTCCTCGACTTCCCTTCTGTGGGAGGATGATACCAGCACAGGCCGCCCTCTATCTTTCATTTCACCGTCGAGACGAAGGCTGGTATTCGACGTCATCCATGGTCTCTTGCAACCCCACATCGAGGACCACCACCAAGCTGATGACCGACAAATGCATGTAGCCGGGGATCAGGAAGGATTCACGAGAGTGGGCATGTGCATGCACAGCGTGTTAAATCGGCAGTCGGTTGTTACACCAAGTCAGGAGTGTGCAGTTTCCCTCAACCCAAGCGACGGTTTGGACACATCCAGGTTGACATTGTGGGGCCCTTCCCACCCTCGGGCAACGCCAGGTACCTCCTCACAGTCATCGACCGTTCAACGAGGTGGCCAGAGGCGACTCCCATGAGGCCAGCACCTAGGCCCTTCTCTCCAGCTGGGTCAGCCATTTTGGGGTCCTGGACGATATGACAATTGACAGGGACCTACTTTCATCTTGGGACCTGTGGGCATCCTTCGCCCGCCCGATGGCGACCAACTTGCACAGCACGGCAGCTTACAACCCGGCAGCCAACGGCATGGTCAAAACAAGCCATAGGTCCCTGAAGGCTGCCTTAATGGCCCAATGCACAGACGAGCATTGGGTCAAGCAACTTCCCTGGGTCATCCTCGGTCTTCGAACGGCCCCAAAAGCAAATGGCGACACCTCTTTGTGGTTCCCGGCGAGTTTTTCCCCTCCATTCCAGACACCAGAGACGTCAGCCGTGCCCAGTTTCGAGAAAGGGCAGGAAAATTCACGCCCTGCCACAAAACGTATGCAGACAAGACAAAGCACTTCAGGCCTGCCTCACTGGACACCTGCCCCTACATCTTTGTCAGACAGGATGGTCACCTCTTCCACCCCCCTCCCGCTCTCACTTCCTTACAAAGGGCCCTATCGTGTTGTGGAGAGGACAAAGAAGGCATTTAAGATCTTGGTCCATGGAGCAGAAGACGGGCTGACCTTGGACAGATTAAAGCCTGCTCATACAGAAAGCGACGTCAATGTGCACGAGCAGCATGGGTGGAGCTGCAATAAATGATGGTTTGTGTGTATGAAAAAACATTTTGGTTTGGATATTATGAGACACATTATTAAATTTTTTATATAGACCTCAAGTGCCCCCCAAAGAAGTGCCTTAATCTGTTGTTATTTCTTTTGACATGTAATAACAGCAAGACCCTACACCCAGTAGGGAGTCAAGCAGATGTAAAATAATAGGTTTCTTTATCAAGAAAAAAGATAAAAGGCATACAGCAGACATTTTATAATGTATGTTGACAGAAATTCCCAAGTGCGAGGGATTTGACCTGAACTGCTATGAAATAGCCCAGCCAGTAGACTGCGGGAATGTATGTATATCAGACATACGTTGGGTATCCTGTTAACCATAGAATTGTTGGAGTGACGTGAACATTCCGACATGTTATAAACTACTGTGAACTCATTATTATTATTATTATTATTATCATTATTATTATTATTATTATTATAGGGCTCCAATAGGGAAAAATATCCCGGTGAGAAAGGAAATAAGGAAATAAATAAATGATGAGAACAAATTATCAGTAAGTCATTCTAAAAACAGTAACGTCAAAATAGATATGTCATATATAAATGATTAACAACGTCAAAAACAGATATGTCATATATAAACTATAAAAGGACTCGTGTCAGCCTGGTCAACATAAAAACATTTGCTCCAACTTTGAATTTTTGAAGTTCTACTGATTCAACTACCCGATTAGGAAGATCATTCCACAACTTGGTAACAGTTGGAATAAAACTTGTAGAATACTGTGTAGTATTGAGGCTCAAGATGGAGAAGGCCTGGCTATTAGAATTAACTGCCTGTCTAGTATTACGAACAGGATAGAATTGTCCAGGGAGATCTGAATGTAAAGGATGGCCAGAGTTATGAAAAATCTTTGCAACATGCATGATGAACTACTGTAATTGAACGACGGTGCCAAAGATTAATATCTAGATCAGGAATAAGAAATTTAATAGACCATAAGTTCCTGTCCAACAAATTAAGATGAGAATCAGCAGCTGAAGACCAGACAGGAGAACAAACAACAACTCGTTGAGGTCTATTACTTAAAAAATCAATAATAATGCTAAGAAATGACCCACCCACTCCCAACTGTTTGAGTTTGAAAACAAGGGCCTCATGATTAACACGGTCAGAGGCAGCACTAAAATAAAGGTCAATCATACGAACTTTCTGACCACAATCAAGGGATCTCTGTACAGCATTGGAGATTGTAAGAAGGGCATCACATGCTCCCAGGCCTTTAAAAAAACCAAATTGCAAACTAGGGAATAGATGATTACCTTCAGCAAACCTATTAAGACGTTTTGCCAGAAGACGTTCAAAAACTTTAGATAATGTGGGAGTTATGGGAACTAGGCAGTAATCAGTTGGACTTGAGCTACCACAAACATTACATAGAGGCGTAACATTACCAATTCTCCAACAAGTGCTAAAAGCTCCTCTTCTTGCTAACTTGCGTAAAATAACAGATAACTTTGGAGCTAAGAAATCTCCTGTCTTTATAAAAAACCAAGGAAAAATACCATTTGGGTTTACACCTCCATAAGCATCAAGGTCCATCAACAGAGCTTTAATTTCACAAGATTGAAAAGCTAAATTAGTTAGTATAGCTTCAGGAAAACAGGAATGTGGAAGTTCAAGTTTTTCAGTACTCCGTTTACTGTCAAAACAATCAACCAAAAAGGTTGCCTTTTCCTTTGGACAATGAGTGATTGAGCCATCTGGTTTAAGTAAAGGAGGAACTGTTGCATCTACTCCAAAGAGTGCAGATTTAAGGGTAGACCACCATATATGTTCCTGAGTTGTACCAGAAAGGGTTTATTTTATGGTTAAATTGTATTCCTTTTCAGTTGAGGCGTAAACTCTCTGAGCAAAAGCTTGAAGCTGAGTATAGTTGTTCCAGGTCAAATCTGATCTGTTACCCTTCCAAAGATGATAGGCCTCCTGCTTCTCCAGATAAGCACGTCTACAATAATCATTGAACCACGGTTTGTCCTTCACTCGGTACCTTAGCACACGAGAAGGGATACGCCTATCAATTTTGTTGACTAGATTTACATTCAAAGGGACAACAGAATCTACACTACTATATAATTGTGACCAATTCAAGCATAAAAGATATAATGATATAATGATTCAGTACTGAATAGATTTTCATCAATGATGCAGTGAAACAAGTTGGCCTTGTTTGTTGCATAAATTGTGAACAGCAATGTACACATGATGGCATTTATTTTGTACTATAACATGTAGATGTTTGTAGCATAGTGTTAGGAACTTGCTATAGTGTATTTGATATGCTATTTAGCCACCCCCTCTGGGTGTAACACTGAAGATTGAAATTTTTTTTCTTTCTCAGGAATGATAATTCTTTTTTTTTTCAAAAATATTTTTCTTATTTTTATGAAAACAGCATTTCATTCCAGTTCCTTACACCAGTGTGTCCCCTTCTCAGCCACTAATTTTTTTCTTAGTATCTTTTTTTTTTTTTTCTTTTTTCTTTTTTTTTTTTTCTTTTCTTAAATAACCTGAAAATGGCTTATCTCTGAAGAATAAAATGCAATTGTATTTTTAGCTGGGTCCCCTTGCCCAGTATAAATCAAGGGGTGGTGCCCAGTGCTCCGTTCTCTTGACCTGTTACCTAGATTTTTGGGTATTCCACCGTTTTACCTTTGTGTGTAGTGAAAGTTGGAGTGTGGTCGGTATTCGGACACTAGGCAGTTCTGGTGCTACCCCTGGCCACAGTCCGCAAACCACTACAGCGCCTACGAGTGCCTTCCCAGAACAACCAAACAGAAGACACAAGAAGCCCAACCAGACGCAGTTCAAAGAAACTATAACCAGCAGTCAAACCCCATGGTTCTCCCCACTGGAGCGGCATCCTGCAACCGCGTATCAAGAATAACGACTCTCCAGTCCTAGTGTCCCGGTGAAGGGGCCGCCTGCAACCCCCGTCTTACAACAGAGATTAATATGTATGTTTTCGTTTTACCCATTTTATTTCTTTTCATACAATCATTAAAATGTTCCCATTTTAATAGTTTTTTTTTTGGGGGGGGGGGTTAGTTGTAAGGACAACGTCCTACAACACTTGTAGTGCTCTTTTCAGCATTGTGCATATTCTTTGTATTATTTTTTGTGCATTTAGGCACAGAATCATCTGCCCTTCATTTTTATATATGATTCATTATTATATGTCAAGCGTGGGCTTTTATATTATCATACTCTCAATGTTAGAAAACAAAAATGCCCCTCATTTCACACCTGTTCGCGGTCGTTCAGTCACCTGCCCAGCAGGTTGCTATATTTCCACTTACACAGGTCAATATACTGTACTCTGCCTGTCTCAGGAATAAAGCATCACTCGGGTATGGTCTATCTCTTGTACCTCACAGTATGTCCAGAAGTTTGGAAAGGGTGTGGTTGCCTGTAAATACTCATGTTTGCTCCTTCATCAGGTTTTCTTTGTATATTTTCAACTTCACTTACCATGTGGAAAACACCGTTTATTTATTTTTATGAAGGTCAGTATAAGAATGTATCAATAACAAGAACCAGCTATGTTTATATTGTTAAAAGTTTTTAAGATGTCCTTTTAGGAAAAGAATTTCCATCAAAGATGGCCTTTTAAAAAGAATTCCCAATCTCAACTTAGTTTGGTATTCAAGCACCTTGAAATAGACATCTAGGCCTACTTACAGGTATTATAACAAATGTGTTTAAGACTGTCACTATAGGTTGCCTGTAATCAGATCTACTTGTCAGGATGGAGATTTGGTTTTGCATATGTAGTAGGTTTATTTTTCAATATTTGGGAAACTTTCACCTATAGATTCAATTGGTAAATGCATAATATTCTGCAAGCACTAGGCTATGGGAGCATGTGTTTCGTTTGCTTTTATTCAGAGCTAATTATTTAAAGGAATAAAGAGTCGGCCACAATTATTTTTCACTTCCTAATTATAATCAGTTGTAAATATTTCATCTGAGAATAATGGTTCTTGTTCAGTAAAAGATGTTCAGTATATTTTCAACAAACTATGGACATTGCTGGTAGGACCCCTAATTGACTATGTGAGATTAAAATGTCAGTTCGTCCTTTAAAGGCAGTGTCTATTTTGTTGAAAGTTTTTGGCTCAGGAACGCTCCAATTTTGGATCCAAATCTTATACTGTATGTATAAGCCTTGAGGATTTAGGATCTAGAATATTAGGATTATACCTACATCTCTTAATTTTTGCACAAAGTTTTTTTTTAAAGAATTTTAGACAGTTCAATAACATACCGGTTTGGTGTTCGATGGACATTATCTTGAAGAATCCTAACTTTATTATCGATATTATTGCCCTCTAGGTCATGTAGAAGTTGCTGCTATGTTCTTCTAAACAGTTTGTTTTTTTAATATAATTTTTTTTTAATATTTCAGATCTAAAAACAATCTGTAGACCTGTATTGCAGCCACTGTTAGATTAATTTCATTAAATTCTAGTCATATTTAATTAGGATATATATTTCAAAATTTTGTTGATCTATCTCTCCTTCACAGTCCCATCTCCATCTGATTGTGGGAGTCAGCAATATGAACATCAGGGAAGGCTCATAGAAATAAACAGAATTTTAATTGTATTTTTCTTTTCTATGCACACCTGATGTTCATATATTTGCCAACCTGCCTCACCACTGATTTGTGATGTCATTAAGTAGGGAATACTTTTAACTTCAAAACTAAAGAATGGAAAACTCTCAGCATACTTCATACCCTTAACTACTATATTGCATCATTACTTAAGTAGGGTATGTACTTTTTTAAAGGAAAGAAATTAGATTTTTTTTCCTATAAAATTAGAGGGGTAAATGTCAATAAACCATTTCTAGAGAAGAAGCAATCTGAACACCAGTAAGTAAAGAAATGAAAACATGTGTAATTAAAATTCTGGTTTTTCTTATGCATGAATGTGTTTGGTTCCAGTTTGTTCCCATTATGGAACCTTTGAAGGCGAAAACAATGTAGGATTCATGTTTCTTGTTGAGGTTGCTTTAGGAAAAGAGCACAGTATAACCAAGTCTGATGGAAGTCTTAGAAAGGCACCTGATGGTTATGACAGCATTGTAGCCCGGGGAAGGAAGGAGCCAGGTAAGCTTAATTCAGGGCGTATTTATTTTCTGCTATATATACTGTTCTACCTTTTTTGATTTGTTTACTGATTTACCAGACAGTACTAATGTCTCTCGTGTACGATGAAAATACTTATATTATATATTCAGTTGAAAACAGCAAAATAGTTGTACAACAGTTGCTCTAAAATTAAAAGAAAAAAAAGTAATTGTGTTCTCTTTACAGATCCTAAGAAAGATAAGACTATCAAATTAGAAGAAAAGGATGTCATTGTTCCCGTGGGAAAGCCTGTTCTTCAGAATAAGTGGAAAAACAGTTGGTTTGATCAAAGTGAATATCTTGTTTACAAAGAAAGCCAAGCACGTTTAAGGTACCTATTGAAATTTTCATTCGATTAGCTTCGGTCTGTCAGGATAGTTTTTTGTTTATTCTATCAGTCATACTCTTTAATACAATAAATTGTATTTAAATTATTGCTCATATTATATTGAACAGAAAAAGCATCTTGTTGTAGGCTCTCATATTTTACATCAAACTACCAAGGGTTGCTTGTTTGATAGGTAGATATACAGGTTTTTCAGTAAAAGGAAATTTAGCCTTAGAAAATATTTTTAGACATGTATGGTACAAAATTTGGAATGAGTTTTTTTCGAAATATCAACTTATGTTAGTGGGAGAATTTTGTAGTGTTAATCATGGTAAATTTCGTACTTTAATGTAAAACTAATTTCAACTGAATCATAGCTATCCACAGTAATGCTCTTTACCATGCTTAAGCCAATTTCATTTTTACACGTTTAAGACAATTGAAAGGAAGTACTGGACGGTGTTATTTATGTTGGTGTAAATGGATATTGTTTATTTTGTTGTTAATGGATATTTTTTATTTTGTTGTTAATGGATATTGTTTATTGTCTGGATGAGGCCATTTTTGTTAAAAATGGAATTTACATTAGAATTGTACTTCAAAAAAATTATTTTTTGTGTATATTGAAAACTTTTTTTAAATGGATTTGTGGTAATATAATATCAGGCATTATTTTTTGTTGTCTCCCCATAACCATTTCAATGTGCACCTAGGCAACACAAACGTGACTTGAAATGGGAGAGAGATTGCTGTCAATCTTCCCATTTTTACGTTGATTGATTTGGTATGTAGCATTGACTTACTTTACTTTACTTTAAGGGCTGGAACTTAATAGTGAAAATTGTATTTTGAAATTGAACTTATTTCATTTAATGTGGTACACAGTGTTCTTTTGGTAATAAGTACACCATAGGGGTTTTCAGGGTTTCCTTAAAACACTTTTAGCATAGTCATCTGTTTTTTTATTTCAACCAGAAGTCTAATTAAATTTTGTTAACACACTGAAATGTATCATAGTGTGTAAGAATGTCATGAAATTAAATTATATTACACTTATAACTAGTAATGATTATCTTTTTGTTGTCTTAGCTATCCAGGAAGAAAATGGATAATAAATGTTCCGTTCTGTAGATGTTTATATGCTATAATGAAGAGTAAATGAATAGGAAGTAAAAGGTAAAAAGAAAAGAAAAAGTAAGTATTTTTACAAACTAAAACTATATAGATTAATATTTATGAAAGTACAAAAAGGGAGCAAAATTTTTAGATGATTATTTGTTAGTGCATACAATTTATTATTATTATTATTATTATTATTATTATTATTATTATTATTATTATTATTACCTACTAAGTTACAACCCTAATTTGAAAAGCAGGATGCCATAAGGCTAAGGGCTCCATCTGGGAAAAGCCATTGGGGAAAGAAAATGAATAAACTACAAGAAAGCATTGCACGATTAGAATAGAATATTTAAAAAATATTAACAACAATAAAACACATCTTTCATACATAGATTATAAAAACTAAAATCATTAGCCACAAGTTTGAACTTATGGAGTTCCACCGATTCAACTACCTGATTAGGAAGATCGTTCATCAACTTGGTGACAGCTGGAATAAAACTTCTAGAATTCTGTGTAGCCTCATGATGGAGAAAGCATGACTATTAACCCCTTCAACACTGCTATGTGTACGTATTTTACCATATAGTGAAAAAGAGATGCAACGTATTTGTTCCTAAGAAAGCAAAGCAGTTTTTACACATTTGGAGGGTTTTATGGCAATGTATTGTTCAACAGAGAGTTACTGAAGCTCCACCCACTATTAAGTCCCGCCAATAAATATCGGATGGACATTGTGATGTCTTCTTCATGAGGAGCAATGAAGAAGAGAAAATTTTAAATTTTTCAACAGGAAAGAATCTTATAATGCTCCTTGTACTAAAAAGAGAATTTGATTCTGCACTTGCTACTTTTAATGATACAGCCCCTAGACCCGATGGAATTCCTTATGCAATAATTTAACATGTACCTGCTAGGCGGTATATCTTAGCAATCCGTGTTTGGCAACAGTTAAACTCGTATAAGTGGATGAGAAACTTGGTGGAGTAATGAGAGCATTGGGTGTGGAGGAAATTCCCCCCTAAATCTCATTGAAGTCACTGGTAGCAGGGTGACGGATTGGGTTTAAGGCGATGGACAAACTGTCTCTTTGGCTTCTACTCCTGATGCCTGGCTGTTGATCTTATTAGAATTGGTATGGACCGGCAAGGGTCACTTGCCTTAGTTAGATAGGCACTGTGCATCACAAGAAACTGGCTATCCTTTGATGTATCTAGCCAATGAATCCTCTATGGATTTAGTCAGTAATGGAAAGAGAACATGACAGAATGGCCCCCAGTCCAAGACGTAGCGGGGTGCTAAGAATCTCCCAGTTTATAAATACTAAAGAAAAATTTAGAATAGGTAATTGGAATGTTAGAGCCATGAATAAGGTTGGGAAGTTACAATAAGGGGAGAGTAAATTTATGAAATATAGGTTGGATATCTTGGCCCTAAGTGAAACACATTGTAAGGGGATTGGTAAGGAAAATTTAGACCAAAGCAATATATATATATCTGCTCAGGTAGATCAGATGGAGTTGGAAGAGAAGGGTTAGGAATGCTGTTGACACCAAGAGTAGAAAAGGTATTGACTGACTGGAGAGGTGTAAATAGTAGATTGTTACTAGCAAAGTTCAAATCAAAGCAGTGCAATATGAGTATTATAGTTTGCTATATCCCACAAGAGGGAGAGCTTGAAGAGGATGATGATGAGCACTTTTGATTCTTTTCACCAAACTACCTCACAGGCTTTGCATGCAGAGGGCTTTAAGATTGAGAGACCATGGGTACGCTACCACAAATCCGTGAAGTCACTTGAATGTCACAGCTGGAGACCATCCAGGATCTCTGATCAAAAGTTTTTCACCAGAAATTGCACAGGTGATGTCGGGATACCGGAGACTGTCCTCATTTTATTTGACAGAGAAAACACTACAGGATTGATATTAGCTATTACATAAGTTGCAAATTCATTGGGTTTAAGGCGATGGACAAACTGTGTCTAAGGCTTTTACTCCTGATGCCTGGCGGTTGATCTTACTAGAATTAGTATGAACCGGCAAGGGTCACTTGCCTTAGTAAGACACTGTGCATCACAAGAAACTGGCTATCCTTTGATGTATTTAGCCAGTGAATCCTCTTTGAATTTAGTCAGTAATGGAAAGAGAACATGACAGAAGGTCCCCCAGTCCAGGTCGTAGCGGGGTGCTAAGACTCTCCCAGTTTATAAATACTAAAGAAAAATTTAGAATAGGTAATTGGAATGTTAGAACCATGAATAAGATTGGGAAGTTACAACAAGGGGAGAGTGAATTTATGAAATATAGGTTGGATATCTTGGCCCTAAGTGAAACACGTAAGGTGATTGGTAAGGAAAATTTAGACCAAAGCAATACAGTAGGGTCCCGAATTATGCGAGAATTTGGTCGATCAATGACCTCGTATAAATGGAAAATCGCATATTTTGAAACACACAACTAACAGAAATAATTCCATTGGGGGCATGGCAACCAGCAACTTGGCTATTCAAACGTGTTTACCACCCATTTCCAATACTGTACTTTCTATGTACTGTACTGTATTATTTTATAATATCAAATTGTTCTTGTAAATAAATCAAACATATAATATACTTTAAAGTTCTAATAACTTGAAAAAAAAGGTTAAAGTTACAACCAGGATGTGTGTAAACACCGTATATATCCCGTTACAACACGACCCAAAATAGACAAATTTTAATGTTTGTCATATTTATTGTATAAGACAACTGGTGAATAGCAAAACCATCACTGTATAGAGTAGCTTTTGTTGTATCATTGAAAATCCTAAATTATCAAAATAAAGGAGATTTTATATCACGAGTTTCCTAAACACGCCAAAAAGCACAATGAAAAATTACAACCATTGTTTTGTTTACGTTTTTCTCTGATCATAACAAAGAAACGAATGCATTTACACATCTGTGTATAGGTTAGTTTTATATGATGATTTTGTTATTACCAATGTTGTTCTACTTAGTTTTTTTAGAACTTCGAAATAAATTAGAAAAAGTTTTCCTTTATGACGCCGCCTGAAACGGAAACCTTCCATTTGCTTACTGTATGTTCCATCTTCGATCATAATAAACGGATTTTGAGCGAAACGAAAAATCTATTTTTGGGTGAGATAGCCATGACGTCCTGATGGAAGGTTCCTTCAGTAGCTTCCTTGGGTATATTTAACTACAGGGATATTCCCAGAGAATTAGACTACAGGTTATCACAGAATTCTAACTTCTGATGCGAGTACCCTAAAGGTTTCCCTCTAGGATATCGTATATCAACAGGGGACGTATGTATTAACACGCAACATAGCTATCTGCACCCCATATAGAGTTAACACTTCAATATGGAAAGGTGGAGAATAACTGGGGAGCCGTTCCACAGTTACACTCGTCCGTGGCTGCTTTTGGTACTCAAAACGTAAACAAACGGGCGCCATTGCTAAATGACGTCACGTCCGTCCTCATCCTGAGGCCAGCTCCTTGCTAATCTCCATGATACAGCAGGACAGGGCGGGGCCTGAAAGGCTGGACTAGAATAGACAGGAGGGTCCATCAGGACGTCATGGCTATTTCACCAAAAATAGATTTTTCGCTTCGCTCAAAATCCGTTTTTTGGGCTCAACCCATGACGTCCTGATGGAAGTGTACCAGAGAATTAATGTATCGTGGAAAATTTCCCCTTTTAAAGTAAGTGCCTAGGGCTCCGAATAGAGGTATGTAATGTGTCCTCGTTAGAGTTTCCGTGGGGATCCAGCTTCCTGCCCCCCTGGCAGAGAAGTCCCGGCGGATCATACCAAAATCCGAAGTGATCATTGAAGGGCTACTCACCCTGCGGAGAGTTCGTGCAGGACTCGGAGACAAGACAGAAGGTTAATATTCGGGTAGGAATATTCTCAAGTATAAACAAGTGATACTTAATCACTACACTCCATGGAGGAGAGATCAATCTGGTCTCGAAGGCAGGACGAAGGTAAGTATTCAAGTAGGAATATTACACAGCATGAGTGAGTATATAATACAGGTAATTTATATTATTCTTCTCATTCCAAAGGAAAGGGGTAAATGAAACTATGACAATCATGTATTTCATAGTAATAATAGGAGCGGAGAGAGACGCACATGTAATAAAATAGACATTTTATTTCATAGATTGCAGATTATAGTGATAACAATTGCAATAAAAGGTGTAAAGTTAATTTACAATAATAAGAATAATGTACATAGAAAATAAAAGACTTCAATCTTGAATCTAAAAGAAATTTCACTTTTAGAAACACAAGTTCCGGAGGAACGTCAGTCTTTTTCAAAGAAAAACATATCATGGCCTAGGGCATGTGGCACTCATGTGAAGTCTATGACATTTCACCTTGATAAGAACAGTCTATTAGAAACACTAAGTGTCGATGAAATCACTATGTCTCACACAAGGGTCAACACAGGCCCCCGTAGAGTTAAAGTCCCAAGTAACTCACTGTTCTATGCAGAGTTAAACGGCAGGTTTCATAACACTACCTGCGGCTACCACGAAATGTTTAACTTCATGCACTTGCTTCGCGTAGTGCTTGAAAAAAACGCGCGACGATTTCCACCCTGTGAAGCTCTTGAGGCTTTCGAAATCCATGCTCTGGAAGAAATTCAGAGAAGACGCGACTTTTCTAGGATCATGACCTGCGGGTGTGCTGTCAGGATCCGCTCTGCGAATGAAGTAGGTGATTTTCGCTCTTAGTTGTTTCAGTGACAGGTCGCTACCCGATGTTTCTCCTTTGAAGAGTTGACCTCCACCGAAGTCTGAAGTTCTTTGAAGATAGACCTTAAGACTCTCCACTGGGCATAGAGAGACATCTTCCTTCAGGGGGCAGATTCTCCAAGGGCCCCATCTCTTGGTGGGTAATTCATTTTTTGCGAGAAACGTCGTATCAGGGAAGAGGGTAAGTTCTCCTGTATCTGCGAACAGGATATGACCCTTGTCTCTTGACAATGCCACTATTTCGCTGACTCAGGCTCCCGAGGCGAGAGCAAAAAGGAAGATAACTTTTTGAGTCAGGCCCTTGAGAGGGCACGAATCGTTGTCCAGGTTAGAGGCAAAATGGAGCACCTTGTCCAGGGACCAGGAGATAGGTTTTGGCGGAGGTGCTGGGCGTAGTCTAGCGCATGCCTTTGGCAGTTTATTGAAGATGTCACTGGACAGATCAATCTGGAAAGCGTACAGTAGTGGTCTAGTCAAAGCCGATTTGCAGGTAGAAATCGTGTTGGCCGCTAAGCCTTGTCAATGAAGGTGAATGAAGAAAGACATGCAAAAATCAATGGTGATTTCCGTAGGGTTTTTTGCTTTGACGAACGAGACCCACTTTCTCCAGGAAAATTCGTATTGCCGTCATGTGGATTCTGTCTTGTATTCCTCGAGGAAGTCTAGACTTTTCTTCAAGATCCCAAACCTTTTCTTTGCGGCCAGGGAGAGAAAATCATGAGATAAAGGTCCCTGACTTTCAGTGATGAAGCGAAGATAGTCAACTTCTGTACTTGCTGAGAGAGAACTGGGCCCGGGAGGGGGATCAGCGTGGGCTGCAGCTCCAGGACCAGGGGGTACCAATTGCTCCGGGGCCACTTGGGAGCCACTAGGGCCGCTGTCCCTTTGAAGGTTCTCAGTTTGGAGAGGACTTTTAGCAGAAGGTTGGGGGGAGGGAACAGGTATATCCTGGACCATCTGTTCCAATCCAGTGACATGGCATCCACTGCTTCTGCCTTGGGGTCCTCGTACGGGGCCACATATCGAGGAAGTTTATTGTTGTCGCCCGTTGCGAAGAGATCGATCTGAAGTTCTGGGACTTGGCGAGAGATGAAGGAGAATGATCTTGCGTCTAGAGACCATTCCGACTATTGGGCTTGTCCGTGATAGAGCGTCCGCCGTCACGTTGCGGAATCCTTGTAGGTGAACTGCAGACAGGTGCCATTTCTTCTTTTCTGCCAGACGAAAGATTGGAAGAAGTACCTGATTTATCTGGGGCGATCTTGAGCCCTGATGATTGAGACATCTGACTACCACCGAGTTGTCCAGAGTCAGACGGATGTGGATCGAGGGAGGCGGGGAGAGTTTCTTCAGGGTGAGAAGAACCGCCATGGCCTCCAAGATGTTGATGTGAAACGTCTTGAATAGGGGAGACCATGTTCCCTGAACCTGTCATTGGTGGGAGTAACCTCCCCAACCCTCCAGTGAAGCGTCCGTGTGGATGTTGAGCGATGGAGGCGGGTGTTGAAGAGGAATGGACCTTTTCAGCGCCTTTGCCTCCGACCACAGCTTTAATAGTAAGCGAAGTCTGTTTGGGAGCCGTCTCTTGAGGTCTCTTCGAGCGATGTATGCGGAACGTCTCCAGACTCCCGCGGCATCCTTTAGCTGTGCGCGAAGCACTGGGTTTGTCACAGAGGCGAACTGTAGAGAGCCTAGAACTTGTTCCTGCTGTCATCTTTAAATCCGTTTGGATTTCAGCAGTCTTCTGATAGGCCCTGCTATTTCCTTCCTTTTCTTCTACGGGATGGAAAGGCGGTGTGACTGAAGATCCCAATGGATTGCCAACCATTGGAACTTCTGAGCTGGAGAGAGGCGAGATTTCTCGGTGTTTATCTTGAATCCCAGATATTCTAGGAATTGGGTGACTTTGTTGCAGGATCTTACACAATCTTCGGGCGATGTCGCCCAGACCAGCCAGTCGTCTAGGTAAGCCATCACTTGGATGCCGCGAAGGCGGAGCTGTTGGACGATGGCGTCTGCCAGCTTGGTGAAGATCCGTGGAGCCACGTTGAGCCCGAAGGGCATGGCCCTGAAGGCGTAACTTTTCCTTTGGAGTCGAAATCCTAGGTAGGAGGAAGCGTGATGATTCATTGGAACGTGCCAGTAGGCATCCGCCAGATCTATGGAGACCGTGTAGGCCCCCTGAGGCAGAAGGGTCCTTAGTTGTTGGAGAGTCAGCATCTTGAACTTGTTGTTCGCAATGAACTTGAGGAGGGATAAGTCTAGAATGACTAGAGTTTGTCGGAGTCCTTCTTGGGAACGCAAAATAGTCTCCCTTGGAACCTGGTTGACTTTACCCTCCTGATCACCTTCTTGTTCAAGAGTTCCAGGACGTATTCTTCCAGGAGGGGGGTTGACTGTTGGAAGAATTGCTGGAAGGCTGGGGGTGGTTGCGTCCAGCTCCAGCCTAGTCCCTTCTTGACGATGCTGTGTGCCCAGGGATCGAGGGTCCAACGATCCTGGAATTGGCGAAGTCTTCCTCCCACCGGAAGCACTTCATTGCTTCTGGTGTCCCGAGGGTTTGCCACCTCGGCCGCTAGCTCCCCTTCCTCCTCTGCCTCTGGAGGGGCGGCGAGACGAATCTCTGGCGGAACCTCTGCTTGAGCCCCTACCTCTGGGACGAAAGGTAGTAACACGGTGCTCGAATGCTGGGGTAAAGACCGGTGACTGCGACACCACCGGCTGGGTGACCAACTGAAAGGTCTGCTGTGGCTGTGCTGCCACTTGTGGAGTAGCGGAACCCGGAAACTGCCGTCGCTGTTGACGTTGCTGGGGTTTCGGTTTCATGGACTTCCTCTTAGGTTGAGGGCCATCGTCCTGAGAGGATTTCCTTTTCTTTGACATGCCCCACTTGTGGAGAAGGTTCCTGTTCTCCGTGGCGGCCTTGTCGGCAATCTCTTTCACCAGGGAAGAGGGAAAGAGATATTTACCCCAGATATTGGAGGAAATCAGTCTCCGGGGTTCGTGTTTTACCGTCGCGCTGGCAAACACGAATTCACGACAGGCTCTGCGAGCCCTAGTGAAGCTGTACAGGTCCTTCGTCACCGTTGCCAAATGTGGTTTGGCTAGGACCATGTAGAAGTCCGGGATTCTAGTGTCTCCGGCCATAAGTTCAAGCTGTACCTGGAGGGACAGCGATGCGGCAAGCCTCTCCTTCGTATCCTGTTCCCTACGAAGGAGGTGATCATTTAGCCTTGGGAGGTCCTCATTGAACTGACGACCGGCTACGTCAGGCTCTAACTTCCCCACTGTGAAGGTTGAATGGATGTCTTTCCAGTGTCTATCATCAGGGGGGACAGTAAGGGAGAAGGATCTGCACTCCTCCAGTACAGGGCAAGGTTTCCTTTCTTCCACTGCTTTCAAGACCGCAGTGAAGGCCTTTTCTATAAAAGGGAAGGTCGCATCATTCGGCGCAACGAAGGTTGGGTGCTTCTTACTGAGCGCCGGCATCTTGGAGTTGGTGAAACCCCTACTCTTCACCGCACTGGCTAGCATAGCCTGGGCCTTCGCGAGATCGAACACGATTACTTCCTTCGGTTCGGTCTCTTCCTTTGAGGCTGGTTCGGACCTGAGCCGGACGTAACAGTCCGGATAAGCCTCGAAATTCGGGAAGAATTCCACTTCTTCCAACAAGATCGAGCTGACCTTCTCACTGATGAAGATCTTACCAGTCGTGATCGGCATATGCTCGGCATACCTCCATGGGTTAGTATCCGAGCAAGAGGGGAGGTCCTTAACCGAAATCCGTTTCGGTTGTTTAAAACTTCCTAGGTTAGACCTGAATAGCTCGTGGGTCTCACAAAGTTTTCTTTCCATGAGGGCTTCAAGCATCTTGAAGACCTCCTGAGTGCCTGATGGAAGAGGGTCTGGGGTGGCAGAAGTCGAAGGAACAGGTTCCTCGGCCGATGCAGGAGTCGATGCGGGAGTAGGCTTGGGAGCGACCTCATGCTCCGAATCAGGGTATTCCACCTGATCTTCCTCATAGTCGAGCTCCTCGCCCATGAGGTTCCTCTCCGTCCCTTCCGACACTTCCGACATATGTTCCACGTTGTCGGAATCTAAGTGGCACTCCTGCATGGACTGGGCCATGACTATATCAGGTTCCACCACAATCTGGACGGTGGGGATCTGATCACTGGGGACCACGGAGTCTTTAGATGCCTTTGGAAACAGTAAGGCCCTCAAATCTTCGCTGGCGAGATACGGTCCGGTGGCGTTCTTCTGGAAGCCACGCACCCACTTGCGTAGCTTCTCTCGAGCGTTGTCCCTTGCCTCCGCTGAAGGAGGATCGTCGAACGCTTCGACCAGATGACTCTTGCAGACAGTACAGTGCTGCGGGTCCCAGTATTTCAGGTCGCCTTTCTTGGCGGCGCAGGGGGCGTGGGTCCGGCACGCCTTGTGCCCGTAGAAGTACGGGCGCTTCACTCCGCAAAAGTTGCTTTCGCACTTCATATACTCCTCCTGTAAAAGAAAGAGATCATGAGTACATGGAAGGCATAAGAATGACTTACATTACTCTAAAATTAAGGTAACTTAATCTTAAGTTTTTAAGCATTAAAACGATTCATAAGGTATTATAATGCCTGAGAATAGAGAGCAGGAAAGGAAGTAGATAGACACATACTTGTGAATCCCGCCCAGTCGGTTACCGTAACCTTATCAGTAGGCAATTTCTTTTGTGGCCGAAGGTCACAAAACGGAAATCCATATGGATAAGCCGTGGTGGGTAGAAGCTAAGCCTCTAACAGAAATTGCCTGCGAGGTGTATCAGGGGCTGAGACCACTCAGTTCCCTGGGGTAGAAGGGGAATAGGAGAAAGGCCTTATTAGATATAGGTTCCGGCAATCGACTGCACAGAGACACACAGAGTATGCTGGAATATTGTAATGTGCAATCAGACAGCACAGCCACAGATTTAGATGGTAAGACAATACCTATATATAGAAGTGGCTAAGCCATCTGGCTGCAGTATGATGACTGTCGACATGTTGTCGGCAGGTATGAGAAGGGGTGCATGTCCCTTAATGTCTCCGGAGGGTGCCGGCAGACCGACGGCACGCCGGAGGCCGGTCCAGCAGAGTGGAAGGCATCAAGACAGACACATTGAGTATCTAAATATAATACCATCGTGGGTGCCGGCGGTCGCCGGCAGGAGACGGAGGCTACGGCAGCCGAAGGCTGACGGCCTGGTGAGCTTGGATCAATTCATAAGATGGATATGTATATGGTTGTATACATAGACCGCCGGCAATCAATGCCGGCATGCCGGTGGCCGGCTCCGAAGGTCGGCCAGCTGTTGCTTGGTAAAGGGAGGGGTGGGACGTTGGATGTATGCCGACGGAAGGCGGCAGCCTCCGGCACACGGAAGGCTGACGTTTTAGAGGGGGGAGGGTATTTTATGAAAGAGTGTCACCAGAGGTAAGGCGGTATCGCCGGCAGTAGAGGCGGCAAGGGACCGGCACCAGGATAGATGGAGAGAAAGGTAAGGAGGGATGGGATGGGTAAGACCACATACCCCGCCGGCATCCCTCCGGAGAGAGTGCACTCATGATAGGAGTAGTTACTCATAGCATCTGGCGGCAGGGGGCCGGCAGTTGGCCGGGTGCCTGGGGTAACCCAAGGGAGGGTTAGAGGGCACTCGAGAGGGGGAAACCCCCGCCGGCCGGACCGCTGCTGGCGACTACCCCCATAGAACACTGTGAAGGGTATGTGTACCAGAGCGGCCAGCTCAGCAGGAGAACAAGTTAGCCCTACCACTCCACCCAAGGGAGGAGTTGTAGGACTAAGGACAGATGTGTATAGGCAAGCCTACACCAAAGGGATAGGTGGGGAGGGAGAAGAAGAGGGGTCTTTCATAGTGGAGGCTCTGTACAAGAACGGGCACCAAGGAGAGGGAGAACGCTCCCTAACCTAGGTTAGGTACCCAGAATGAGATTGGTACAGGAGTACTGTCTCAAACTATAAAAGTACAGAACTAGCCCCCAGAGTCTAGCCTAGAGAAGGAGGGTTAACTCCTAGGCTAGGTAGGCTGAAAGACACATCGCAAGTTGCAGGAAGGGAGGAGTAACCCAACCAGATGCAACTGTGGAAGGGCAGAGCCGTTCCTTATTTCTCGGTCGCAACCCTAAGGGGGGATCATTCCCTTAGGGTAGACCGAGAAGCGATAAATACTCTGATTGTAGACAAGATTCCCCTATATAGAAGGGGAAGCATGGCCACACAGAGGGAATGCCCGCAGGCAGGGGATTAGGGAGCATATAGGGGTTCCTACATTTAGGTTAGGTTGGAAAGAAACGCAATCAAACCGATCCCCTATATGGTCCCCGAAGGCGAAAACACTTACATCACAGTTAACAGTATGTTTAATAATGCCACAATCTTCATAACTTAACCTAGGATCACTGGTATATATCATGCATGAACACAAGTGCTAGGCTATCTAGCCTAGGGGCTAAGCTAGCGATCTAGTATGGGGTCGAACGACGACCGAGTAGATGAGCGTTAAAACACGATATAAGTAATTCCTAGCTATGAAGACTAAATAACTAACAATATCAATTAGTTAAGAGGCAGGATAAGGCTGTTCTGGCTAGCTAAATAAGGCATGCAAAAGAACAGCGACGCCATAAAATGGCGCGTCTGGGATCGGCACAGCTCTGCCACAAAACACAATATTTTACGAAGAGTAGAAGTTACTTTACGGCTAGAGCTTATTTAAACAATACTGGGACCTGGTACTCAACTTTCCAGAAGAAGGCGAGGCTGAAGGTAAAGACATAACGGCGATGTAAGTCGATGAAAATCGCACAAAGGGAAATCCGACCAAAGCAAGGTGCTACAGGCTGAAGGATGAGGACGGACGTGACGTCATTTAGCAATGGCGCCCGTTTGTTTACGTTTCGAGTACCAAAAGCAGCCACGGACGAGTGTAACTGTGGAACGGCTCCCCAGTTATTCTCCACCTTTCCATATCGAAGTGTTAACTCTATATGGGGTGCAGATAGCTATATGGCGTGTTAATACATACGTCCCCTGTTGATATACGATATCCTAGAGGGAAACCTTTAGGGTACTCGCATCAGAAGTTAGAATTCTGTGATAACCTGTAGTCTAATTCTCTGGGAATATCCCTGTAGTTAAATATACCCAAGGAACCTTCCATCAGGATGTCATGGCTTGAGCCCAAAAATCAAACGAACGCATTAAACACACATGATCAAAGTGATAACTATTGATATTAAAAGCATTTACTGAACATTATGTTATTATAAATATTTTACTTACCGTATCCATATAAATTCCTAAATTCGTAGCAAAGCGGGAAAACTTTTCTTTCATACGTTTAATCAACAATAGCAAAGAGCCGCTATTAACAGTATGGTAATTTACGATAATTCTAAACTTACGAAAGATAATTGTCCTTTCCATATCCAAAATACTTTTCTTAGCTGCAGTTATAAGTCAACTTATACCCATCTTAATTATGGAACCATTTGGAAAAAGGTAAAAGAAGAAGAAAGTCCTAGGCCGGGTTTTAAAGTCATCGAACAATTAGGTTACCGCTAGAATGTTCGATATGATAGAGATGGTGCGAGATTGGAGAAGTAATGAAAATTTAATCATACTTGATTTTTAATAAAACTTTACTTTGTGAAACAACAAAGATTTCCTTTGTTAGAGAGAGAGAGTGAGATAAGTAAAGAGGGGGGTAGCGAAAGGTATCTTAGAGAGAGAGAGAGAGAATGATGGTTTTAAATGTACTGAACAATAAATATGATAGGTTATAAGACATTGGTGCTTATGTAATATTAACTGTATAGATGGTTTGAATAAGTTAAGAAATGGTATAAACAATGCTTTGTTATTCTTGAGAGCGAGAGCTACACATCAGCTGATCTGATCACAGCCAAAAGTTAAACAAAAATAAGTCGGCAATATTCGATTTATAAAACATTTCCGAAATTTAAAACAAAAGTACATGGTTTTCTTAAAGCACAATTAACTATTTAAATAGTAGCAATTTTCTAGAATAAAGTGAAGTTTCCTAAAAATAGTGGTTTGCTGACGAAATCGGATGTCATATTTTAAGCTACGATTGAAATGGATTTATACTCGGTATAATTTTTTTTTGTTTCATATTTAATTGACGCTTTTTAATAAAACCTATTTTGGGTTCTTCATCCACAGTATATGTAAGTATTGTATAACACTGGAGAGAGAGAGAGAATCAGTTGTTGTAATCGAATGCCATGTTTTTGTTTTTTGTACCACTTGAAGCGAGGAAATGATCACTGCAACTAATAATAGTCATGTTAATTTCATTCTTAAACTCAGGTTGTAATATGTGAACTAAGATTTTATTTCTTACACACATACAGAGAGAGAGAGAGATAGATTTGAGTCTCTCTCTCTCTCTCTCTCTCTCTCTCTCTCTCTCTCTCTCTCTCTCTCTCTCTCTCTCTCTCTCTCTCTCTGAGCAGTGGCGATTCTAGGACTCTGAAAGTGGGGGGGCCACTTCAGGGCCAATATAAATTTTGGGGGGGCATTTATTGTTGGTGGCTAGGTGGCACTCTGAAGACAATATTATGTCATTAATGAAATAACAAATGACAATAATAACACCTCATTACTTTCATAACTTGCATTTGTAAAACATATACATGTATGCCTACACAAACATTATGATAATGGAGGTTATTCGTATTACTTAAAAAAAAATATATATGTATTTCTTGCAATATATTTTTAACAAAATCGCAAAAATATGGCAAAAATATCTTCAAAACAAAAATGAATCATGAGTTATGAATGTAATGTAAATATTATGTTGATATTAAAACCCCATGCAAGCATGCATGAAGTAATGCAGTGTTGCCAACAGGGCGAGTTTCCCTTTCCTGAGGTGAAGTAGATTATAGTACGTATATTTAGTGCAGCTTAATTCTACGATTATCATGCCGGCTATCAAATTCATCAACAAAACAGTCTAAATCAATTCCCTCGGCACGTGCACTTTCAATGGACAGTAATGCGATATTACTCAATCTAGCACTGGTCATGGAATTTCTGAGAAATGTTTTCACTAATTTCATTTTTGAAAAACTTCTCTCACAAGAAGCACTGGTAACAGGAAGAGTGACAGATATTAACAATAGTTTGTACAAACAGTCAAATGCAGCCTTATAAGGACTAAGGAATGACAGGAATTGTGTAATGGATGTAGGCTGTATTGGCTCTTTCGTGAGTAATTTCTTCACCAGAGGGATCTCATATTGTAAATCATTTTGACTGACCGAGTATGCCATTGCATATGCCTTCAAGTCTTCTAACAAGAATGTCTGTCCTCCAGGACAGAGAGCTGAAATACCACAGAAAATTGCATTTGACTCTTTGGAGAAACGACGGTCTAATTCCCTAATTAAGCAGTCTAGGACTTCATAGAAAATCCTGATGTGTTGCACATGACATGGAACAGAAGATCCTTGACCACTTGTTTCAAACACGATAAATCCATCAAGCTTACGAGGTTTCTTTACCCGTTTTCTTGTTGTTGTTGGTGTAATGCAGCATTTCCTGCAGAGTTCATTAACCTTCTCAGAGTAATGGTCATTCAAGTCAGAGTTGCGTACATTAACTAAATGTTCATGGAGTGACGAAATTAGATTTGCTGCTTTTCCTAGGTCTGCTTGTTTATCCTGTAGCTGTGTAGACACTTTATTAACTTTTCCAAGAATATCTGTGAAAAATTGCAATAAGTAAACAAACTCTGCATCAATCTGGGCAAGCAAACCACGAGCGGATACAGCTCGGGCACCAATGTCATCTTCAGAAATTTCCTTCAAAAGTCTCATTATGCATTGCAGACGGAGTAGAGCATTTTCACACGAAGTGGCCCGACACCACCACCTTGTGTCACTGAGATGCTGCAGTTCTCGTACTTGTTCTTTAGGCAACATTTCACGCTGTATCAAAATAAATTTCTCATGAACTACCGAGTTACTAGCAAAGATATAGAGTTCTTCAAGCAAACTAAAGAATTCAGCAGCTTCGGGTACATACTTTGCAACATTTATCAACACTAAATTGAGCCTGTGTCCATAGCAGTGTATATAATATGCAAAAGGAGCTTTATCACGAATTCGTTTCTGAACACCACTAATCCCTCCACTCATCACTGATGCCCCATCAAATCCTAATCCTACAAGAGAAGATTTGTAATCCAACCCCAGTTTATCCAAACTCTTCAAAATAATATCTGTGATAGAGGCAGCATCCAACAAGTCCATCTGAGTGAAAGAAATGAAGCACTCCTGAATACAATTTGCTATTTCATCATAAAATCTAATAACTAATGCCAACTGCTCTGCCTTACTAACATCCTTGGCTTCATCAGCTTGAACAGAAAAGTAATGACATGACCTAACTTTTTCTGCAATTTCTTCCTTCACCATACATGCAAGTGTGTCAATCATCTCATTCTGTATTGCAGAACAAGTGTATTTTTCATTTTTTGGACCACTTTCTACTCTATCAGCTATAATAGGATCACGTTTAGCAGTGAATCTGAGAATCTTACGAACATTTCCTGGATTCAGTTCATCATCACCTTCTCTATGTCCTCTCTGCGAAATGTCTTGTGTTACAGTCAACAGGATTATTTCACCTAATGTCTTTATGTAATGACGATTTTCAAGAACTTTCTTCTGGTATGCCTCACTTATACACTGAGCAATTGATGTTTTATCAGCTTTATTTCGTTGATAGTCCGCCCATGCAATACAAGAAGTTTTGTGGCACTGAGAGGAAATGTGCTTTTCGATGGCACCATCTTTTCCATGTGCTTTCTTCCATCGTCTAAAGCCACTCTTTATGAATGCTTCATCTGCATTGCCATATGTTGGTGGAGCAAAGTGCCTGCATGCAAAACAGAACATTGCATCTCGTTCTTTAGAATATTCAGCCCATTCATATTTGTCGAACCAAGCCCCCACAAAAGACCGAGCATGAGACTTTCCTTCACTATGCCTTGGATACTCTTTTAATCGTACCTGAATAGGATTCTCAGAAGCAGATTGAGAAATGTCAGCTGGTGCAGAATCTTCCTTTTTCTGTTTCTTTGTTGGATGATCATGTGAACTTGATCTTGCAGGATTGCCAATACTTTCACGATCACAGTCTCCCTCTGACTTCTTAGCAGGTTTATCAGATTCAAGGTTTACTGTCAATGGTGTATCACATTCACTGCGTTTTTTAATTACAAATTTATCCATGATTGTCTATAGTACAATAAAATTATCTGTGATAGTAAGTTCTGAAAAAAAAATAAATTAAATCAAATAATCACACGTAATTCACAATTAACACAACACACCTGTCACCACAGAAAAATGTGATAAAATTTGCGGTTTTGCCGACTACCGACTGGAAGAATAGAAGATGATGACAGCACGCACACACACACACTGTCACACACACACACACACACACACCCACACCCACACCCACACCCACATATATATATATATATATATATATATATATATATATATATATATATATATATATATATATATATATATATATATATATATATATGTGTGTGTGTGGGTGTGTGTGTGTGTGTGTGTGTGTATAACATGTATACAGTATAATAAATATATGCACATATAGGCCTACACTATCACTGCCAACATTCACGAATCACAAAAATTATGATACAATTAGGCCTAGACGATTTTTATTATTATAGGAATTGTTTTCTATGTAAAAATAAAATGGGGTTAATTGTCACCGACTCACCAGCTACTTGTATTTTGGCCTATTTAGTTATTTTCTTTCAAATATGGCTAACGACAATATTTATATTTGGCTTTTGTCAGATCTGTTTGTGAAAAGGTTAACACTGGGTTGAAGGGTTAAAACTTGAGTTGGGATATAGACCTACATCATATAACAAAAAAATTAGTGTACATTGTTTGCTACTTTACACCCGCCTGTCAGATTCTTCTCATTCTTTTTCTAAGATTTCGTATAATTATTTTTTTACTCTATTTTCGTATCCGCTTCTTATGTGAAACACCCACATACTGTACATAAAGATCGAATATCTCATAGCCACTAGTCTACTCCCACTTTGTATGAGACGAAATAATGAATACCACTTATGCTCAAATGCACTTATGCACAAATAATTATGCTTTAGACACTCAATAAGACACTAATCGGGTAAAAACTGATTTGACCGGCTCACAGTCTCACAGAAACGGACTACATGTACTGATCACATCATCACATCATACATGGAAGAAACATACGCGTCTGATTCGCGTCACACAAACACAAGCGGGCGAGGAGGACGGAGGTGTAAAAAAAATTCCAATAATTTTAATCTAGCAACGTTACCATCTTTTTTTTTTTGTGATTACGTCTAGTTATTGTGATAGGATGGGATATTTGAGTGTATATATAGTATACTGTATAATTTATAAGGTATATATTTATATTATATATATTATATTATTATATATGCCTAAACTAAGCTTATTTAGAATTAGGATATGGAAACAAAAACTGGGGGGGCCAGCCAAAAAACTGGGGGGGCCATGGCCCCCCCTGGCCCCCCCCTAGAATCGCCACTCTCTCTCTCTCTCTCTCTCTCTCTCTCTCTCTCTCTCTCTCTCTCTCTCTCTCTCTCTCTCTCTCTCGGAGAGAGGATTTTATAATTACACCTTGTACTATACAAAACAAATCATTGTAAAGCAAATATTGTTTAGAAGATGACAAAATATTGCCGATTTGTTACCGGAATTTACGCTATTCACTGCCGACAAACGAACCCAGCCTGCGTGTGAAAACCTTGAATACCCACAGGGAAAACTAAAGCATTTATATATTCTATACTAAACAAAAATAATGCTTGAATATACCTTCATTAACAATACCATTAAAAT
>NC_090726.1:152121771-152139271 GCF_036898095.1 Palaemon carinicauda | reverse complement strand
GGATTCACCAACCCCAGGTCTACATTCAGGGGATGTAATTGATGCAAAGAGAGTAGCATCATCTGCATATGCAACAAGCTTATTTTCTAGGCCAAACCACATGTCATGTGTATATAGTATGAAAAGTAATGGGCCAAGAACACTACCCTGTGGAACACCGGATATCACATTCCTATACTCACTATGGTGCCCATCAACAACTACTCTTTGAGATCTATTACTTAAAAAATCAATAATAATGCTAAGAAACGACCCACCCACTCCCAACTGTTTCAGTTTGAAAACAAGGGCCTCATGATTAACACGGTCAAAGGCAGCACTAAAATCAAAGCCAATCATACAAACTTCACGACCACAATCAAGGGATTTCTGTACTGCATTGGAGATTGTAAGAAGGGCATCACATGCTCCAAGGCCTTTACGAAAACCAAATTGCAAACTAGGGAATAGATGATTACCTTCAGCAAACCTATTAAGACGTTTTGCCAGAAGACGTTCATTAACTTTAGATAATATGGGAGTTATGGAAATTGGGTGGTAATCAGTGGGACTTGAGCTACCACAAACACATTTACATAGAGGAGTAACATTACCAATTCTCCAACAAGTTCTAAAAGCTCCTCTTCTTGCTAACTTACGCAAAATAACAGATAACTTTGGAGCTAAGAAATCTGCTGTCTTTATAAAAAACAAAGGAAAAATACCATTTGGGTCTACACCTCCATAAGCATCAAGATCCATCAACAGAGCTTTAATCTCACGAGATCGAAAAGCTAAACTAGTTAGTTTAGCCTCAGGAAAACAGGAATGAGGAAGTTCAAGTTTTTCATTACTCTGTTTACTGTCAAAAACATCAGCCAAAAGGGTTGCCCTTTCCTTTGGACAGTGAGTGACTGAGCCATCTGGTTTAAGTAAAGGAGGAACTGTTGCATCTACACCAAATTTAAGGGTAGACCACCATTTATGTTCCTGAGTTGTACCAGAGAGGGTTTCTTTTATGATTAAATTGTACAGTGATGCCTCAGGATACGAAATTAATCCGTTCAGGATGCGGTTTCGTATCCTGATGTTTTCGTATCCTGAGTCGCGTTTTACATGTAAATAGCCTAATCCGTTCCAAGCCTTATAAAAAGTCACCTTTTCTTTCATAAACACGCTAAACTGTAGTAATAAACATGCATTGCAGCCATTTCTATCATTCAATAATTAACACAACCGTTAAAAACAGCCTAATCCATTCCAGAAACCACTATGAGATTATTCAATAATGTACAGTACGTAGTTATAGCCAAGTTATCCCCCCCAAGCCCAAAGAAAACGGTCCGTTTTCTTTACTACGGTACGATACTGTATAAAAGTTACGGTACTGTATGTACGTAAAGCATTTAGATCAGTGAAGGTGTATTGTTACTGTACCTGTACGTACACCTAAATTAATTATTGATACTGTACCTGTACACTCTGAAAAAAAGGTTACAGTTAATTAGTGTAACAAAAAAGTTGAAACTTACCTTTTGAGTGAGACGATGTCCGATAGCGAAGTCGCGGCAGAGGAGGATGGCATAAGGCAGAAAACGTAACAAGTGACAGACTACGTACAGTAATTTACACGCTTAACACATTAACACTTAAACTTTACAAAATAAAAAAAAAATGGCAGAAATAATTAACACTTAACATTACGTATGGAAAACTATAAAATGAAAGAAAAAATTACTTTAACACTTAACGGTAACATAAAACTTAAAATTGAATTTTTTTTTTTTTTTTTTTGCCTTTTTATAACTTTACGTTTTTCTTATTTTCTAAATCTCTTCTACTTCTTCATCACTTTCTTTTTTCTGTTTCTTTTCTTTACTTTCACCTTCTACTTCTTCATCTCTTTCTTTTTTCTGTTTCTTTTCTTTACTTTCACCTTCGTCTTGGCCTACCAATACCGCTGGCCTCTTTAATAAGAAACTATCCATTGAAGCTTGTTTCTGCCTACTTTTCAACACATTTCTAAAATGCGTTAGGCAAACGTCATTGCAGTGTTGAAGCGCACGGTTGGTATAAACTTTTTCTGGATGTTCCTTTTCGACGAAGTCTGCCATTTTATGGAAACATGCAAGAATTTCCTTAATGTCTGCCGTTTTCAAAGGTGCAACATCCTCCTCATCACCGCTAGAGAACTGCTCTTGAACATCACTCACTTGCATCGTCTCCAACTCCTTCAAGTCGTCCGTCGTCAACTCCTCGTGGTGCTCCTCGATAAGTTCATCGATATCTTCCGCGCTAACTTCCAGCCCCATGGACGTACCAAGATGTACGATGTCAGCCACCTCAGACTGCTGAATTGGTTCAGGATCGTCAACGATCTCGGCTTCTCCTCCAGGCTTCCCGAACCCCTCGAAGTCTCGTGCAGAGACAGCATCGGGCCACAGCTTCCTCCAAGATGAGTTTAGGGTACGCCTCGAAACTTCCTGCCAAGCGAGATCGATGAGTTTGAGGCATATCACGATGTTGAAGTGATCTTTCCAAAATTCACGCAGAGTGAGGTTTGTACTCTCTGTGACTTGGAAACATCTCTTGAAGAGATGCTTCGTGTACAATTTTTTAAAATTAGAAATAACTTGCTGGTCCATGGGCTGGAGGAGAGGGGTGGTGTTAGGCGGTAGATACAGGACCTTTATGAAGGAATACTCGGCCAGAAGATATTCCTCGAGGCCAGGAGGGTGAGCTGGAGCATTGTCCAACACCAGCAGACATTTCATAGGGAGGCGCTTTTCTTCCAAATATTTTCGGACAGTCGGACCGAAGCAGACATTCACCCAATCAATGAACAGTTGCCTCGTTACCCAGGCTTTTGCATTCGCCTTCCACATCACAGGAAGGTTCTCCTTAATAACTTTGTGGGCTTTGAAGGCTCGGGGATTTTCTGAATGGTACACCAGCAGGGGCTTTATCTTGCAGTCCCCACTGGCGTTTGCACAAAAAGCAAGGGTAAGCCTGTCCTTCATAGGCTTATGTCCGGGTAGCCTCTTCTCCTCCGCCGTGATGAATGTCCGACGAGGCATTTTCTTCCAGAAAAGCCCAGTTTCGTCGCAATTGAAAACTTGCTGCGAAGTGTAGCCTTCCTGCAGAGTCAACTCCTCGAACGTTTTAACAAAGGCTTCGGCAGCCTTCGTGTCCGAGCTGGCTGCCTCCCCATGCCGTACCACTGAATGAATGCCAGTCCTTTTCTTGAACTTCTCAAACCACCCACGAGAAGCCTTAAACTCTGGGGGTTCCTGCTGGGATGTTCCTTCTCCTGCTCCTTCTTCGGCCTGAGCACGCACGAGATCACCGAAAATGGCGGAGGCCTTCTGGCAAATTGTAGTCTCAGTGATGGTGTCTCCTGAGATCTCTTTGTCCTTGATCCACACAAGAAGCAGCCTCTCCATCTCGTCATGCACGTGCGTTCTCTTGTTGGAGAAAATAGTGACGCCCTTAGAAGGTGTTGCTGCTTTGATGGCCGCCTTCTGCTTCAGGATGGTGCCTATCGTAGACGGATTCCGGCCATACTCCTTGGCGATCGCACTTAAACGCATGCCAGACTCGTACTTTTTAACGATTTCAAGTTTCGTCTCCATCGAGAGCATCGTCTTCTTCTTCTTTCCTTCGGCAACATTCTTGGGACCCATGGCTTCAGTAATACGTAATATAATACACTACGTAACGTTATATACAGTCTATGTATAGTAAACACTAATACAGTACAGTGCACAGTAACGAAAGTTTATTAACGATAACACGTGGCGTACGAATGTACTGTATATTAACACAAAGTCAAACAAGCGAAAGCACACAACACAATGTCTGTTAACGATACCGCGGTCGGAACGAAAAGAGAGAGAGAGAGATGAACGCCCGTGCGTAGGCAAGCTGGGATAGTTGCCGACCAATAGGAAAGCAGGATCTTATGGCGTCAGCTAGCGTCTGAGTAGGGAGATAACCAATGGGTGAGCGGGAGGCTGTAAGTGAGTCTACCCAAGTTCAAAGTCTGGCGGCGCGCGCTTTTTAAAATTACTCTCGGCGAAGAGTTGGGATCTCGTAAGGTTTTCGTATCCTGAAATTTTATCCGTATCCTGGGGCATAAAAATCTTCGAATCACTTTTCGCATCCTGAATTTTTCGTAAGCAGAAACTTTCGTATCCAGAGGTATCACTGTACTCCTTTTCAGTTGAGGCATAAACTCTCTGAGCAAAAGCTCGAAGCTGAGTATAGTTATTCCAGGTCAAATCTGATCTGTTACCCTTCCAAAGGTGATAGGCCTCCTGCTTCTCCAAATAAGCACGTCTACAATCATCATTGAACCACGGTTTGTCCTTCATTCGGTACCTTAGCACACGAGAAGGGATACGCCTATCAATTATGTTGACTAGATTCTCATTCAAAGAGACAACAGGATCTACACTATTATATAATTGTGACCAATTCAAGCACAAAAGATCATGCAAAATCCCATTCCAGTCTGCTTGGGATTTCATATAAATTTTACTGGAATATGATATATCAGGGACAGGCTGCTTAGTCTTCACTAATAATGAAATCAAGGCATGATCAGAAGTCCCGACTGGAGAATCAACCTTACTAGTTATAACGCCAGGGGAGTCAGTGTATACGAGGTCCAAGCAATTACCAGACCTGTGAGTAGCTTCATTTATGATTTGCTCACAGCCTGATTCAGAGGCAAAGTCTAAAGCTCTTAAGCCATGGCGATCGGTAGGAGAGATAGAACTTAACCACTCCCTATGGTGAGCATTAAAATCACCAACAAAGACAAAAGAAGCCTTTCTATCATCTTCTTGTATCTTAGCCATAACGGTAAGAAGACAATCGAAGATAGAATCATCCATGTCTGGATTCCGGTAGATCGAACACAAATAAAAGTTGTTATGCCTGCCACAAACTCTTATTACCTGAATCTCATGACATCCACATTGATAGCAGGACTTATGAGAAGCAGGGTACTCGGACCTAATATACACCGCCATTCCCCTGGCCCTAGGAATGGCATCACGTTTCAGCATTATTGGCTTCTTAAAACCAGTTATAAGGAGCTCAGATGAGTGCCTCATATTAGAAACCAAAGTTTCTGAGCACAAAAGAATATCATACTGTCTGGACGCAACTCTAAGGTCTTGGATATTTGCATGAAGACCACGAATATTGCAATACAGAAGACGACATTGACGAAATCTAGGACGTACTGGTCCTGGATTTTGCTCAGTGTCTCCAGATATATATATATATATATATGTATATATATATATATATATATATATATATATATATATATATATATATATATATATATATATATATATATATGTGTGTGTGTGTGTGTGTATGTATACATTTATATATATATATATATATATATATATATATATATATATATATATATATATATATATATATATATATATATATATATATACATACATATATATATATATATAGATATATATATATATATATATCTATCTATCTATCTATCTATATATATATATATATATATATATATATATATATATATATATATATATATATATATATTTATATATACATATACAGTATATATATATACAGTGAACCCTCGCTACTTCGCGGTTCGACCATCGTGGATTCACCACTTCGCGGATTTTTTCCATAACCCATATATATATATGTATGCATGTATTTATGTATATATGTATGTGTGTATATATGTAGGTATATATATATATATATATATATATATATATATATATATATATATATATATATATATATATATATTTATATATATATATATATCTAAAGTAGGAAGATGTGATGTAGTTCTAAGGGAATAGTATGGGAAATATGTCTGGGTAATAAGCAAAGCTCTACCTCCAGTTTGTTTCTTCATTATGATCAGAGATAAATGTAAACAAAACATTGGTTGCCATTTTTTAACGTGCTTTTTAGCGTGTTTAGGAAACGCATGATATAAAATTACCTTTAATAGTTGTGCCTGTTTTAGTTTAGGGTACTGTAGTACATGCATTAAGTGTTCTGTACATTAAAGGGTAGTTTGTTAACAGTACTACGTACAAGGGAAGGTTTTAAAAGTCTGAATATACATGTTGAATAAATAGGTAAATATGGTGTCACTACTTCGCGGATTTTCACCTATCGCGGCCGCGTCTGGAACCTATCTACCGCGATAAACGAGGGTTCACTGTATAGATATATATACAGTATATATATATATATATATATATATACATATACAGTATATATATAGATATATATATATATATATATATATATATATATATACATATATATATATATATGTATATATATATATATATATATATATATATATATATATATATATATATAGCTATATATATATATAGCTATATATATATATAGCTATATATATATATATATATATATATATATATATATATATATATATATATATATATATATATATATATACATATATATATATATATATATATATATATATATATATATATATATATATATATATATATATATATATATATATACATATATATATATATATATATATATATATATATATATATATATATATATATATATATATATATTTCTGGGCTCAACCTGTGCCGGCCAGTGAAATGCTCTTATAGCACCATTTCTAAGGAATATAACTGCTAAATATTACCAGAGAAAAAATGTATAGGAATGCTAGGTTGAACTAGTTCGCTCACCTATTGGTGTCGGTATAAACTAGGGCGAAATATACCAGAGGTCTAGTACCATTTAGACATCTTCTCTTCAAAATCCCTCAATAGTGAGGTGCGGTTCAACCTCCCCTGCCGCGCAGACCAGTACTACTAACTCTACCCATGCTTGCCCAGCACTCCTTTTTAGCACCAGTTCCAAATCAGTCGATTGTGTTTTTCTCGGTGTACTTTTGGATTACAGTGAACCCTCGCTACTTCGCGGTTCAACCATCGCGGGTTCACCACTTCGCGGTTTTTTTCCATAACCCATATATATATACATATCGCGGATTTTCCGGAAATTTCGAAAATACCGCGAAATCTGAAGACCCCCAAATACGATATTTTGTTACCTGTAATTCCATTAATACTGTAATTAGTATTATCTGCTCTTACTGATTGTTCATTGCATTACATATGATATATAATTCAGCACAGAAAGAAATAAAACACGAAAAGAGAATGTGATCATACGATAATTCAGTACTGTATACAGTACGTAGTAAAATTAAATCGAACATGAAACGCAAATCAAATGCAGTCATACCATATTAGAATGGTGTAAGGCTGCTGATGGCTACTACTGTACTACAAATGTAATGGATGGGCTTCTTTTCCATGAATCTTTTGTATGTATACGTACGTAGTACTGCATCCAATAATATTCTTTGTTGCAAAAATAACATTTCGAATAAGCGTACGAGAGAGAGAGAGAGACACATCCTACAAAAGAATAAAATAGTATTTGTAAAGCTATTATTATTATTGTTATTATTATTATTATTGTTGTTGTTGTTAATAAAATTATTATTGTTATTATTATCATTATTATTATTATTATTACTGTATTATTATCATTATTTATTATTATTATTATTAATACTGTACGTACAGTATACACGGGGTATCTTGTACTTTGAGTTGGTAACCTACGCATCATATAAGACGGGTTGTGATTGGTTCAAGCGCTGATAGATGACGAATCAGAACTCAAGTTTTGTTATTTAGCCTGTGATTGGTGTTTTGCCCGCATCTCCAACACGCAGCATCTAGGTTCTCGCGGGCCCGGGTCGTCCACTTTCTCTTATGCCGTATCGCTGAGTAGACGTTCTTAAGTTTGTGAAGTTTAATCTGTGTTATGTGCGATTGTTTTAAGTTGAACTTTTTGTTGAACTTTCTGTTAAATCCTACTGTACAATGCCTCCCAAGCGTTCTGCTTCTATTAAGGCTGGTAGAGAGCCTAAACGCCACTGAAGGATGATGACGATTGCTGAGAAGGTGACGCTTCTCGATATGTTGAAAGACGGTAGAAGCTACGCTGCCGCAGCGCGCCATTTTGGAATCAACAAATCTACTGTTCGCTATATCAAGAAGGACGAGGCGAACATTAGAAAGATGGCTGCAATCATCTTTAGCAGATCAGCGAAGCGAGTCGTTACAACTCGTAATAAAACGATCGTACGCATGGAAGGTGCTTTAGCTGTGTGGATTGCCGACTGCCGGAAGAACATAGCCTTGGATACGAACACCATCCGAACAAAGGCTTTGAGCTTGTATGAGAATTTTGCTGCAAAGGAACCTCAAGACGACGACGGCAACCATGCTGAAGAAGATGATGATGCAGATGAACCTCAACCAGGGACATCCACTGATTCCCAGCCTCAGAAACAACGTTTTTCCGCCAGCAAAGGATGGTTCGCGAAGTTTCAGAAACGCTTCGCCCTGAAAAGCGTTTCCCTGCATGGCGAGGCTGCTTCGGCTGACACTGCCGCTGCTGAAACTTACGTGAACCAGATGTTCAAGAATATTATCGCCGAAGGTGGATAGAAGCCGGAACAAGTGTTTAATATGGATGAGACCGGCTTGTTTTGGAAGAGAATGCCGTCGCGAACTTTCCTGTTCAAAGAGGAAGCCAAAGCCTCTGGCTTTAAAGCATTCAAGGATCGCGTTACCCTCGTGATGTGTGGCAATGCTGCTGGATTTTTGCTAAAGCCGGGGCTTATTTATAAGTCGAAAAATCCTCACGCTTTGAAAAATAAGAATAAGAATCTCCTTCCCGTGTACTGGATGCATAATCCAAAAGCATGGATTACAAAGATGCTGACCTCCAACTGGTTCCACCAGTGTTTCATCCCGCAAGTCAATGAATATCTCTTAGAGAAGGGCTTGCCATTCAAGATCCTTCTCCTTATGGATAACGCTGGTGGACACGCAACTGACCTGTCGCGTGAGGGCGTTCAGGTTGAGTTCCTGCCACCCAACACCATGTCATTAATTCAACCGATGGACCAGGGGGTTATCAGGGCGTTCAAGGCCCTCTACACGAAGAATACCTTGGCGGACCTCGTTGCGTGTGTGGATGCTGCCCAAGAGGATGAGGATGAAGATTTTAACTTGAAGGCGTACTGGCGGCAGTACACCATAGCCACGTGCCTGAAGAATATTCAGAAGGCACTTCAAGAGATGAAATCTGCAACTGTGAATGCGAGCTGGAAGAAGTTGTGGCCCGAGATTGTTTACGACGACGAGGGATTTACTCCGTCGGAAATCCAACACTGCAATACGCAAAGCTGTGCAGTTGGCTGCCATAATTGGAGGTGACGGGTTTGGCGACATGACGACTGAAGACGTCGACGAGTTGTTGGACTGCCATTCCCAGCCCCTAACTGACGCAGACCTCGAAGACCTGACGAAATCGGCAAGCAAAGAAGAGAGTGAAACCCAGGAAGAGACCCAAGAAAATGTCGAAGAAACGGGCTTAACACTAGAACGGCTTACCAAGGTCTGCAACCATATAAAGGAGGTGAAAGAAATGTTGCAAGAGTGGGACGAGGATATGGTTCGGTCTATGCAATTCTCCAACAAGGTCGATGACATCATGACTCCCTACAGGATGCTCTTAGATCGAAAAAAGAAGCAGCGGCAACAACTTCCGATCACAATGTTTTTCCAGCCTCGCAAAAAAGAGCCAGTTCCTCCTGCTACTACGCCTTTGAAGAAATTGAAGAAGTTGAAGAGGTGTCCCAGGAAAAGACACCTCCGTCTGAAGAGACGTTAAATACATCATTGGTTGCACAGTAGAAGACATCATCAGCTTCATCATCATCATTTCTACTGTGCAGCAAATTCATCGCCATCATCATTCAAGTTTTTCTTGAACTTCTTTCGAGGTGAGTACAGTAACAATCTTTATTTTTTACTTTAAAATTCTAACATTTTAATATTTGTGCCTGTTTTATAGTTTAGTACTGTATGCATTAAGTTAAAGGGAAGGTTTTAAAAGTCTACATGTTGTAACCTATCAAATTTTTTTTGTTTAAAATTTACATTTACGTACGTAAAACAATCTCTCTCTCTCTCTCTCTCTCTCTCTCTCTCTCTCTCTCTCTCTCTCTCTCTCTCTTTCTCTCTCTCTCTCTCTCTCTCTCGTAAATTGATTTTTTTGTTTAAAATTTACATTTACAGTACGTACGTAAAACAATCTCTCTCTCTCTCTCTCTCTCTCTCTCTCTCTCTCTCTCTCTCTCTCTCTCTCTCTCTCTCTCTCTCTCTCTCTCTCTCTCTCTCGTAAATTGTTTTCCTGCTATGCTACGTACAATATGTACTGTACAGTACTGTATGATGTTATATAGATACGGTAAATTATATTTGTAAGGTAACATATTTTGTAAATGCTTTTACTGTAAATACTGTACTGTATCATTATTTATCACTTTCATCATGCGCGTTAAATGCCTTGTTTGTTCTGAGCGTGGTTGTTTACTGAGCGTACAGTACTTTATGACGCCGTCGTTTCAGGCGGCGTCATAAAGAAAAACATTTCATTTGGAAGTCCTAAGAAAAATTAAGTAAAACATTGGTAATAACAAAATCAACATACTGTATAATCAATATAATCGATGCAAAAACTAACCTATACATATATGTGTACACTAAATGAGTTTGTTTCTTCATTATGATCAGAGATGAACGTAAACAAAACATTGGTTGCCATTTTTTATTGTGCTTTTTAGGTGTTTAGGAAACGCATGATATAAAATCGCCTTTAATATTTGTGCCTGTTTTAGTTTAGGGTGCTGTAGTACATGCATTAAGTGCTCTGTACATTAAAGGGTAGTTTGTTAACAGTACTACGTACAAGGGAAGGTTTTAAAAGTCCGAATATACATGTTAAATAAATAAGTAAATATGATGTCACTACTTCGCGGATTTTCACCTATCGCGGCCGGGTCTGGAACCTATCTACCGCGATAAACGAGGGTTCACTGTACTTACCTTTCCTACGCATCGATGGCGGAATCTCAAGTTACTCCATCGAAGTTAAGTACTTTATCCATGAGTTTTAAGCGTGAATGGGCAGTGTAGCCTTTGTTTTATTAATTGAGAAGTGTTTTATTGTGAACGGCGTCCCCGTTCTAACCGCTCATGGTTTCACGGCCCTGCCCTTTCTCGCTAGTTCGTTCATTATTTCTTTCATCATTGCTATTCGTTCGAACTTTTAGGAGATTTTTTCCTTTACACCGATTATATGCTTTCATCTTAGCGTATCATTATTATTATACTATGGTATCAGTGTTAGCGAATCATTAAGGCGTTCTGTTATGTTGGCATGCCTGCCTTCGTGCATGTTAGTGGATAGCGTTCCCACAAGGAATTGTTTCGCTGTTTTTCTAGGAGCATTCACTTGATGTTATAATGACTGTCGGTTTTATTTACGCTCCACATAGTTTTACGTTTTGGTTCGAGTGGGACTCTCGCGTAGCGTTATTGTGTTACTGTTCGATATCTACCCGCTTCCGTAGCAAGGTTGGTACCCGTTTTCCATCTTCCAAGATGGCGTCATGCTCCCTCCCTTGCCTCTCACTCGAGTTCCTCTCTTGCCATATTAACTTTGCATGCCTAGCCTTTTTTATGTGATTACGCTTGTATTCATTAATTACTTTTAAGTACGTATTTGTGCAATTCATATTGTTTTTATTGTTACACTCCATTATGATTATATTTTTGGGTTTTTCATGTTGTGTTGAGGGGATCTCCAGTTGGTAGCCCTGCCTACCACCACCTGTCCTTGTGATCCCCGTACCCCCCCCCCCACCACCCCTCCCAGAGTACGTCTCTCCTCTTACTCGATGGTTGTTGGTTATGACATACGGGCCAAGTATGCTTGTTCCTCAGTCTTCCCTCAACGTTCTGACATATTGAGGACCGAGAGTATCTCACGGGGTGCTACATAGTCTCATTCATCCCGGGCGGTTCTCGTCTCCCCCCTCCCGTCGTCTCGATTGGCCATCAGTCGAAATGAGACCTTATCTATATTAGGAGTGTCCCCATCATACGGTACCTCCTGCCATTATCGCCCGTATAGAACTTTTTATTAACCTACATCATAGTATTCTTCACGTATCATTACCTTCGTCCTGGTACGTCCGGTAGTGTCGTTGGTGGATCCCTTGGCTCCTCCAGCATTCTCCCACCGTACCCTCCCGTCATCAGTCATTGGGGCCTCCGGGCTTACAATACTGCAGGATCTGATGACACTGACACAGTTTATGATTCCTACTCTCCCTACGGGAACCCTATACTCTTACGGACCTTAATGTTTAAGATCATAACCGGAGTTTTTTATTATATGTATTTTAAGGATGTAACTTAAGTTTACTCTAGTTTACTTTAAGTTTACTTTAAGTTTGCTTCAAGTATTTCTGTTCCCGGTCCCCGGGACTATTATTTATTATTATTATTCATCCCTTATTTTTACATCCTTTTCTCATCCCCGGCTCCGCCGGGTTCCTCCTGGAATAGTCTCAGGTTCTCTGCATGTTTAGTCTAAGGCTATACATTTTACTTTAATTGCAAGGTCCGGATCCTCCGGGGCCCCTTCTAGAGATATTAAGTAGATGTTCATAGACTATTCCTTTTTACAGGTGGTCCGCTGCCGGATGACATCCTGCGCGGCCGTCCTTCAACAGCCCTGCGGACATGCGGTCTGTAGATCTCACGCCGACTGTGGGATTCAAATGGACGATCTTATTGTTTGGCACCCCGACAACTGCCTTGTCTGTTACGACCTTATCACCACCCTCTCTTCAGATTCAGTGAGTCCTCTATAGGTCGTTTTTTTATACTTGCATTCCTCTTGCTTTATATTATGAACCTTTGGTTTCATTTCTCAGCTCCGTCTCCCGGGTTTGCTAACCTTATCCCCGTTCTTTCAGAGTTCCCAAGCAGCTAAGACCTCAGCAAGAGCCACCTTGAAAGTTTGGGTAGGCGGTTTCTCCCGTAATGTTAAGGCCAAGAAGCCTTACGTCCTCTCCTAAGATTATTGCAACCTAATCTACCCCAACGCAAAATCTTCGGCAGCAGTGCCTAAAGAAGTGGCGGCCCCTATTATTGCCGACATTGCGGCAACCATGGAACTTGATCTGGTTCAGGCGGTGACGACCCCGACCCCATTGAGGACAATGTTGCGGCTCTGAACTTGGACATAGAACCCATGGTTTTGGACGAACCAGAGACAGGTAAGGAGGTAGGTGAGGCAGGTGGGTCCGGCGCTAAGATCTCTCTTCTTAGCCCCGCTTTTTCTTCGACATCTAATTCTTCTTCCTTTTTAGGTTTTGAAGCAAACCGTGAATCTACCCCGAGATCACACCCGGTTCCTCCCAAGGTTAAGTCTCAGAAGAGACCCTTAGTTAGGACTCGAAAGAATCCCACACCACCTAAATCATCCAAGCCCAAGAAGGCTTCCCTCCCCAGAGCCCCTAGTGGCTTGGCTAGCACCTCCTCTACTTCTCAGGACCCGGGAGTGCAGCCATCCCCCTCAGTTGCCCCGGCCAACCTTGACCCGGTGGCTCTCACCAATATGATGTTGAGGGTTGTCTCAGAGCAGATTAGCTCAATGCTTTCTGCCGTCACCAGGAGACTGGACACCCTAGAAGGAGGACTGCCTCAACAACAGCAGTTCCTCATCCCGGACGCCTCAAAACTCCCGCCTTTTACTAAAAATAACCCGTGGAAAATGGCGCTCCATGCCCTTTCACGGACGGGATGTTAACCATTAAAGGCTTTGGAACCCGGCCCATTGAAGACTTTGAGTTCTTCCCTCCCGGCCTTCAATTCCCCTTCCCCGGCTTCGCCTGGCTAACGGAAGAAGCTCTTGTCCGTCTAGATAAGGTCCCTAAGGAGACCATTATCTTCCCAAAGGAACAGGCTCAGTCTGTTTGGGTTAGAACCCTAAACGAGTGGGGTTGCACAAACACCATGCTGACTCCCCACAAGAGTACATACACTATGTTTCTTGTGGACGAGCAGACCCCTACTCCTTGCGTCACCAAAATGGTGGACTTAGCCCTTCAGGCAGTGGCCGAAGACAAACCTTTGCCCCAGCTTCGGGAGACAGACCCTACATCTCTTCTGCTCCCATCAGACAATGAATGTTGGCTTAACATTCAGGCAACATTTACCTCTGGTAAGCTATCCGCTGATTGTGCGTCGACGCAATTTAGCGAACGCCTCCCAAGACTCCCCGAAACCTTAATCCGACTCGAGTTCGAGTCCCGGTCTAGGTTTAGCAGGAGCCTTAACGTCTCGACGATGGCGGAGATGTTTTCCCTCAACTTCGATGAGGAACACGCCTTTAAAGTCATGACAAAAGCCACCTTACAATCCTTGTTAGCGGATTGCTATGACTTCTTGGTGGCCAGAAGATGTTGCCATAGGCATGTTTTATCAGAGGCTACTACAGTATCCGCCATGAGCCGAATAAGCTCATTAAAGCCTCCTCTTGGGGTCCGGACCTGTTCCCGGAGGACATGGTCAACTCAGTACTAAGCGAAGCTGCCAGAGTGAACCAAAGCCTCAAGGTTCGTTGGGGTCTCACTCACAAACGGAAGTTCGAACAGTCGAACGTTCACTCCCGGGGCAGGAAAAGGCTACGTCCTTATAGCTCTGCCCAGTTCCGCCAACCTCTCCAGGTAGTCCAGCCGGTCCCGGTTGCTCAGACCATCCAACCCTCCACCTCCAAGTCTCAGCCCCAAGAGGAATATGTTCTCGTTCCTAAAAGCCAAGTGGCTTCGAGTTCGTTCACCTCCCCTGCTTATAACCCGGCCTATGAGTCCCGGGTTTCCTCTCAAGGATACCAACGAGGCAGGGGCCTCGGTTCAAGAGGTTCTTTTCAGAACAGAGGCAAAGGGAGATATTTCTCCCATGGAAAGGGATCACGCGGAGGCCGTGGCGGAAAATCCTCCAACTACTGAAGATCTTCAGGTAGGAGGGAGACTTCATGCGTTCAGGAGTCGCTGGAGGTTCAGTCCTTGGGCCTTCAGCATAATTTCCAAGGGCCTGGGGTGGAGTTAGATAGAAGGGCCTCCTCCACCAAACAAATTCCATCAACCCCCGACACCGGATCTGATCCTTACCCAGGATCTCTTGCGCAAGAACGCAATCAAAGAAACAAAACATCTGAAGTTTCAAGGTCGCTTATTCAGCGTCCTGAAGAAAGACTCAGACAGCCGGAGAGTCATCCTCGATCTTTCCCGACTAAACTTGTCCATTCAATGCGACAAGTTTCACATGCTTACCGTCTCGCAGGTACGGAGCTTGCTTCCCCGTGGGGCCGTCACCACCTCCATCGATCTTACCGATGCTTACTATCACATTCCAATAGCGAGACATTTCCGCCCATTCCTAGGATTCAGACTAGGCGACAAGGCTTACACGTTCAAAGTGATGCCTTTCGGGCTCAACATCGCGCCCAGAATTTTCACGAAACTGGCGGAATCAGTCATTCAAGAACTTCAAACCCAAGGGATCCAAGTCGTCGCATATCTGGACGACTGGCTAATCTGGTCAGACAACGTCGAGGATTGTCTCAAAGCAACAAACAAGGTGATCCAGTATCTTCAGTCTCTGGGATTCCAAATAAATTTCAGAAAGTCCCGCCTAACACCGGAGACCAAGTTTCAGTGGCTGGGATTACAGTGGGACCTATGCTCTCACACCCTATGTCTCCCCAGGTCCAAGGGGATAGAGATTGCGAAGAATACCAAACGCTTTCTCGGGGAAAAGATAACATCCAGAAGGAATCAAGAAAAGATCCTAGGATCCCTACAATTCGCTTCAGTGACAGATCTTCTTCTGAAAGCGAAACTGAAGGACATAAACCAGGTTTGGCGCTCCAGAGCGAACAACAAATTTCAAGACAAGAAGACTCGTCTTCCTCCCATTCTTCGGAAGAGGCTTCTCCCATGGACGACCACCAAGAGCCTGTCGAAATCGGTCCCCCTATGGTACCCCCCTCCAAAGATAGTCATCCACACGGATGCCTCCCTATCAGGTTGGGGAGGTTATTCCCAACACAGGAATGTTCAGGGCCTTTGGTCCACGATGTTCCAACAATTCCACATAAACGTCCTAGAAGCCATGGCGGTCTTACTAACTTTAAAACGTCTTTCCCCGGCCAAGAAGCAACACCTGAGGCTAGTTCTCGACAACGAAGTTATAGTCCGTTGCTTAAACAGAGGGGGCTCCAAGTCAGGCCCCATCAACCATATGATGGTAGCAATCTTCTCCCTGGCAGCCTCAAACCAATGGCACCTATCAGGTGTCCATCTGGCTGGAGTTCGGAACGTTGTGGCAGACGCACTCTCAAGGACGACCCCGTTGGAGTCAGAATGGTCACTAGATCGAAAATCGTTTCAGTGGATCCTCTCCCAAGTGCCGGATCTCCAGGTAGATCTATTCGCGACGGAGTCCAACCACAAACTGAAATGTTATGTGGCCCCCAACCTGGACCCTCGGGCTTACGCCACGGATGCCATGTCTCTGAACTGGAACACCTGGGAAAGGATTTATCTTTTCCCACCGGTGAACCTATTGATGAAGGTGCTGGACAAACTTCGAACCTTCAAAGGTCAAGTAGCCCTGGTGGCCCCCAATTGGCCCAAGAGCAATTGGTTTCCTCTTTTACTGGAGCTGAATCTCCACCCTCGCCAGATTCCCAACCCGACTTTGACCCAGATAGTACAAACGCGCACTGTGTTCGCTTCCTCAAACATTCGGAACGCCCTAACTTTATGGACTTCATGAAGTTTGCGGCCCACAAAGGGGCTAACATAGATCCCCAGAATACTTTATTCTTAGAATCAGATAAGAGAGACTCCACTCTTCGTCAATATGACTCAGCGGTCAAAAAACTAGCAAAGTTTTTGAAGGATTCTGATATTGTCTTTATGACATTAAACCTAACGGTAACCTTTTTCAGAACCTTGTTTGTGTTGGGTTTGGCAGCTAACACTATTACTACCATTAAATCTGCCTCGAAGAAGATTTTCCTGGTCGGGTTTAATATAGATCTAACAGACTCATTGCTAGCCTCAATTCCAAGAGCCTGTGCCAGACTGAAACCATCCATTCGTCCTAGCTCGGTTTCCTGGTTTCTCAATGATGTTCTTAAACTGGCGTCAGAAACCATCAACGACTCATGTGAGTATATACCTCTACTCAGAAAAACTCTATTTCTTATGAGTTTAGCATCCGGCGCTAGAATTTCGGAATTAGCTGCCTTGTCAAGAGATCCAGGCCACATAGAGTTCCTTCCATCAGGAGAAGTTCTCCTCTCCCCAAAAAAGGTCTTCTTGGCCAAAAATGAAGACCCTCAGAACAGATGGTCCTCCTGGAAAATTATCCCGCTCCTTCAGGATCCTTCCCTGTGTCCTGTTACCACTCTAAAGTCC
>NC_090726.1:152049271-152116771 GCF_036898095.1 Palaemon carinicauda | reverse complement strand
ACATGGAATCTTGTATATGTTTAAAAATGCCTAAATCTTCATAAAATAACACTAGGAACACTCATATGCAGAAGTAAATATGAATACTAGGCTGCGGCCTATGCTAGGCACAAAGGCTAGTATGGGGTCGACTGGCTAGGAGCGCCCAAGACCACAACGTCAAAATGAACTATTCCTAAATTGAAAAATAATAACCAAAGATAAATTAGTTATAAGGCCGTGAAGGCTATGTAGGCTAACTAAGCCTATATCTTCATAATATAACACTAGGAACATTATTATATCATGCAGAAGCAAACATGAACACTAGGCTGTAGCCTATGCTAGGCTGAAAGGCTAGTATGGGGTCGGCTAACTAAGATCGCCGAAGACCACTATCGGCATAATATAACTTTTTCCTAATAATGAAGACTAAATAACTAAGGATTTATCTTCAATAAAAGGTCGGGGAAGACTGTTCTGGCTAACTAAATAACGCATGCAAGCGAACAGCCGCGCTGTAAATGGCGACTCGAGGCAAGGCACAGCTTGGCCATAAAACACAAGATTTTAGCGTAAAAAATCGTTACTCGACGGCCAGAGCATATTTAAACAATACAAGAACCTGGTACTCAACTTTCCAGAAGAAGGCAAAGCAGAAGGCTGAGACATCTTGAAGGATGCACACAAAATATAGCGATAACTGGGAACAAAACAATCGTCGTTCTGGCTACTAAGAGAGGAATGGTGAGGACGGACGTGACGTCACACAGCTGCGAGTATCGTAACAGTGATGAAGGGAGAGTATCTTTGGAACGGCATCCCAGTTACCTCCCACATTCAATCGCCACATCTTCCCCTCGAAGCGTAAACGCTAGGTGGGGTGCAGATGGCCATGTGACGTGTTAATGCATGCGTCCCCTGTTGATATACGATATTCTATAAGGTTAACCCTTTGATTACTCGCTCCAGAAGTTAGAATTCTGTGAAAACCTTTAATTTAATTCTCTGGGAATATTTTAGTAGTTATATATATCCAAAGGAAGCTACTGAAGGAACCTTCCATCAGGACGACATGGCTTGAGCCCCCCCCCCCAAAAAAAAGAAAAATATATATATATATATATATATATATATATATATATATATATATATATATATATATATATATATATATATATATATATATGTATATATATATATGTACATATATATATATATATATATATATATATATACAGTATATATATATATATATATATATATATATATATATATATATATATATATATATATATATATATATATATATATATATATATATTTGGGGGGATATTTCTGTGAGTGATATACCTGAGAAATTTACCTTAGAGGTATCAACTGAGTTCTGACCTCCAGAGTTAATATCCCAAGAGATATTGTGTATAAATCAGGGACGTGTTTCAGTGAACCCTCGCTACTTCGCGGTTCGACCATCGTGGATTCACCACTTCGCGGATTTTTTCCATAACCCATATATATACAGTAATATATATACATATATATATATATATATGTATGTATGCATGTATTCATGTATATATGTATGTATGTATATATGTAGGTATGTATATGTGTATATATATATATATATATATATATATATATATATATATATATATATATATATATACATATATATATATATATATATATATATATATATATATATATATATATATATCTAAAGTAGGAAGATGTGATGTAGTTCTAAGGGAAAAGTATGGGAAATATGTCTGGGTAATAAGCAAAGCTCTACCTCCAGTTTGTTTCTTCATTATGATCAGAGATAAACTTAAACAAAACATTGGTTGCCATTTTTTATCGTGCTTTTTAGCGTGTTTAGGAAATGCATGATATAAAATCGCCTTTAATATTTGTGCCTGTTTTAGTTTAGGGTACTGTAGTACATGCATTAAGTGTTCTGTACATTAAAGGGTAGTTTGTTAACAGTACTACATACAAGGGAAGGTTTTAAAAGTCTGAATATACATGTTGAATAAATAGGTAAATATGGTGTCACTACTTCGCGGATTTTCACCTATCGCGGCCTGGTCTGGAACCTATATACCGCGATAAACGAGGGTTCACTGTAATAACAAGCCATGGTTATCCTTCCCCGAATAGAGTTAAGCTTGTCTAGATGGAAAGGAGAGGGTAGGATCCGTGGGTGTGAGAGCAGTTACAACTCCCGATCTCAATATGCTACAACTAACACGCTTCCTGTTGAACCATTCCCCCTGCTAGTGTCATCTCTGTTTTTTCACTAAGAGAGTTTCTGCTAGTTTTCTGAGTTTTTTTGAGTGATTTTCAATCATGGATGCATCGGCTTCTTCCTTATGGACTAAGTTGAGTACCCCCATTTTAGTGTGTTGGAGAATATCGTGTCTCCACCCTATATTTTTATCGTATTGCATGCTTTTATTGTTCCGAGACCGGCATGCTTTCGGTGCCATAACATCATGTCTCATTGCTCAGGAACCCTTAATTATTTAGTCATTTTACTTTTAGAATATGTTTTATGTCATTATTATAAATTGTGGTGAAATATGCAGTATGTTTATGGTATCTCCCCATCCTTCCTTGGTGTTTTTGTGTTTTTTATCAGTATTGTCTTTGGCTAGCCTATCCTACCCAGCAGCCATGCCTGGTAAAACAGATTTTGAGCAAAGCGAAAATTCTATTTTTGGGTGAGAATGCCATGTTGTCCTGATGGAAGGTTCCTTTAGGTAGCTTTCTAAGGGATATTTGCTACAGTGATGCTCCCAGAGAATTAAACTGAAGGTCTCCAGGGTTCTAACTCCTGGCGCAAGTATCCAGTTAAGGATATCGCAAGGGATCAGGGGATGTAATTTTTGGATACGACACATAGCAATCTTCACCCCGAATAGATTTAACTCTGATGTAAGGGGAAAGAGTGGCGAAAGAAAGGGGGTGCCGTTCTAGGTACCGGTGGACCTCCTATCTGTACTACTCCCGGCTGCCATTCCTTTACTTTTCTTTAATCAGGAATAGCCACAGATAGAGTACTTTCGGGTGGGGTCAGCAAAAGGGTGGGTCCATCAGGACGACATGGCATTCTCCCCCAAAAATAGATTTTTTGCTTTGCTCAAAATCCGTTTTTTGGGCTCGGCCATGTCGTCCTGATGGAAGCATACCAGAGAAATAACTTGAAAGCACTATATCTGTGGGTTTGTGTGTGTGCCTTCTACCTTGAATAGATTCCTTATCTGGTCTTCTAGACCTATATAGGAAATTCCAGTTAACTGTCATTTCCACTTAGCTTGGAACAGGCTTAGTGCTTCCTGCCCCCTGCAGGGAAAGTGTCAACTTTGACAATAAGGATTCAAGGTATGTATTTCCATAAGAACAAAAGGGAAACTTTTTAGAGGTTACCTTTAATTACCTTGGAAATCTGTACAGATTCTAGTCATCTCTATATATAGGGATAAATGAAACTCTGGCATGTTTTATTTAAATGTAACTGAGGTGTCAAAAATAAGATGCGGATACATTTTGAATCTTTATTTTGCAACTAAATTATCAAGTGTAGTTACAACAAGGTAAGAATCTGATCCAGCATTAATACACATCAGGTTCATATTATTATCTGAATAATGCCACTTAATGGAGATGTGAAACCAAATCTGTCTGACTCGCTCAAATTTTGGACATTCGTAAACACTGTGATGCAAATGTTCACACGGCACTGGTGTTATTGGTCAGATTATGCACCTATATAGAACAGTCTGTTAATCACCATAATGATTTGCACTAGAAGGTACGAATACCCATGCACCTGATACACTGTTGAGTCCCAAAACAGTTCACTGTTCATCGCAGCACTAGACGACTGGTTTTATGACTACCCGCCGCCACCATATAATGTTTTATTTCATGTACTTGCTTCGCATAGTGTTTATAGAAGACCCTGGATGATTTCCACCCGTTGTATGAGCGGAGTCTCTCAAAGTCCATGCGTTGAAAGAAATTCAACGAAGAAGCAATTTTTCTCGGATCGTGACCTGCTGGTGTACTGTCAAGATATGCTCTGCAAATAAAGTAGGTGAGCTTCGCTCTCAGTTGTCTTAGGGATAGGTTTGATCCTGAAGTTTTGCCTCTGAAGAACTGTCCTCCCTTGAAGTCTAAAATTCTTTGAAGATAGACCTTAAGACACCTTACTGGGCATAGAGAGACATCTTCCTTCAGTGGGCAGATTTTCCAAGGACCCTACCTCTTAGTGGGTTGCTCATTCTTGGCAAGAAAGGCAAGATCAGGAAAAAGGTTCAGTTCTCCTGTGTCTAAGTACTGAATATGGCCTTCGTTTCTGGATAAGACCACTATCTCGCTAACTCTAGCCCCTGAGACTATTGCAAACAGAAAGATGATTTTCTGTGTTAGATCCTTTAGTGTACAATCCTCATTGTTTAGGTTTGAAGCATAGCGCAAGACTTTGTGCAAAGACCAAGTAATGGTTGCTGGCTTAGGTCTAGTGCATGCTTTTGGTATCTTATTGAAAATTTCACTTGTAAGGTCCACCTCAAAGGCGTACAGAAGTGGTCTAGTCAGGGCCGACTTACACGCAGTAATCGTGGTGGAAGCTAGGCCTTGTTCATGTAGGTAAATGAAGAAAGCAAGACAGAAATCAATCAATATCTCTGTTGTGTAGAAACCCATTTCTTCCATGACAATTCATATTGTCTCCTAGTCGAACTTGACTTATTCTCTTCGATGAAGTCAACTTTATCCTTTGAAACTCCAAACTTTTTGTTCGCCGCTAGTGCGAGAAAATCATGAGATGTAGGTTGTTGGTTCTCGAGGATGAAGCGTAGACAGACAACTTCTGGACCAGTTGGGATAAAACTGGGTTCGGCAGAGGAAACGGCTTCAGTTTCAATTCTAGAACTAGAGGGAACCAATTGCTTTTGGGCCACTTGGGGGCCACTACTCCAGCTGTCCCTCTGAAGGATCTTAGCTTGTCGAGGACTCTTAACAGGAGATTGGTTGGTGGAAACAGGTAAATGCTATTCCACCTGTTCCAGTTGAGGGACATGGCGTCCATCGCTTCTGCTTGAGGCTCCGTATAAGGGGCTACGTAACGAGGTAGTTTCTTGTTGTCGCTCGTTGCGAAGAGGTCGATCTGAAGTTCCGGGACTTTTACCGAGGTGAAGGAGAATGAGTCTGAGTCTAGGGACCAATCTGACTCTATCGGCTTTCGCCTGGATAGAACATCTGCCGTCACGTTGCGGAACCCTTGTAGGTGAACTTTTGATAGTTGCCATCCCTTCTTCCTTGCCAGGTAGAAGATGGCTAATATCACATGGTTGATGTGAGGTGATCTCGAGCCTTGCCGATTTAGACATTTTACTATCACTTCGTTGTCCAGGACCAATCTGATGTGGATTGCTCTAAGAGGGTATAGTTTCTTCAACGTCAGGAAAACTGCCATAGCTTCCAAGATGATGTGAAAGGTTTTGAACTGGTGCGACCAATTCCCTTGCACTTTTCTCTCGGGAGAATGGCCTCCCCATCCTTCTAAGGAGGCGTCCGTGTGTATCTCCACTGATGGTTGTGGTGGCTGCAGGGGAATTGTCTGTGCTAGGCTCTTGGCTGTTGACCACGGCCTTAACAGCGTGCGCAATCGGGTCGGGGTCAACCTTAGTTTATCTCTTCGAGCGTTTGATGCGTATCTTCTCCAGACTCTTGACGCATCCTTTAGACGTGCTTTTAGCAACGGGTCTGTCACTGCTGCAAACTGGAGAGACCCCAATACTCTTTCCTGTAGGCGTCTTGAAATCCTCTTGTGATGGATTAGTCTCTTGACAGCTCCCGCTATCTCTCCCCTTTTCTTGGATGGAATGGAGAGGTGGTGTGACATTTAGTTCCATTGGATTCCTAACCATTGGAACTTTTGAACTGGAGAAAGGCGAGACTTCTTGAGATTGATCTTGAAGCCCAGGTGTTCCAGGAACTGGATCATCTTTTTGGCTGCTTGCAGACAAGTAGTCTTGGATGCTGCCCACACCAGCCAATCATCTAGATATGCTACCACTTGAACTCCTTCGGAGTGTAGCTGCTGGACAATTGTGTCTGCTAGTTTCGTGAATATCCTTGGGGATTTGTTTAGTCCGAAGGGCATTGCTCTGAAGACAAATTTCTTCTTCTGTATCTTGAATCCTACTATGAGATTCAGGGCCTCTGTAACACGGTTTTTTCGCAATAATTTTTCATCTATGAATTTCATAAATATAACGCTTCTTCAGAATGCACATTATATCTACACATAAATTTTGACTATATTCTGCATTACGTATGTTGAATAAATTTGGTACTTATAATGTAAAAGGGACGTTTTTTGAAGACGGGCCAACTTACTCCGAGAAAAGGTTTCGAACGCACTCGTTACGTAACTTATGACGGCATTTCTTCCCTCTTTCTCGATCGATGATTGGCTATACGTAACGAAGGCTATACCTCTGCCAACAATGACACAAAAGTTTAAATAAAAGCAAAGCAGTACACCTTTATGAACTCTGAAACTTCTCCACTGATAATTGTCATAATGAACAAACCAACAAAATATATTAATAAATACAAAAGCAATTCGATTATTATTCTAACTCCCAAAATAATTTTCCTAAGAAATTACAGTCTACTTTATAGGTCACAATCAGATTGACAAGGTGTAGGGAATAGTTGGTAATTTTCAAAAACATAGTAGACAAGCTTGATTTGATAACTGCTATATCCAATGTCAAGCAATTTTTATTTATTGTCTATCTACCTACCTATTTACTGTAAAAAAAAAAAAATAGCGTGTACCGTATTTTGGCTTTAAACCTTCACCAATAATTATCGTCAGAATGATGACTTCATGAGGCTCCACCCACTTTGGCCTCGTTATAATTCAGGATAACACTGAAGGCTATCATAGGCATTGTTGGATCAGAAAATTTAAATTCTGGCTATAAAAAATCATTTCTCGAGTAGTTGTAAGAAGTGCTAAATGATCCTCAAGGATCCCAGCAGTTGGCCTAAACGTTTAATTCATGTATACTACTGTTGCGGCACTACTGCTACAGTAGTATTACTACGCTAGCACAAATACCCCACCCACTTTTATGTATCGTTCCGCCATTCATAAGTCTTTGCAATGTTTTTTTCACTGTGCAATAAGCCATGGCCTCCTCAGAAATTAAGTTTAACATTAGATGATAGGTTATTTCATTAAGCTGACAAATTATGGCAACTGGGTATGTTATTGCCGATGTTGAAGCTAAAGATAAAGTATGGTATCCTTCCTTCATTGCATTATCATCTTTAATACTATTAGCTTTGCTACATGTAGTAATTATTTTAAAGGATAAATGAATTATGTTCACTTTACTTTTATAAATTCTCATTAGATGTACAAATAAAACTCCTAAAACTATTCATGATTTATTTAAAAATATGCAGTCATGCCCAAAATATAGCCATCACGGTCGTACGGCCTAAGAAGAAGAAAAAAAAATTATATCGAATGATCCGTTGGTCTGATGGAGAGTTTAGCACAAAATTCTTATTTTAACAAAAATACAATACAATCTCTCTCTTTCTCTCTCTCTCTTAGTGGCATAGAGAATAGTAAATGGAAATGTTCAAAAGCTTGAATGACATTACAAGTATGATAATCATGTTTCGCTAAATACAAATCAGACCATAAACATTGGATTTAAACTAGAAACTGAATAATTACCTATTCAGGTTATAGTAAATATGGCCTCGGGCTTTCTTTTGACTGTATAAAGTTGCAAGTCGTAAGACAAATGCAGTTTTGCAACCACGGGGGCAATTCCAAATCCTGTTAGCCATTCTTGACTGTTATGGGTTTCAGAGCAGATGGAAGAAGGTGAATGGGTGTCTGGTGGATGGGCGGGGCAAAATTTTGTCAAAAGGTGTTTACATTGCTTACGTAATGAATGTTTTCGACTCTTGGCTCGTTATCACTGGCCATGGCGTCGGTTAGATCATTTTTTACTCTATAAAAATTAAAACTATCGGGTTTAGGTTATTGATAATGCTGACAAAATTTGTGTGTGGTTGTAAAATAAACATATGTCAACTTTCAGCTAAATCCGATGCTTTGATAAGGAGCATAGTCCTCTGTGTTACAGAGGACCTGAATCTCATAGTAGGTAGGAGGAGAAGGGGTAACTGACTGGCAGATGCCAGTAAGTGTCTGCCAGGCTATTGAGACTGTGTACGCCCCTTTGGTTAGAAGGGTCCTTATGTGTTGCAAAGTAAGCATTCTAAACTTCTTGCTCTCGATGAACTTGTTGAGTGGAGACAAGTCTAGAATGACTGAGTTTGTCCGAGTCTTTCTTGGAACACAAAACATCCTTCCCTGGAATTTGAAGGACTTCACTTTCCTTATTACCTTTTGTTCAAGAGTTCTAAGGTATATTCTAACAAGGGGTTGTAGTGATGGAAGAATTCTGGAAAACGGGTTGGAGTTCTGTTCCATCTCCACCCGAGTCCATTCGTGATCAGGCTGTGGGCCCAGGGATCGAAGGTCCAGCGATCCCAAAAGTGGTACAGTTTGCCTCCTACCTGGAACCCCTCATTGCCTGGGGGTCCTGAGGACTTGTTTCCGTGACTATGTCCTCCTTGGCTCCGTGAGGGGTTTCCGGAGGAACTTTTCCTCGGGCCTTTCCCTTTGTAAGGTCGAAAGGTGGTCGATTACCTCTCAAAGCCAGGGTTAAATGCTGGCAACTTGGCTACCAGCTGTTGAGGGACCATCTGGAAGGTGGTCTGAGGCACCGTGGCCATGGTCACGGCCGGAAGTTGCGCCGGTTTATGTGGTCTCCTTACCTTTTTGTTCTTAGGCTGGGGACCTCTGTCTGAGGAAGATTTTATCTTTGATGTCATGCCCCACTTTTGGAGAAGGTTCCTATTCTCCGTGGGTATGACCTCTCGGACCACTTCCTGTGGGAAAATGTCCTTACCCCAGATGCACGATGAAATCAGCTGCCTGGATTCGTGTTTCACTGTCGCTGAGGCAAACACGTGCCCTCTGCAGGTTCTCCTTGACCTGATGAAAGCATATTAGTCCTTCACGATGGTTCCCATGTGAGACTTAGCCAGGAAAACATACATTTCTGGGGTGTTATGTAGGCCTACGCACATTTCCAGCCAGTTCTGATGAGAAAGGGAGGACGCAAGTCTCTTTCATCTCCTGTTCCTTCCTCAGAAGATGGTCTGGCAACTTCGGAAGGTTCTCATTGAGCTGTTGGCCTGCTATCTCTGGATCCAATTTCGAGATGGAGAAGGTTAGATGGACGTCTTTCCACTTTTCCTCGCAGGTAGGCATTGCGAGAGAGAATGGTTTGCATTCCTCTAGAGTTGGGCAGGGTTTGCCCTCTTCAACTGCCTTAATGACAAAGTCTAGAGCTTTCTCTAAAAAAGGGAAAGAGATAGAGGAAGGAGCAATAAAGGTGGGATGCCTCTTGCTCAGTGCTGAGACTTTGGAGTTGGTGTATCCGGCTCCTTTCAAGGGCTTTACAAGGATGGTTTGTGCCTTGTCATGTTCGAAGACAATGACTTCCTTCGGTACCGTTTCCTCACGGGATGCAAGTTCATCCCGCAGTCTCACGTAACAGTCTGGGTAAGCTGAAAAGCTGGGCCAGAACTCAAGATCTTCAAACAGTTTGGGTCCCAACTTCTCCACGTAACTTCGGGGGGTTGGTTTCGGAGCAGTGAGGGAGATCTGATACTCTAAGGGGCTTCTTAGTAGAGCCCCTGGAAATTCCAGGGCAGTCCCTCTCCTATATCTGTCTCTTATTCTGTTGGATGGACTGCTTCATCGCCTCCTGTTCCTTCTGGAACGCTTCCAACATCCGCTGGATCAACGTGAGGATCGCTTCACTCTTGTTGACCTGTGTAGTTGGTTGAGGAGTTGGGGTTGAAGAGGTTGACGACATAGGTAGGTATGCTGACACGGTGAACCGAGGGTCCTTGGTTACCGTCGAAATGGATCCTTCTTCCTTCGTTCGTGGTTGATCCACGTCTTCTTCTGGGCGTCCTTGCGGTAGGTCCTGTTCCTGGGGCAATACCGCGCTTGCTAGAGCCTTGGGGAACAGAAGGCACCTTAGCGATTCATTAGGTAAGTATAGTCCTGGAGAGTTCTTTTGGAACCCTCTTACCCACCTATGAAGGATTTCCCTCGCTGTGTCCCTAGTCTCCACGGTGACTGGGATGGCTTCTCCGAAGCCGTCGTTGGTCAGCAGGGTTGAGCAGGTGAAGCAACCCTTCGGGTCGCAATACTTTAGGGCTCCGGACACGATACCTCAGGGGGCATGAGTCCTGCACATCGTGTGTCCACAAAAGTCCTTACTTTTGTGGTTGCAGAACATGGCTGCACACTTCACCATTGCCTCCTCCTGTAAAGGAAATGGGCCCAATGAGTATGCAGTTTTTGTATCATTGATATAAAGGCATACAATTTATTAACAATAGTAATCACTATTGTAAATAATAGCTTAGGATAGTAAGCTGGAAAAGAAATAGGAAAGACACATATCTGTGTTTCCTTTCCCAGGCAATTGCTGAGACCTCCGTCAATAGTAATACAGTATTTGGATTCATTGGTAGGGAGAATACGGGGTGGAAGAAACTCTAGGAAATAGAGTAATATATTAATATTGATCGGTGATTTATTAGGGTCCCAATGATCAAAGAAATCATCTGGGTGTTGAGGGATTACTAAACTTCAACATGATATTGTGGTCCCAACAATAGACTGTGATAGGAAACACAGAGTATGTTAGAAAATAAATGTACTACTGTATTTTTTGTATACTGTAATTCCGCCGGCGCACTACCGGGGTTAGGTTAGTACCTGGCGGCACTAACTGATAGAGAGAGAGAAAGCATTAAGGAAGGAGAGTTTCCTATTATTATGGTTTAGCACAACAATTGGAAGTGCAGGAGGACTACCAGGCTGCCTACTGTCTCCTTGCCAGAATGAGAGTTCTAATGGAAGGGGTAAGAATCCATCTGATTCTAGCTTCCATCCATTCACAAAAGGACTGCCGCCAGCTGTACTGCCGGCAACAATAACTGTGGATGGCAGACCAAGAGAGGGCTGAAGACTTCTTAAAATTATGTTAGGTTTCTCACCGGCAGCTGTCAGGGCCAGCTCAATCTTCCCCCCCCGTGACATTCACTTCCAGTGAAGGAAGGACATAAAAGGGGAAGGTGGCTGAGGCGGCTGAACTAACTGCCGCTGGCAGGGTACCGTCCGGCAACGCAGTCAACCTGGCAAGCCGGGATGACTGTCAGAATACCGGTGAAAGAATGTTGTGACGGCTATGCCGACACTAAAGGACAGAAGGGGGAAGGGAAAGGGTCTTGTAGTTCACTAGGAAGAGAGGTGGCGGCAGGAATACCGCCTACCTTCGACAGTGGACTGGGGAAGCATGGCTTCCTGTGCTGACGACGTCGTCAGCGACTGAGGAAACATGATTCCTTTGCTGGCGACATCGTCGGCGGCAAGACAAGGGCACCCTGAATTAATTACTATCTAACCCAAAGCTGGAGTTCTACTCGATGGCAATGAAGAAAGACAGTGGTTGCCGCCTATAATAAGGGTGGCACTCAGGGAGGGAGGAAGGGTTTAGCCTCATTTCTCTAAAACAGAATATATATCGAACCTTATCCATAAATTCTAAAGGATGTAAGTCCTCATCCGAGTTAATAAGGAATGATAGGGTGATGCTAAACATGGGGAATTACTTTATTAACGTATGTATGAGCAAGGCTATCCTAGCTCTGGTAGGAACCGCGGCCAAGGTTATTACCGCCGGGGCTCCTGCTGTATATGAAAAGTGAAGTTACATGTTAGGAAGAGGAATAATAATATATTTTTGGGCTCAAGCCATGTCGTCCTGATGGAAGTTCCTAAAGGGTAGTTTCCTTGGGTATATATAACTACGGCGATATTCCCAGAGAATTTACCTTAAGGTACCCAGGATTCTAACTACGGGAGCGAATATCCCTAATAAAAGAACCAGGGATATCGCGAATATCAGAGGACGTATTCTTGACACACCACATAGCAATCTGCATCCCGAACAGAGTTAACACTTCGAAGGGGTCAATTGGCAAGAAAACGAAAACCGAGAAAGAAAGGAGAGCTGCTCGCAAGGTATCTCTCCTCTCCCGTTTCGTAAGCGTGCATTGCGCTGCTCACGGCGCCATCTGTATTCCTTTTTGCGTAGCTCAACAACTCTGTGTTTTTCCCTGTGTTATCTCGCAATTCTTGGATTATTTCAACTTTATAATGCTTTCTCCAACTTCTGCTTCTGATAAGTTGAGTATTATTTCTTTTATGTATAAATGTAAGCTCTTGGTAATTTTTAAAATGATTTGATAGTGATATCGTTGTTACAAGAGCTGTTGCCTACCGGAGGCGTCCTGGAAGCTGTCGCTCGCTATGTATGAGTTATTTAGTTAGCCAGAGCGACGTTCCCGGCTGTTTCGCTTTGATAATTTTAGCTATTCAGCGTTACGTAGGTTTTCTTTATATGATGCTTTTAGTATTTCCATTTTGGCGAAGGATTTGCCGATTCGGGCCTACGCTAGACCCTGTAGCCTAGTCGTTTGGCCCTAGTGCTCTCCTGCATGATATTCAGATTTCCGAGTGTTTTAAAATTTTATTGAAGCTTTAGGCAGTTTTATACATTTAAGATTATGTTGATTTTTTTCCAAGATAGTATACGAGTGAATTTCAGTGATTTAGGTAATCTATTCTCTTCGCGCCTAAGCTAGTTGTCTATGGGGCCATAGTATACTTTCTCACACTCTCCAGTTGCTCTCTTCTCTTTGGAGAATGTGTGCAATCCCTTTCCCTCTGCTTAAGCCTTGGGATTAACCCTAATGGTTTATCTGAATTGACTTTAGATACAACTATATTAGGGTGTTTCTGTTCTTTCCTGTTTCCCGTAAGTCTGGCTTCAGGAAGGGGGCAGGACATCAGAGTTCTTAGTCTGAGTCTGTTTCTGTCTATCTTGAGGTTGAGATTCCCTTGCTAGGCTGACAGCAGACATAGGAGGCTTAGCCTCCTTAGTTCACTTTCGAAGGTTTCTGTACGAGATGATTCCTTCTTTTTGTGATCTAACAGACTAGGCCAGTGTTGTTGTTCTCGGTGGGGAGGATGAGATCCTCTTTTCTGTGAATAACAACGCCTTCCTTGCTTTGGTTCTGAGGGAGTTGGCAAGTATTGCTGGCCTCCCTCCTCGGATCTCCCCTAGGCTAAGATGAGTTTCTTGGCTGCGGGTGATTCATTATTAGAGCAAGGTTGGTAGGACCCTCTTCCCCCTTTCCCCCTCTTTCCTTAGTGATGGCCTAGCCATTGCATCCCTGTCCGTCATTCTACATCTGTACCTAGCATAGGTTAGGATGTGGGGTTGACTCAGTCCCTTGCCGGCCGGCAAGGGTCTTCTGCTTTGAGTGCTGCCCGGACCTCCCTTGGTCTCTCATCCATGTTTGTCTGTAGAGCCAGATGGCATTGGTCAGGAAGCCTGAAGTTATATTCTCCCCTTCCTTATGTGCACTCTTTCGGGTTGCCGGACTATGAGGCAGTACAGTCTCTTATCCCGGCATCCATTCTGTTTTTCTTCTAGTGTTTGTACCCTAGCCCGGCTGCCGGCCTAAGTGGCTGGCAGCCGGGCAGTCGAAGTTCTCTGGTTCTTTTGCTGCCGTCCGGCATTGGTTGTATACCTTTGCCGGCCGGCTATATATCACACCATTGTTCTGCCGGCCGCTACGATTAGTGGCCGGCAGCCGGGTGCTGTTGTTGTTTAGCTGCCGGCCAGCAGTCCCCTGCCGGCCGGCAATAGAAACACACCGAGGTTCTGCCGGCCGCTACGTTTGGCGGCCGGCAGCCGGGTGCTATCTTGTGTAGTTGCCGGCCGGCACACGCATTTGAACCAGCGTTCTTCCACCTTATAGTTTATAAGTAGTATACTTTGGAACTAGTTAAGGTGTGTGCCGGCCGGCACATTACCTTCTATACTGTAGCCAGTATTTTTCAGTATAGTATATACTGTAGGGAGAAAACTATGGTATAGTATTTGTTACAACACTAAGTTTTTCTAATAATTTTGTGTTGTCTTGCACAGCCCTTTGGTGTAACCTTACAGATAAAGAAAGTGAGTTCTTTCTTGTCTACTATCCAGCATTTTAAAATCACTTATTTGGGTGTGAGCTACACCTGTTTCCTCTGGAAATTATTTATTGGTCGTTCTAGAATAGATTAACCATACGATTTTATTATCTGGAAGGTTGCAGCAATTGACTGCGCGGGAAATACAAGTGTGTGTCTTTCCTTTCTAGTTTAGTTATGCTAAGCTATGTATATCCAGTGATATGTAGTTCACTTGATACTCATGGAATTTTCTTCTCTTTACAGGAGGACCATTCGAAGTGTGGAAGCGTTTTCTGCAACGTCCGTAGCAAGAACTTCTGCGGACATGACTTGTGTAGGAGGCATGCAGCATGCGCAGTCTCTAAAGGTGATCTCCGGTATTGGGACCCGCAGGTATGTACCGTGTGCACAAACCTGATTACTGAGGCTTTTGATTCCCCCAAGACGGCGGAGTCAAGGGACGCAGCAAGGGAGAAGCTTCGTACCTGGGTAAGGGGCTTTCAGAAGAACACTTCTGGGCTCTATCTTCCAAGTGAGAAGATGAGGGCTTACCTTTTTCCTAAGGCATCAGCTGAGGCAGTGATTCCCCAGCCTCAAGTGGAGATACCGGTGGTTCAGATCCTGGTGGATGCTGAAGTCGCGGACGCCCTGCAGGACATCCAATTGGACGATAGGATGTTGGAGGTGTCCGAGCGTCTGGAAGAAGACCTTCTGGCAGAAGAGCAGGCTCCAGACAATGAAGAGGAAGAGTTCGACGAGGTGTCGGCTATTCCGGTTCAGGCCCCTGAACCTATTCCCTCAACATCGTCCTCTCTCCCAGATGAGCTGGGAAAGACCCTTTCCTCCATCGTTGGAATGATCCAACAGATGCAGAGGGAAAATAATGAGAAGGCTGCTGCAATGAAGCTGGAGATGCGGAGACTTGCAGCATCACGTGGGCCCCAGAAGAAGCTCAGCGTGAAAGACCTTCCCTTGTGCTCAGATGCCAACCCTTGGAAGTATGCCGAGCACATGCCTATGACGACGGGAAAAATTGTCATTTCGGAGAAGTTGGGCTCAGTCCCCCTTGAGAAGGTGGAATTCTGGCCCAGCAAGGAGTCGTATCCGGACTGTTATGTCCGTGTAAGGAAGGAACCAGCCTCAAAGGAAGAAACGGAGCCGAAGGAGGTCATAGTTTTGGACCACGCTAAGGCTCAAGCTTTACTGTCAAGCTCGATGAAAGAGAGGGGCTTCACAAACTCAAAGGTACCTGCTTTGAGTAAGAAGCACCCTTCCTTTGTGTCCTCTCCTTCTAGAGCCTTCCCCTTTATGCAGAAAGGGTTTACGGCTGTGCTGAAAGCAATCGAGGCAGGTAAGCCATGCCCCTCCTTGGAGGAGTGTAAACCTCTGTCTTTGGCCCTACCCATGGACCACAAGGACTGGAAGGACGTCCATCTTACCTTCTCAGTCGGGAAGTTGGAGGCTGATATTGCCGGACGTCAGTTCGGTGAGAACCTCCCCAAGCTGTCTGACTTTCTTTTGCGCAGGGAGCTTGAGACAAAAAGACTTGTTGCCTTAATGTCTCATCAAACGACTCTAGAGACAATAGCAAGTGACCCCAAGGTCCATGAAATGTTTATGGTAGTGGCTAAGACACACCTAGCCATAGTGACGAAGGACCTTTATAGCTTTGTCAAAGCTAGGAGGGCTTGTAGGGAGTTCGTGTTCGCCTTGGCTGCGGTGAGGCACGAGCCAAGGAAGCTAATCTCCTCCAGCATTTGGGGCAAAGACCTCTTCCCTAGTGAAGCGGTCAAGGAGGTTGTAGATAAGGCCGCCACGGAGAATAGAAACCTTCTCCAGAAGTGGGGCCTATCTCTCAAGGGAAAGTCTTCCCCGGATGAGGGTCCCCAACCAAAGAGGAAGACTAAGAAGACTAGGCTACCCTCTCGGCCAGCCAAGCCATTCAGACAGCAGCAGCAGCAACAACTTCCTATGCCTACAGTGCCCGAGATGGTGGCACAAACCCCGACCACGTACCAGTGGGTACCCCAAGCCGTGTCGACACAGTCTCCGGCATTTAACCCAGCGTTCGAAGGGCAGTCAACTACCTTTCGAGCGAACCCTAGAGGAGCAGCCAGAGGTTCGTCTAGACGCCCCTTAAGGGGGAGGGGATTCAGGGGTGGTCGCAGTCAAGGAGGCAAGACCTCAGGGCAACAGCAGCCAAAGTGAGATGATACCGGTAGGAGGGAGACTTCAGAATTTTCGGGATTGGTGGACCTTCGATCCCTGGGCCCACAGCCTACTCAAGAATGGACTGGGTTGGAGCTGGTACAGCACTCCACCCCCGTGCCCTCGATTTTTCCAACACTTCACCCCCGTTCTGGAGGAGTACATTCAAGAACTGTTGGAGAAAAGAGTAATCCGAAGGGTAAAGTTCATCAAATTCCAAGGGAGGCTGTTTTGTGTTCCCAAGAAGGACTCAGAAAACCTCAGAGTCATTCTGGACTTGTCACCACTCAACAAGTTCATAGTGAACTGCAAGTTCAAGATGCTAACACTGCAACACATAAGGACCTTACTGCCCAAGAGAGCATATACCGTCTCCATAGATTTGTCAGACGCCTATTGGCAGGTTCCGATCAATCGTCAACTCTCCCCCTACCTAGGGTTCAAGCTACATCGAAGACTCTACGCCTTCAGAGCCATGCCATTCGGGCTAAACATAGCCCCAAGGATCTTCACGAAGCTTGCGAGCGTAGCTCTCAAACAATTACGCCTAAAGGTAATCCAGGTGGTAGCCTACCTGGACGACTGGCTGGTGTGGGCAGCATCCAAGACAGAATGTTTGCAAGCTTCCCTACAGGTGATCCAGTTCCTAGAGCATCTAGGCTTCAAGATCAACAGAAAAAAGTCTCGACTTTCTCCATCTCAAAAGTTCCAGTGGTTGGGAATCCACTGGGACCTAGTGTCACACCAACTCTCCATCCCGGCGAAGAAGAGGAAGGAGATAGCTGGTTCTGTCAAGAGACTTCTGGATTCCGAAAGGATATCAAGACGCAAACAGGAGAGAGTGCTGGGTTTTCTCCAGTTTGCTTCAGTAACAGAAAGGATGCAACCGGAGTTTGGAGAAGTTATGCATCAAACGCGCGAAGAGATCTGATAAGACCAGTACCGCTTCATCTACGTACGCTTGGTCCCAAGTCAGGCAACTAAAGAAGTCGGTGCTTCTTCAGCCACCACCCCCCTCGTTGACTATTCACACAGACGCCTCGAAGGAGGGGTGGGGAGGTCATTCTCATCGTAAGAAGGCTAAGGAACTTGGTCCAATCTCTTCAAGACATTTCACATAAACTTTCTGGAAGCTATGGCAGTACTCCTTACCTTGAAGAAAGTCTCCCCTCGTCACTCGATCCACATAAGGTTGGTACTGGACAGCGAGGTGATTGTGAGATGCTTGAATCGACAAGGATCGAGGTCACCACCACTCAACCAGGTGATGTTGGCCATCTTTCGACTGGCGGAAAAGAAGTGGTACCTGTCGGCAGTTCACCTTCAAGGAGTCCGCAATGTGACAGCGGACGCTCTATCCAGGTTCACATCGAGAGAGTCGGAATGGTCCCTAGACGCAGGATCATTCTCCTTCATCTTGAGTCAAGTCCCAGAACTGCAGATAGACCTCTTTGCAACGAAAGACAACAAGAAGTTACCCCTTTACGTGTTCCCGTACGAGGATCCCTTGGCGGAAGCAGTGGACGCGATGTCCCTCGACTGGAACAGATGGTCCAGGATTTACCTGTTCCCTCCTCACAACCTTCTATTGAGGGTCCTCAACAAACTGAGATCTTTCAAGGGAGTAGCGGCAATAGTGGCTCACAAGTGGGCAAACAGCGTGTGGTTCCCTCTGGCATTGGAACTACGGCTGAAGTGTCTACCGTTACCAGATCCAGTTCTGACCCAGCGAGTTCAGAAGTCGACTGTCTGCGCTTCATCACAGAAAACCCGGAACCTGCAGCTCATGATTTTCTCTCCCTAGCGGTGAGAAAGCGTTTCGGGATTTCGAAAGACAGTATAGACTTCCTAGAGGAATATAAGTGCAAATCCACTAGAAGGCAATATGAGTCATCATGGAGAAAATGGGTGGCCTTTGTCAAGGCAAAGAATCCGCAAAAGATCTCGACGGACTTCTGCTTATCTTTCTTCATCCACCTCTATGGTCAAGGGTTAGCAGCAAACACAATAACAACATGTAAATCTGCTTTGACAAGACCCATTTTATATGCCTTCCAGGTCGACCCCTCTAACGATATTTTTAATAAAATTCCGAAAGCCTGTGCTAGGCTCAGACCATCAGCACCTCCAAAGCCCATTTCATGGTCTCTAGATAAAGTTCTGCATTTCGCTTCACTGTTGAACAATGAGGAGTGTGCTTTAAAGGATTTGACCCAAAAAGTTATTTTCCTGTTTGCACTCGCGTCGGGGGACAGGGTTAGTGAAATTGTAGCCCTCTCAAGAGAGGAAGGTCGTGTTCAGTTCTTGGATGGGGGAGAACTGAACCTGTTTCCGGATCCTGCGTTTCTCACCAAGAACGAGTTACCCACCAACAGGTGGGGTCCCTGGAGAATCTGCCCTCTGAAAGAAGATGCATCTCTATGTCCAGTGGAATGCCTAAAGGTCTATCTTCGTAGAACTTCAGACTTCAGGGGTGGTCAACTATTCAGGGGAGAAACATCAGGCTCAAATTTATCACTGAAACAACTTAGGGCGTAAATCACCTATTTTATTCGCAGAGCGGATCCAGACAGTACACCCGCAGGTCACGATCCGAGGAAAGTTGCCTCATCCTTAAATTTCTTCAATAGTATGGATTTCGAACATCTTCGCTCATACACTGGCTGGAAGTCTTCCAGAGTTATCTTTTCGTCACTATGCGAAGCAAGTGGAGCAACTGAAGAGGTCTGTGGTAGCAGTGGGTAGTGTCATTAAACCTGCTGTTTAACTCTGCGAGGAACAGTGGATTTAATTGGGGCGATTAATTCCGGGGTGAGTGTGTAGTTCCGAACTGTTCTACAAACTAAGTGTTAGGGCACTAGGGTGCCCACATTGACTGTTCCATATTCAAAGGTGAACCTAGCATAAGTGCAGACATGTGTGGCAAGCGTTTCCAACGTTAATGTAACTGATTAGTAATACAGACTTTTATGATTTTGATACCTCGGTATGTTAAAAGTGGCGCTAATGTTTTTCTTTCAGATAAACAAGTTTTCTGTTTACTATCATGCTTATGCTTATTTATTGGTTATCCTCCTATAATTGTTGTTTAACCTGTTTTATTTTATTGATTGACAATAAACTAGTTCTTGTGAACCTTGCGTCTCCTTCGCCTGTGTCAGTTAACTTGAAATGATTTAGCATTACTTTACTATGTATATTTATCTGGGATAATTCTAATAGATTGTTCCTTTATGCAAGCTTTCTTTGCATTGGTTTATACTTTCCCCTAGCGGGAGGACTCCATGCCCTAGGGGGACGGTGGCGGATATGCAAGTTTTCCTCCTACCCGGATATAAACCTTTGTCCAATCCAGTAATGAACGGGGAACTGGTCGATATTTCATATTGACTCAGTGTTTCTTTACAAACTATGCTTTACATGATATAGGGTGAGACCACTATATTGGCTTGTCTGTTATTCATACATAGGTATATGTACTCTTCGAGACTTTTCCAGAGTCTAGTGTGACTCTTCCCTGTAGGGGGCAGGAAGCACTAACATGGTCTATGGTTAGATGAAAAGATGTATGATGGTAACATCTTAGGTCTCTAGGTCTAGTTGGCCGGGAAATACCTTCGGGGAGTACGGCACTTCTTGAGAATCCACAGATACAGTAATGGCTTGAGCCCAAAAAACGGATTTTGAGCGAAGCGAAAAATCTATTTTTGGGTGAGATGGCCATGTCGTCCTGATGGACCCGCCCTTTTCTTTTCTTCTAAAAAGGGCTGTAGGTCCCCTCCCTACATACAGTATCTGTAGCACCTCGTGTATCGCTACAAGGAATACAGATGGCGCCGTGAGCGGTGCAATGCACGCTTATGAAACGGGAGAGGAGAGATATCTTGCGAGCGGCTCTCCTTTCTTTCTCGTTTTTTATTTTCTTGCCAATTGACCCCTTCGAAGTGTTAACTCTGTTCGGGGTGCGGATTGCTATGTGGCGTGTCAAGAATACGTCCTCTGATATTCGCGATATCCCTGGTTCTTTTATTAGGGATATTCGCTCCAGGAGTTAGAATTCTGGGTACCTTAAGGTAAATTCTCTGGGAATATCACCATAGTTATATATACCCAAGGAAGCTACCCTTTAGGAACTTCCATCAGGACGACATGGCCATCTCGCCCTAAAAGAGATTTTTTGCTTCGCTCAAAATCCGTTTTGTATGCACAATCTTCACTTGTATAATTTACCTAACTAGCAATTATTATAGCTAAATACTGGGAAATGTTGCTCTACTGACTAAATAAAATGCAATGATAATCGGCGACAGGGGTCGTAAAATGGCCGTCTCCGGTTCATGGCAACGATCAACCGAACACATTTAAATTATTGAAATTTAATTGTGAGAAGGGAGCCTAAAATTATGCACAGGAAAGAATTAATACTCAACTTTCCAGAGGATGAAGATGCTGGAGATTGCATGATTAGTATTCCGATAGCTTGCAAAAAACACCGGGAAAATATTGGGAGAACACCTAGCTTAAATGCTACAATGAAAGGAATGGCAGCCGGTAGTAGTACGAATAGGAGGTCCACCGGGTACCTAGAACGGCACCCCCTTTCTTTCGCCACTCTTCCCCCTTACATCAAAGAGTTGAATCTATTCGGGGTGAAGATTGCTATGTGTCGTATCTAAAAAATACGTCCCCTGATCCCTTGCGATACCCTTAACTGGATACTCGCGCCAGGAGTTAGAACCCTGGAGACCTTAGGTTTAATTCTCTGGGAGCATCACTGTAGCAAATATCCCTTAGAAAGCTACCTAAAGGAACCTTGCATTAGTACGACATGGCCGAGCCCAAAAATGTTCACTATGCACCATACACTTCTTTCACTAAATCTTACTGCTTGGGTAAGACTGTCTACCCTCCCATGCTGTCGATTCGTCACGACAGGGATCTGCGGTTTTGAAGGTCCTTCTGGGAGTTGGATAGTGTTTTCAGTTGCCCTACGGTGACTGTTTTCACTTTCCACTTAGCATATATGTGTGGTGAGGCGGCACAGGTCTTTGGATCCTGTTCCCTGTGACTACTTAGGTTTACCCATTGGAATGCCTTACTCCCTGTTCTGATGCTGACTAGTAGACCTCCTTGTGTTGCCTTAACCTTTATTATAATTCTCTCTTCTTCATTGGTAGGTGGTGCCTGGTTGTGAGGACTTGTCCTCTGTGCCCTATCACGGCAGACCCTTTGGAACACTATTGCTGCTCTAATGTTGCGGTTGGGCCTTCCTGTCATGCCACCTCACCATTTTCTGAGTCTCCCATCACCACACTCTTCTTCCCCTTTCCTTGTACCTGTTAGTGTTCCTACATGTGGTTTATCTTTCCTGGCCCAGGTAGGTGAGATTTTCTCCTCCCCTGGTTAAAATCTCTCTTCCGCCTAAGAGACCACCCTTGGGTGTTTCTCTGCCCCTTCCCCTTCCTAGTTAGGTCATAACCTGGCTGTACTGGAACAATGTTCATCTTGTCTAGTCATCTCACCCTAGCTTTTGAGCATTCCCTTACCCGCTAGGTAGGCTAGGCTTACCTACACAGTTCTCCTTATGGAAGAAATTCCAAAGAAGATCCAGGTGATAAAGAGACTTATAAAAAAAGTTTGCACCAATCAGCACATTCCATCAAAGAACAATAAGAAGTCCAATATGGTGAATATGCTGATTGGTGCATTGGGAAAAAGAATGCCTAAATGGTGCAATATATGTAAGATGTGGTATAGCATTGTCAATTCGCCGCAACTGATTAGGAAATGCAATGCATGTTATGTACCAACACACCCTACTTGCGCTGAGTTACAACAAAAAGTAAATGATAAAGACACAGAGGTATTCTGCTCAACATGCTTAGTCTGGATAGAAAATATAGTTAAGTCGAGACTGAATCTGCAAATAGTTGAAGATAAAGAAGAAGAAGAAGAGAAAAATGAACAGGATATGTGTAAGGATGCAGAGGAAATCATTGATACAACATATGATACCATTCAGCAACATACTTATGAAGAAATAAATTATCAGATGGAAACAAATAATAGACCTCAGATAATGGGATGAAACACAAACCATCATAGCGATGAATGCGCATGGTTTAGTCACGAGTAACTCTAAAAGGAAAATAGAGGTCTTAGAAGAACTAACCCAAATTAAAAGAAAAATAGATATATTAAATATAAGTGAAACATGGTATTCCCAAGGGACCGGCAGTGATGACTAGATAAAGGGTTTCCAAACATATAGATCAGACAGAACAAATAGGAATCAAGAGGGAACTGCAATATATGGAAGAGACATAAATCAAGGAAAAGTCTGTGAAAAATACAGCAACAGAATATGAATTGATTGCGGTAGAATTTGAATAGGAAAAATTAGTGAATTTTGTAGTTTACAGACCCCCAAATACTAAGGAGTTTGACATAATAATAGAAAAAATAGATGATATATGTAGAAACCATAAAGACTGGAATATACTCCTATCCGGAGATCTTAACTTTCCTTTCGTGGATTGGAAAGAACGGATAGGAGAAAGTGGCTGTATATATACATATAAAAAGAGAGTAATAGTAGCGCAGAAGATAAGAGACAGTTTGAAAAGCTTCAAGATATGCTATTTGAACATAATATGCAACAAATAAACCACATTTTAACAAGAAAGGACAATGTCCTAGATTTAATATTTGTGAATGAGGTGAATTATGTTAAAAGAAATAATAGTGGATAACACAGGAATTTCAGACCGCAATGTCATAAAATTAATAGTCCATTCCAAAGCAAGTGAACGCAGAAATAAACAAAGCACAAAACTATGGGAAGGATATGGAAAATATAATTTGTATGGTAAGAATATAAAATGGTCAGAAATAAATGAAGAATTGAACAAAGATTGGAAAAATGTATTCGTAGTGATAATATACAGGTAAATACGGATATACTGTACAAAATACTGGAGAAAATTGTTGAAAAATATGTACCGAAAAAAAAATAATCATCAGACATGTATACTAAGAGGGAGAAGGATCTTATTTCAGAAAATTGGAAAGTAGAAGAAAAATCTTGCAAAAGAAAAGAATGTATGGAAAATGATGGAAATAAAAAGTAAGATAGAAAATGCAGAACAAAAGAGAAAATGTAGAACAAAAGATTATACAATCGAAAGAAAATGAAAAAAGGAACTTAGAAGAAAGGACACTTCAAAATATAAAATAAAACAAAGTACTTTACTCCTATGCAAAAAAGATGGATAAAGGGAGATTAGAAATTACTTGTGATGAAGATAGGAACTCATTACAAAGAGATCTAAACAAAATATATGAATGGGCGGAGATAAATTCGAATCAATAAATTATGGAAACAGAGAAGGAATGGTATATGCATACAGGGGACCTAATAACGAGACAATCACAAACAAGGAAACAATTAAAGACCTTGGTGTAATGTTAAACAGGAATATGTTATGCAACGACCAAATAGCAACACTGTTGGCTAAATGTAAAGCAAAAATGGGAATGCTATTCAGACACTTTAAAACAAGAAAAGCTGAACACATGATTATGCTTTACAAAACTTATGTACGTAGTACACTCGAGTACTGTAATGTGATATGGTACCCACACTACCAAAAGGATATTGCACAAATAGAGAGTGTACAAAGGTCCTATACTGCTAGAATAGAAAAAGTTAAGGACCTTAACTACTGGAAAAGACTGCAATTTTTAAAATTGTACAGTCTAGAAAGGAGAAAAGAACGCTACAATATAATACAAGCATGGAAGCAAATCGAAGGAATTACTGAAAACATCATGGAGCTAAAAATATCAGAAAGAACAAGCCGAGGTAGATTAATAGTGCCCAAAACTACACCAGGAAAACTAAGGAAGGCGCACAGGACATTGATCCACTACGCACCAGTATCGATAATGCAGCGACTATTTAATGCGCTGCCAGCTCATCTAAGAAACATATCAGGAGTGAGCTTAGATGTGTTTAAGAATAAGCTCCATGAATACCTAAGATGCATCCCAGACCATCCAAGACTGGAAGATGCATTAGCTTGGGGAACCCAAACATAGAATAAGGCAATAAGGCATGGAGTTGGTACCCCTTGAGGTCCTCTACTGCCTTGGCAGTGCTTGTCCTAACTCTGCTGCCTCTCTTCTTGTGCTATATCCCTCTTGCTATGGAGTCTTGACTCCCTTGCCTGGTTAGCCTATCTAGGCAGAGGTGCCGCCTTCTGTCTCTGCTTCCTGTCTTGTCAGCTTGAGATATCTCTCTTGCTATGGAGTCTTGACTCCCTTGCCGGGTTAGCTTATCTAGACAGAGGTGCTGCCTCCTGTCTCTGCTTCCTGTCTTGTCAGCTTGAGGTCTTCTAGCACTGGCTGTGTGTTGGCTATGGGTCACCCCCTCTGCCACCTCAGCTGCAGCCTTAGACTAGTCATCTGCTCTTTCCTATCCCACATCTGGGGAACATTTTCCTCTAGAGTTGGTTGATTGGATCCTGCCTGGTTGTCAGGACATCCTTCGCTGCCGTGGCAGACCCAATCCTGAAAGCAAGACTCAAAGATGCCAACAGAGAGGGGAAAAGAAAGGCATCCAATGCTCTGAGAGATTTTTGCCACCAAACCCCGGTCTTACTGCGGAAGCAGCTCAAGCCGTGGTCCACAACCAAAAGTCAATAGAGCCACGTCGCTCTACTGTACACTCCTCCTTCCGTGACTATTCACACAGACGCCTCGGAACAAGGTTGGGGGGACACTCCTCTTCCAAGAAAGTGCAGGATCTGTGGTTGATCACATTTCAGAAATTTCACATCAATGTTCTGGAACTATGGCAGTATTTCTGACTGAAGAGATTATCTCCAAAGACGAAATCACACATCAAATTTGTCATCGACAACACCACAATAGTACACTGTGTCAACAGACAGGGCTCAAGGTCTCCTCAGATCAACCTTGTAATCCTAGCCATTCTCTCTCTAGCAAAAAGGAGGAAATGGCATCTCTTAGCAGTTTACCTGGAAGGGGTTCGCAACGTGACGGCGGACGCCCTGTCGAGATTCAAGCCTCAGGAAACAGAATGGTCTCTGGACGCAAAATCATTATGTTTCATTCTAGAGCAAGTCCCGGAACTGCCAATCGGTCTTTTTGCGACAAGCTTCAACAAGAAGCTTCCCCTATATGTAGCACCAAACTTAGATCCCAAAGCGACAGGAATGGATCAATGTCTCTGGATTGGAACCAGTGGTGTCACATCTACCTACTTCCTCCATTCAACCTCCTACTGAAAGTACTGAACAAACTGTGGACTTTCAGGAGAACTGCAGCTCTGGTGGCTCCCAAATGGCACAAGAGCAATTGGTACCTTCTTGTTCTGGAACTGAAACCACTCCAGATCCCTCTACCATCTCCTGTGCTGTCCCAGGTTGTTCAATAGAGTATTGTCTTTTCCTCTTGGATATCAAAAACTCTTCGGCTAATGATTTTCTTAACCTTGCTGCTGAAAGAAAATTCGGAGGTGCAAGGGAAAGAACTAACTTTATAGAAGAGTACAAGTCCGACACCACAAAACGATAATATTTGTCTTCCTGGAAAAAATGGGTTGCGTTTATGAAAAGTCATCAGCCCCCTTCTATATCTGTGGACTTCTGTACAGTATTTCTTTCTTTATTTCACCACAGGATCAAGGTCTAGCCTCTACAACTATTGCCTCATGTAAGTTGGCACTAACTAGACCGATCGTGTATGCTTTTGATATCGAACTCAATAGCGAGCTGTTCAAATAAGATCCTGAAGGCTTGTGCTAAATTGAAACCTAATGCTCCTCTCAAGGCTATTTCATGGTCGTTGGATAAAGTCATGCCCTTTGCCTCTTCGATAGATAACGCCTCTGCCTCTCTGAGGGATCTTACTCAAAAGTCTATCTATTTGCTTGCTATGGCTTCTGATGCTAGAGTCAGTGGCCATTTCAAGGGATAATGGCCACATTGAATTCATGTATTTGGGGGAGGTAAACCTTTATCCAGATCATGCATTCGTGGCGAAAACGAACTTCCCACGAAACGCTGGGGGCCCTGGAAGATCGTTCCACTACAGGAGGACTCTTCTCTGTGCCCCGTGGAGTGCCTTAAAGCCCACCTATCCAAGAGCCAGGCCTTTAAAGTAGTCAACTTTTTAAAGGGGAGTCGACAGGATCTAATCTGTCTTTGAAACAGCCAAGGTCCAAACTCACCTGCTTCATCAGAAGGGCTAACCCGGAAAGTATTCCAGCGGGTCATGACCCTAGAAAAGTTACCTTTTCCTTAAATTTTTCCACTCTATGTCCATTGCAGGCTTACAGGGTTACACAGGATGGAAATCTTCAAGAGTGTTCTTCAAACATTACCTATGTCAGTTGGAAGAGATTAAACACTTTGTGGTGGCTGCTGGTAATGTGATTAAACCAGCTTCTCAAGTGTTGTGCATGGACTCTTTGGACTGTATAATTGGGACTTCTCAGTCTACGTTGTGGAAAAGAACTATGATCCTTTGTTCCATATGTCTTTTTATTGTCATAACTAGTCACAGGTGATATTTTTCTTTTGTGTCTACGAGTATTACTGTTTACTATTCTGTTACAAAATTTGGGGTCTGAAAATTCTAATTTTCTGTAAGTGTATATACTGTAATGTATATCTTGTTGTATTATTATCAGTACATATGTGTACTTTCAGAAACACTAAAAGACTATTATTTCTTGTTGCGTTTCCATACATTTTTAACCCTCCTTTTATAGACATCTGTCTTTTCATCTATGGAAACTAAGTTCTTCACAGTGAGTGGGACTGTGCTATTGATTTACTTTGTCCCTACATTTGTACAAACTTCTCTCTTTCTCTTATTGTTTGGTACCGTGGTTACCAATACTGTGGGAAGTATGCATATATCTATGGAGTTACAGGGTTAAAAGTCTTCTGGCCACAACTGAGAGTGATAATTCTCTGGTACATTCCCATCAGGACGACATGGCTCGAGCCCCAAAAACGAATTTTAACATAGGAAAAATCTATTTTTGGGTGAGATAGCCATGTCGTCCTGATGGCCCCCCGTTATTTTTCCATCCCCTCCCATTTCTCAGTGTGGGACCTTTTGTTATGCGATGACTGCTCCTGGAAGAATTCAACAGGAAGCATGTTACTTGTAGCACATTGAGATCGGGAGCTGTAACGGCTCTCCTGCCCACGGATCCTACCCTCTCTTTTCCTTCGAGACAAGGTTACTGTAACTCTATTTGGGGAAGGATAACCATGGCTTCTTATTAACACGTCCCTGATTTATACACGATATCTCTCGGGATATTCGCTTCGGAGGTCAGAACTCCGTTGATACCTCTAAGGTAAATTTCTCTGGTATATATATTTTGCAAGTTCTTAAGATTACTTTCAAGAACGATATTCAGTAGTTAGGTCGTTAATAGAATATGATGAAAGCCACACTAGCCTTACAAAAGCATCTTGGCAAAGAAGGGTTAGGGCCCTGGTTTTGAGCAACTACTTTTCCTTGCATACAGAATGGACACTGGACCAGAGTTCTTGTCAGGTTGTAGAGCTAGTTCTGGATCTCCATATAGACCTCTTCACTACAAAAGAGAATCACAAACTTCCAATATAAGTACCTCCGAATGTGGACTTTCAAGCATTCAAAAAAGATGCTCTGAATTTAATTTGGAATTCATGGATGTATATCTACCTGTTCCTCCTACAAGTTAGATTTTATAGGCTTTGAATATCCTTTAGGACTTTTCAGGGACACATGTGCTGATAGCACCACATTGGCCCAACTGCCTATGGTATCCACAGCTGCATCAGAAAATAGAAATGCTGACTACCTTTGTATCTTCCTTTCTGATCCAGAACCTTTATGCTTGGATATTCTTTCCCGTATTTTTTAGGAAGATTTCTCAGCCCACAATTTTACTTTTTTGAGGAGCACCAAGAAGTCTTTTTCCACAAAACAACACCAATCTGTGTGGAAGACATGGATAGTGTTTCTACGGAGGCAGTCAGCCTGTCGGATAACCCATACAGTACTGTCATATAAATCTGTTTTAACAGAACCTCTCATGTGTGCCTTTGACATGGATCTTAACTCTGTCAAGTTTCATAAGATCACCCAATCCTTTGCTTAGCATTGACAATCTCTACCCACTTCTGTGGTTTTTTGGTCTCCAAATGGGATTCCTTGAGTTTTTAGTTTGGTTGCTTAACTCCCCCATTTCTCTTAAAAGAACTCTTACTAAAACTTCATTGTTCCGTAACTGAAATACAAACCACGCTATTTAATATGGGTAATTACTTTCGGCGTAGCTGAAATAACGAGCCATTAGATTTTTAACGAGGGTTTACTACCCCACCGCTAGTTAACGGGGTTTAGGGAGGGTAGCTTGCTACTCCCCCCCCCACACACACCTGTGATTTAGCTCACTTTGGTCTCGGCTCGGGTGGCAGTCGGACGTGTTCACTTTCACCCTCGCCTTTGTTGGACAGCCATTACTAATCTTTTTTTTGCTTTTATTTTGACAGTGTATGAGAAGTTGGCCTCTGCTATGCGTAAGTGTCCTGGTTTACCTGACCGACCTTGTGGCACATTTATGTCGGCGGTGGACACGGATCCCCACACCTTGTGTCCTTATTGTAGGGGACAGCAGTGTGATAGAGATAATGTTTGTGGTGAGTGTAGCGAGTGGTCTACCTCCCAGTGGGAGAGGTTTTCTGGGCGCCGGAAGAAGAAGTCCAAATGGGATATTTCTCCTTCAAAGGTTTCTTTGAAAAGAGAAAATCCCAAGGACTCTTTTTCCATGGCCCAAACCTCCTCCGAAGCTCCCACTCGATCGCTTTCTCCCGAGAAGCCGTCGAGTGGTAGCGTAGACCGTAGTTATGTTGACCGATCCCGGGGTGTGGGAGAGGGAGTTGCCTCCCATAGCGATGCAGCTCTTCCTCCTCCCCCGGAGGAGGATATTTCCATGCCTGTGACTAATAATGATTTATTACAGCTTTGGACTTCCTTGGGGCTTCAGGGTTCCTCCTCTAAGGAAGCCCTGTTTGACATGATCACGTTGGGAGCAGCTGTCAAACAGTCACCGACGGTAGCAGAGATCGATCCTCTGTCTATCGTCGACGTTGTTGTGGCAGAGGCTTCCGATGAGTTGTCTCAAACCTCTGCTCCTGATGTTGCTGCTGTAGCTGAAGGCTTAGTTCCCCCTCCGAACATCCTTCGAGGGAGGAACTAAGTCCTACGGTCTCTCCTGCCGGTGATTCTCCACCTCGGGGGAGTTTACTCACAGAGACTACTCTTCGGAGGACTGCTGATGGTCAGCCCGCTGACCCCACGGCCCCCAGAGGGCGTATAAGGCGTAAAGCTCGCCTTCCCCTTTGCCGTAGAGGTCTTCCTTCACCTCACAAGGGTGTTAGGAGGCACCTCTTCGGCTTGTCATCTCCGCAATCCTCAGCAGAAGAACCTCACCGTCGTTCGCCGACCCTGCCAGCTACATCCTTGGACCTCTCTGGAGATCGTTCGCAATCTCCTTCGGTGGAAGGTCGTCCTTATAAAGGACACGCTGACCTTCCACCCACTAGACCTGCTGACCTGCCGTCACCGTTCCTGGCTGCCTATGCGCTGTGGGCGCCCCCTCATCCTGTTGTTAAACGGGCAACGGTCCCTTCGGGGCATAAAGGGCACGAGCACAAAATAGTGTCTCAGTCCCTTAAGCGCCAGGTATCCCCTGCGCGCCAACAATCTTCTGCAGCAGATGTTCCTGTCACTACGCGCCAACGACCACCTGAGCGCCAACGACCACCTGCCCGCCAGCGTGCACCTGCAATGGTCCCTGCAATAGCGCACCAGCACTCACCGACTTCCTGTCCTGCAATAGCGCGCCAGCACTCACCGACTTCCTGTTATAGCGTGCCAGTGCTCACCTGCGCGTCAGCGCTCACCTGCGCGTCGGCGCTCACCTGCGCGCCAGTGCACTTCTATGGAGGTTCCTGAGATAGCGCACAGGCGCTCACCGGACCTCCAGTGCTCTCCAGTTCCTCAACGCGCTACTGCGCACAAGCGCGCACCTGCAGAGTACAGTAGGTCCTCGGGTTACGACGGTCCCGACTTACGCGGTTTCGCCGTTACGAACGCGCCCCATAAAAATATAAAAATAATATTAAGCGTCGTTCCGTCTTACACCGTTAGCGTCGTAAGCGACGTAAACAATTGCGAACTAGTTTCTAGCGCGCGGTGGATGAATACGCTTTGCGGTGGTTGTGGGCGAGGAAGACGGCGTCGCTCAGTTCCACTCATACGCCATTTTTGGTTGTGATTGCCTGTTCTTTCTCTCACGTGTTTGATCGTTTTTTTGAACTTTTTGCCCTTCATTATGGCTCCAAAGCGCAAGGTAGATTCTTCTGATGGTAGTGCATCGAAGAAAAGGAAGGCCATCACCATGGAAGTGAAATTAGACATTATTAAGTGGTCTAAAAACGGTGAAACGCCAACGAACATTGGCCGATCGCTTGGCCTTAGCCGTTCGACCGTGGCTACTATCCTTAAAGATAAGGAGCGCATTGTTGAACACGTAAAAGGATCTGCTCCAATGAAAGCAACAGTGATAACGAAACAGCGTAGTGGTTTAATTATCGAAATGGAAAGGTTATTAGTGCTTTGGTTGGAAGATCAAAATCAACGGCGTATTCCAGTGAGCTTAATGGTTATTCAAGAGAAGGCTAAAAGGTTGTTTGAAGCGTTGAAAAAAGAAAGGGGGGGAGAAAGTGAAAGTGAAGAGTTTTCGGCTAGTAGGGGTTGGTTTATGTGATTTAAGGCTCGGGCCAATTACCATAATCTTAAAGTGCAAGGTGAAGCTGCTAGTGGGGATGAGAAAGCAGCAAGTGAATTTCCTAAAGCGTTGGCTGAGATAATTAGGGAGGGGGGTTATTCTGCTTATCATAGGAATAAGGTAAGGAATTGTTCTCTTTTTTTTTATTGATATTTACTTTAATTCATGTGGTAAGGAATTGTTTTCTTTTTTTTTTATTGATATTTACTTTAATTCATGTGGTAAGGAATTGTTTTCTTTTTTTATTGATATTTACTTTAATTCATGTGGTAAGGAATTGTTTTCTTTTTTTTATTGATATTTACTTTAATTCATGTGGTAAGGAATTGTTTTCTTTTTTTTATTGATATTTACTTTAATTCATGTGGTAAGGAATTGTTTTCTTTTTTTTATTGATATTTACTTTAATTCATGTGGTAAGGAATTGTTTTCTTTTTTTTTATTGATATTTACTTTAATTCATGTGGTAAGGAATTGTTTTCTTTTTTTTATTGATATTTACTTTAATTCATGTGGTAAGGAATTGTTTTCTTTTTTTTATTGATATTTACTTTAATTCATGTGGTAAGGAATTGTTTTCTTTTTTTATTGATATTTACTTTAATTCATGTGGTAAGGAATTGTTTTCTCTTTTTCTAATATTGTTTTTATGTCATTTGATACATTTTATTATAGTACAGTATACAGTAATACTTTACAGTACAGTACAGTACGTATATTTATGGTGTTCCGACTTACATGGGAATTCGGGTTACACCGCGTCTTAAGAACGGATCAGCGTCGTAACCCGAGGACCCCCTGTATCCTGATATAGCGCGCCATCGCACAGCACTGGAGTCTCCTGAGATAGTGCACAGGCACTCACCGGGACTCCAGTGCTCTCCAGATCGCCAGCGCACTTCTGCGCGCCCTCATCCTGATGCGCGCCATGCGCCCCCACGGTCTCCTGCGCGCCAGGCACGCCCACGATCTTCGGATCTGGGCGCAGTGGGGAGAGTAACCTCTTCTCCTGCTCGCCAGCGCTCACCTGCGCGATCGCGCGCCCACGAGGTTGCGCAAGCGCGCCCTGCTCGCCCATCGCTTCAGCCAGATATGCGCGCCCGCGCGCTAGGGATATTTCTCCTGCGCGTGCACGCCCAACGTTATCACCCTCACGGGCTCTTCGGCAGGATCCTATCGCGCGCAAACAATCGCCCTCGCTCATTCAGCCTCTGCGCACCCCGTCATCGCCAGTCCATGCCGCTGCGCGCCATCGCTCGCTCGCGCGCCCTCGCCATTTCCCTCGCACCCGCTGATCAGCGCGCTAGTCGGAGGAGGGGAGGTTTCCGGATAGGTCCAAGGACTCTTCTCCTTCAGTTTCCTTTCAGGCGAACCCTCGTTTGGTAACTCCTCCTAGGGATCGAACGATCCCCTTCCCTCCAGAGGGAGTTTCTGACAGTGCGACTGTCAGTCAGCAGCCTTGGTTTGGGACCATCGTCAGAGCTCTTGTGCAGGCTTTTAAGCCTGTTTTCTCTGAGCTTGGTCACAAATCATTGGTGGCTTCTTCTCCCCTGAAGAGGAAGAGAGGAGTTTCTTCCGTGGTAACTTCTCCAAGGGTGAACCTGACTCCTCGGAAGTCCTTGAGGAAGCCTCCCTCTCCCCTCCAGACTTTCTCTCCCTCCCCTGCGGATGAGGATTTCCCGTCCTCTGGGGAGTCAGGTGAGGCGGGTCGTTCCCCTATCGCATCAATGGGGGAAACCCCATCTCGCCCCGAGAAGTCTTCTCGGGTTGGGGTTGAGAAGAGCCTTCCACCATCACTGTTGGAGTCCTGTATCCCTCCCAGGAGGGATTCGAAGGACTCTAAGACTCTACCGAAGTCTTCATCAAGGATTAGACCGGAGCCAGCCAAACCCTCAGAGAACGTCCACGAGTCCCCCCAGGAAGAGCCTCTGGGGACAGGAGACTTTGCTGCTAGCCCTTCTGGAGGAGAGCTGCAAGAGTCAGAACATGCGTTCTGGCAGGTTCTGACCCTTATGAGGAATCTCAATGGGTTTGCAGTTCCAGAGATTCCCCCTCATGAGGGCAAGAACACGGTCTTGGACCGAGTCTTCGGTACTCAAATACCCTCGAGGGCCAGTGCGACTTTGCCCTGGTCGCAGGGGGTTAAGAGTGCCAGAGACAAGGTCGAAGGCCAGCTCTCCGAGCTTGCTTCCTCTAGCCGATACAGCACCGGTAACAAGCTCCTCCCGCCTCCTCGTGTCCATCAGAAGAGGTACTTTGAGATCTTGGAGGAGACTTGTTTAGCTCTTCCTCTACACCACTCTCTGGAAGAGCTTACCAGGGGAGTCCCTCTAGAGAGACTCTCCAACCGGCATGTCTCATATTCAGCAACGGAGATCCTGAGCCAGGAGAAGGTGGCGAAGTGTGTGCCATACAGGCAACTTCATGGCTGGACATCTGGCCGAGTTCTCTGGGCATCCTGTTACTATCTGAGGACTTGTCCAAAGAGAGTACCAGGAAGGCCTTGGAGAGCTTTTTGCTATCAGGCACACATACTATCGAGTTTCTAGCCCACCAAGTCTCGATCTTGTGGGCTAACACCATCTTTAAATGTCGAGATGCGGTGTCTGAGAGATTCCACCAAAAGATCCCCAGTACCGACATTAACAGGCTCAGACATTCTTCCGTCCTCGGTAAAAACTTGTTTGAGCCTAAAGACGTGGAGCAGGCGGCTGAGAGGTAGAGGAAGTCCAACCAGGACTCCCTTCTCCATAGGGCCCTAACATCGAGGCCCTACAAACCTCCAGCGACCCAGCAACCACGTCCCGCCTAGAGTACAAAAAAGGCAGTTGCAGCAAAGACAAAGGTGTCTAAGCCCTTTCCTGTCAAGGACAAGAAAGGCAAAAAGTCCTCCAGGGGAGGAAAGAATCTTAGAGGGAGCGGCCGAGGCCGCAAACGCTAGGATTGGCAGTCCCCCTGCATGTCCACCAGTTGGGGGATGCCTACAAAGTTGCGCAAGAAGGTGGCAGCAACTCGGGGCTGATTCCTGGACGATTTCCGTAATCAGTCAGGGATATCGCATCCCGTTCACAACATCTCTACCTCCCCTGTCAACGGATCCAGTGTCATTGAGCTCCCTTGCCATGGGATCGGCAAGGGGGCAAGCCCTTCGGGCAGAAGTCGAGACCATGTCGAAGAAGGACGCTCTCCAAGAGGTAGTCGACGGCTCCCCAGGCTTCTTCAGTCGACTCTATCTTGTAAAGAAGGCGTCTGGAGGCTGGAGACCAGTCATCGACCTCTCAGCTCTGAACAGGTTTGTCAAGCAGACCCCGTTCAGCATGGAGACAGCAGACATGGTCAGACTTGCAGTGAGACCGCAAGACTGCATGTGCACACTGGACTTGAAGGACGCGTACTTCCAGATCCCAGTCCATCCGTCTTCGAGGAAGTACTTAAGATTCTGCCTAGACAACAAGATCTACCAGTTCAAGGTGCTGTGTTTCGGTCTCTCCACAACACCGCAGGTGTTCACCAGAGTGTTCACCCTAATATCGTCGTGGGCTCACAGGATCGGCATCCATCTCCTCTGTTACCCTGACGACTGGCTGATCCTAGCAGACTCGGAGGCAGCCCTTCTTCGTCACTGAGACAAACTTCTGGGACTTTGCCAAGATCTGGGGATCATGGTAAATCTCGAGAAGTCGTCTCTGCTGCCCACTCAAAGACTGGTATATCTAGGCATGATCATAGACACCAATCTCCACAAAGCTTTCCCATCAGACGACAGGATAGCAAGGCTGAGGAGGGTTGTGAGTCCTTTCCTCAGACGAGAGGAACTTCCAGCCCAATCGTGGTTACGTCTCCTCGGTCACCACTCATCCCTGGCCCGTCTAGTTCCCAATGGTCGCCTCAGAATGAGATCTCTCTAGTGGCGACTCAAGTCCCGGTGGAATCAAGGTCACGATTCCCCGAACACTATGATCCCTATGGGTTCTGCGGAACAGTCGCGATTCCCCGAACACTATGATCCCTATGGGTTCTGCGGAACAGTCGGACCTTCAGTGGTGCGTGGCAGACGAGAACCTACGAAAGGGAGTGGATCTTCCCGTCCTCCCCCCAGATTTGATGCGGTTTTTGGACACCTCAAAGAAAGGGTGGGGGGCTCACGTTCTGAACCACAGGACCTCAGGCCTGTGGTCAGAATCAGAAAAGTGCCTCCATATAAACCTGCTAGAAATGAAGGCCGTATTGCTGGCCCTTCAACAGTTCCAACAATACCTGGCGGGCCACTCGGTGGTGGTGATGAGCGACAATACTACAGTAGTGGCTTATATCAACAAGCAGGGAGGTACCTTTTCAGAACAGCTATCCTATCTTGCAATAGAGTTACTGAGATGGACCGAAGTCCACTCGATTGCACTTTCGGCTCGCTTCATTCCAGGCAAGAGGAGTGTGCTCGCCGACAGTCTGATCAGAGCGACGCAGATAGTGAGTACCGAGTGGTCTTTGGATCATCAAGTAGCCAACAAAGTCCTGACTTTGTGGGGTTCCCCGACTGTGGATCTGTTCGTTACAGCACTGAACTTGGAGCTCCCGCTGTACTGCTCCCCAGTCCCAGATCCCAAGGCACTCTGGCAAGATGCCTTCCAACAACGGTGGGACAACATCGATGTGTACGCCTTTCCCCTGTTCTGTCTGATGAGGAGGGTGCTCAACAAGATCAGAATATTGGTCAATCTCTTGATGACCCTAATAGCTCCGCTATGCCATCACGCGGAATGGTTTCCAGACCTTCTGCAACTCCTAATGGAGCTTCCGAGGGAACTCCCTCCACGACACGAGCAACTCAAACAACCACACGCCAACATCTTCACAAAGCCGTAGCTTCGCTTTGACTTCACGCCTGGAGACTATCCAGCATCTCTTCACTGAGAGAGGATTTTCGTAACAAGTTGCGAACAGGATGTCTGGACACCTGCGAAGGTCATCCGCAGGGGTCTACCAGGCAAAGTGGAGAGTCTTCTGTGGTTGGTGTCGTGGAAGGGGTATCTCTCCACTCGATGTCACTATTCCAGCAATAGCGGAGTTCTTCGTGTATTTGTGGGAGGAAATGCGCCTTTCAGTCTCGGCGGTGAAAGGCTATTGCTCAGTCTTAAGTCTAGCCTTCAGGCTCAAACGAGTGGACATCTCTTCCTCGCTGGAACTTTCCCTACTCATACAGAGTTATGAACTTACCTTCCCTCAGTCGGAAGTGAGACCTCCTCCATGGAACGTGGTTCGAGTTCTCAGGTCTCTTAAGAGACCTCCCTTCGAACCATTACGCCAGGCTTCAGATCGATACCTTACTTGGAAGACGGTGTTCCTGCTAGCTTTGGCCTCGGCCAAGCGAGTCAGCGAACTTCATGGTCTCTCGTATGACATCGCCCATTCAAGGGGAAGGGGGGAGGTAATGTTCAGGTTCGTCCCTGAGTGTTGCTAAGACTCAGAATCCGGGAGTGCCGGACCCTCGGTTGGACTCTTTCCAGATTTTGAGTCTTCATTCTGTAACAGATGACCCAGACCATCTCCTACTGTGCCCAGTAAGGAGTCTGAGGCTATATCTTAAGAGAACGGCTGCAGTTCGTCCCCAAGTGCAAGCTTTGTTTGTGAGCACTATGAGAACAAAGAGTAGGGTCACCAAGAATACCATCTCGGCTTGGATTCGTAAGGTAATCCATCTATCCCTGAATCCTGACCCTCCTCCATCACGTCACCCTAGAGCACATGATGTTAGGGGCGTAGCTACGTCCCTGGCCTTCAAGAACTATTCAGTGACGCAGGTTCTACAAGCTGGGGTGTAGAAGTGTCAGACGACCTTCACAGCCCACTACCTGCAAGACGTGACACACAGGAGACTCGATGCGTTCTCTATCGGCCCTTTGGTGGCTGCACAACAGCTGGTCTAAACCTCAGGCTCCTTAATGGACAAGTAGCAGAAGGTTGAGGGCATTGTTACCCGGTTTTAGTCTGCATGAATGAAAAGGTTTGTCTGGCCCTTATTCTTTTCTTCATCCTCCCCTCTCTTGGGGAAAGTAGCATCCTGGGTTTTCTGCATAGCTGACCTCAAACCACTACAGGTAAACCATGCTTCCTTGTGTTCCTAGTATTAAGGTAATACTGTATTGTCACGTACCCATAACTTGACGAGGTGATATTGGGAGAGTCTTAGCCTAAAGTTTTCATCTAAAGAACTTTAGGTCAACTTCCTAGGACGCATCACACTTCATACCTTCACACACAGCTTATGTAGGCCGCAGCACTTGCACAGCAAGATGCTAGCGAGGTGCAGGGACTCATTACTGAGTACTGACACACTCAGATACTGAGTCCCTGGGCAAAGCCAAAAGCCAGTACTGGCTTGGACTTGCCACCCTTCCTAAGGGGCGAGTCACCCATATTAAATAGCGTGGTTTGTATTTCAGTTACGGAACAAATGACAAATTCGCAGGTAATTTGTAGTTTTCCTAACTATACAAACCTTAGCTATTTAATCAAACTTGCCCGCCAGCCCTATCCCCCGTGAAGTCCTACCTCTATGCAAAGTGAGCTAAATCACAGGTGTGTGTGAGGGAAGGGTAGCAAGCTACCCTCCCTACCCCCTGCTAACTAGCGGTGGGGTAGTAAACCCTCGTTAAATATCTAGTGGCTCGTCATTTCAGCTACGCTGAAAGTAATTACCCATATTAAATAGCTAAGGTTTGTTTAGTTAGGAAAAATACTAATTACCTACGAATTTGTCATTTTTTAATAACAAGTTTCGAGAGCAAGAGTTGGTGAACTGGCGGTCTTTTGAAGGGTCCAGAAATTCCTGATTCTCAGTCTCAGTTTCCTTTTTCTAGCTAAAAACAAAAGCTTCTTCACAGATGGGGTCTACTCTACAGTATATATCAGCTCTTGAGTCGGAAGATAGTATCCTCTTGTCAGGGGTTGACATTAAGATTGTTTTATCAAATATCTCGTGTATCATGCGAGTTCCTTTTTTAAACCAAATTCTAATTAACCAACCTCTTTATCCTATCTTCTAGTTTGTAAGTCCAAAAAGCAAATGAGAATGAAAGAGGAAAGTATTGTTAGTAATAAATACAACAATAAATAACTAAAAAAAACAACTGTTTTGTTATGAAGAACCAATTGAGATAACAATAGTGTTTTGCTTTCATTTCAACTTTTGTATGATAGTAAACAATTACCCTAGTTGCGAATGACAATTACACAAAAACTACCTGAACAATTCAAAGAAAAAGTCAGTAATATCTTAGGCTTTGTAATCAAGCATTGTAAAGGTTATAATATAAAATAATTGCGCATCGGAAACAGTGACGAAACTTCTAAATTTTGATATGCCATTAGTATTGATAGTAAATGAAATATGAGAAACTATATATAGTTCTTACATACATTCATATGGTAAAATAAAAATGATATTTCAAGTAATAATTGTCTCTTATAAAATAAAAAAAAACCATTTGGTAGTTTGCCTTAATCAGCTCATCTGGTAAGTCGGTAGTCTCGAAGAGCTTACAAACATGAATAGTGGGAAAGATGTATATTCACTGGGTTTCATATTGTAATACTATACTAATATCTGAATATTTGAATTATTATTATTGGATGCAGTTAAGTGAAACATCGTTATTATTAAAATAATGTTTATTTTAAATACAGTTATACTCTTTGGCCACAGTAAATTGACACAATTTGTTCAATAGCATAGCCTGACCGAGTAGCAGGTCTACATAAATTAAGGATTGTTCATATTTAACTTTTTTTTCAATTATGTGTACGTAAGGATGTGTTTACAGAAAATGTTAGTTTTGTTTTAAAGAGTGTTTTAAGAGAGTACAAAGGGTTCATAAAAGGTTAGATTTATGAATGAAATGAAAAATATGAACAATTCAAAAATAATTAAAAATATACAATAATTTATCTATCTTTTTCACGGTTTTTCAGCTATCATAGGTGGTCTTGAAACAAAACACCCAGGATGGCTAAGTGACTACTATGTGTATATAAATATATATATATATATATATATATATATATATATATATATATATATATATATATATATATATATATATATATATATATATGTGTGTGTGTGTGTGTGTGTGTGTGTTTGTATGCATGTACATATGTGTGTTTATGTATGTATTTAAAGTATATGTGTATATATGTATATACTAGTCCACTGCAGAATAAAGGCCTCATACATATCCTTCTACTTGCGTCTGTTTATGGTCTTTCTATGCCATTCCACACCTGTAAACTATCTTTGTATATCAATCCATCATCTTCTCTTCCTTCCCTGCTTCTTTTGCAATCTCTAGAGACCCATTCTGTTGTTCTTAATGTTCATCTATTATCTTTCATTCTCATATGTCCATTTCTTTTTCTTACATGTTGTTAGAATATGCTCTACTTTAGTTTACTCTCGTATCCATTGTGCTCTTTTTCTGTCGCTTAGTGTTATTCCCATCATTATTATTTCCATAGCTCTTGTTGGGGTATTAAAGCCAACACTTGTTGTTGGCACGGGCCTTTCCCTTGGTTGGCCCGTAGAAATAGCTCTTCGAGTTGTAAGTAGCTTATGTTCTAAGGCTTTAGTAAGGCTCCAAGTGTGTGATGGGTAAGTTAATACTGGTAGGACTATCTGATTACATTTTGTTTAGAGAAAGGGGAATTTTATTTTCATAATCTCATTTTGTTTACCAAAAGCTATCCATCCCATGCTTATCCTTCTTTTCATTTTGGTCTCGAATCCTGGGGAAACGCTTACTGTCTCTCCTACGTCTGTATATTCAATGAAAATTTTGAGAGTTTTGTCCCTAACTCTTATTTGTTGTCTCTGCATTTTCATTGAGCATCATCTTAGTTTTACTCATTTTCTTAGTCCTACATTTTTGCTTTCTCTTTTCATATATTCTATCATCTTTAGCAAATTTCTCCTATTATTCACTATACCGTATATACATATATATATATATATATATATATATATATATATATATATATATGATTATATATATATATATATATAGATAGATATAGATATGGATATATATATATATATATATATATATATATATATATATATATATATATATATATATATATATATATATATATATATATATATATATATATACAGCATAAGTAGCCAATATGTAAAGGTATGTGTATATGTATTGTATATATATTAGTGTCGCCCTAATTTTTCTGATAATCATCAATCCATATGATTTTATTTCTTGTCTTAAACATATGCGATAACTGAAAAATACTATATTAATATAAACATTATTTCTGTTCCCATAGATAAAATTTTAATTGTTAAGTTGATTGAAGAAATATTAATACTGTATTATAAAATACAGTTGAGATATTGAAGGAAGGGGGCGTGACTGTACTTGAATGGTTGGTGAGATTGTTTAATATGTGTTTTGTGTTGTCAATTGTACCAGTAGATTGGGTTTGTGCGAGTATTGTACTACTATATAAGGGTAAGGGAGATGTGCATGAGTGTTGTAATTTAAGGGGTATTAGTTTGTTGAGTGTGGTAGGAAAAGTGTATGGTAGAGTACTGATAAATAGGATTAAGGATAAAACAGAGAATGCAAATTTAGAAGTACAGGGTGGTTTTAGAAGAGGTAGGGGTTGTATGAATCAGATTTTTACAGTTAGGCAGATATGCGAGAAATATTTAGCTAAAGGTAAGGAGGTGTATATTGCGTTTATGGATCTGGAGAAAGCGTATGATAGAGTTGATAGGGAAGCAATGTGGAATGTGATGAGGTTAAATGGAGTTGGTGGAAGGTTGTTTCAAGCAGTGAAAAGTTTCTACAAAGGTAGTAAAGCATGTGTTAGGATAGGAAATGAAGTGAGTGATTGGTTTCCGGTGAGAGTGGAACTGAGACAGGGATGTGTGATGTCGCCGTGGTTGTTTAACTTGTATGTTGATGGAGTGGTGAGAGAGGTAAATGCTCGAGTTCTTGGACGAGGATTGAAACTGGTAGACGAGAATGACTATAAATGGGAGGTAAATCAGTTGTTGTTTGCAGATGATACTGTACTGGTTGCAGACCCGAAGAGAAGCTTGGCCGATTAGTGACAGAATTTGGAAGGGTGTGTGAGAGAAGGAAGTTGTGAGTTAATGTGGGTAAGAGTAAGGTTATGAGATGTACGAGAAGGGAGGGTGGTGCGAGGTTTAATGTCATGTTGAATGGAGAGTTACTTGAGGAGGTGGATCAGTTTAAGTACTTGGGGTCTGTTGTTGCAGCAAATGGTGGAGTGGAAGCAGATGTTTGTCAGAGAGTGAATGAAAGATGCAAAGTGTTGGGGAGTTAAGGGAGTAGTAAAAAATAGAGGGTTGGGTATGAATGTAAAGAGAGTTCTGTATGAGAAAGTGATTGTACCAACTGTGATGTATGGATCGGAGTTGTGGGGACTGAAAGCGACGGAGAGACAGAAATTGAATGGGGTTGAGATGAATCTAAGGATTATGGCTGATGTATCTCGAGTAGATAGGGTTAGGAACGAAGTAGTGAGGGTGAGAACGGGTGTAAGAAATGAGTTAGCAGCTAGAGTGGATATGAATGTGTTGAGGTGGTTTGGCCATGTTGAGAGAATGGAAAATGGTTGTCTGCTAAAGAAGGTGATGAATGCAAGAGTTGATGGGAGAAGTACAAGAGGAAGGCCAAGGTTTGGGTGGATGGATGGAGTGAAGGAATCTCTGGGTGATAGGAGGATAGATGTGAGAGAGGCAAGAGAGCGTGCTAGAAATAGGAATGAATGGCGAGCGATTGTGACAGTTCCGGTAGGCTCTGCTGCTTGCCTTGGAAGACCGCGGAGGCAGCAGCAGTAGGGGATTCAGCGTTATGAAGCTTCATCTGTGGTGGATAACGGGGGAGGGAGGGCTGTGGCACCCCTAGCAGTACCAGCCGAACTCGGTTGAGTCCCTTGTCAGGCTGGGAGGAATGTAGAGACGAGAGGTCCCCTTTTCTGTTTCATTTGTTTGATGTCGGCTACCCCCCAAAATTGGGGGAAGTGCCTTGGTATATGTATGTATTATAAAATTATTGGAACTAGATAACTTTTTGATCGTTGAATCTGTTAAGGTTTGTCCATAAATTCTGGAGACACCTCAAATTCAGATTTGATATCTATATTTCCCTCTGGGCTTGAAGGATGTTTGCTTTTAACACAATCAGGATTCCATCGCCCACACTTGGACATGATGTTCAGAAGGCTTGTCTTTGGGTTCCACAGTTCATTCACGGTAACGGTTTGCATCACTTGTTCCTCTAATTCATTATTATGAATTGCATGAGTAAGGAGACGCTTTCTTGCATGGACAGCAGCTATCCAGTTTAAAATATAGTGGATGCTGTTGACAGTTTTGTGTAGCTTTTGTTGCTGTTCTGGTCTAACTCTATAGCCAAATCTAATCTTTTCCTTCTCTGAAGTAGAATGTTTGAGTTTCTTATGTTGCTGTAAGGTTCTGCAAGGTCCTTTTGCAGGAAATTCCTTTTTGTTATTCGATTTTTCTTTTCTCATTATATAGTTACTGTTTCCTTTCTGATGCCGAGTTATATGGGTATGATTATTTAAAAAGTATGCATTGTGATTGATATATGGTGTTTTTGTTTTTCTGTGATTGCACTTGGGCCATTCAAAATCTTGAGAGACTGAGCGACCAATTCTTGCAGTTTCCTCTTTTGTGAAATGACATTTAGTTCTAGTTTCCGTTGATTTCTTATCATTTGCATCTTCATGTTTAGTATGACAAGGATTAAAACTTTTATTATCGTCACTACGAATATAGGAATTTTGCTCTGTATTTGAAACAACACTAGATTTTTGTTGTTTCGCAAATGGTTTTGTGGTGTCACCAGTACTAGTATTTAAAATGCTCGCATCTTTTTTACTCATTGTTTCTATATCAGTATTGGTGTCTGAGACACTTGATATAATTTTAGTTACCGACCAAATGTTTCTATTTGTTTCAGTAAGATATTCAGAGCTACATAAAGGATGACCTGTGGAGACATCAATTTGTGAAAATTTATCGTTTTGAGAGAGACATAAACTGGCATTCCTAGTGTTTTGTAATTGATTACCTTTATAACGGTAAGTCATTTGTTGAAAAGTGTCTGGATTAAAACAGTTTACGTTAAATGGAGAAGGTTTGTGTAAACTATTTTCAAAAGATGTGTTTTTTTTTGCTGTATTTGTATTGATCTGGAGACTGGTTAGGTAATTTCCTTGATTACTCTGTAATCTCCATGAATTTAAACCCACTGGAAGGCAAAGCTGAAGAGGTTCCTCTTTCTCTTTGGTTGCATTCAAAGTGCTGGGTAACATGGCTGACTTCTTATAGTTTGATTGTGCTCTTTGGAAATTATAAATTCCAGACAATGAAATAGGACCTTCATGCCAAGTAATTTTGATTTTTCCGATAGAAAATTCCTTTGGATATGTTTGTTTGTGATAAATTCCCGTTTCTTCAACAAAACTCTTCAAATAACCATCTCTTCCAAGTATTTCATTGACTTGACTACAAGCTGCTTGATGCAAGCACGAGGTCATTTTGGTATTCAGTGGTTCTTGTTGAATGGTGCTGGGTAGTGAAGTACAATTGGCATACTTTCCTCGAGTGGTATGAAACATTAACTTACTTATTGGTAATTTTTCATTTGAATGATGTTCATCATATTTATGTTGCATGAGACTATCTTCATTATGAAGTGTGTTGTTGCTCAACATATATGAGCAGGTTTGATTTGAAAGATGCAGTTTGGAGTGACGAGTCAAGTTACTCTTATGGGAGAAAGATCTGCAGCAGTATTTGCAAGAGTACGGCTGCTCTCCTGTGTGGAGTCGTAGATGTTTGGTAAGGTTACTTTTAAGATTGAATTCTTTCAGACAATGGTCACATTTATAACTAATGTGATTTAGATATATGTTTGTTCTGTCAACGTATGCATCTGGATGATTGTCATCTCTTATGCGTTGTTTTTCCTTCTGAGGTCCAGTTATAGTAGATTTCGTGTTTGCATCTGGTAAGCATCCATTTCTGTTGCTTAGTGTGTGTCTCCTCTCGTGCCTTTTCATATTACTTTTATCCGAGAAAGCTTTCTTGCAATATTGGCAATTAAAGGGCTTTTCTCCACTGTGACTTCTCATGTGGCAAACCAAATGGTTCCTGTCGGAGAATCCTTTGTTGCAAAGTTCACAGTTGAAGGGCCAGTCGTTGGTGTGTAGACGGATGTGTTGAATAAGAGCACTCCTCCTGGGAAATGCCTTTTGGCAGTGCTGACATTTGTAAGGCTTTAAACCATTATGGATCCTTTGATGCTGCCTAAGGACAGTCATTCGAGAGAAAGACTTACCGCAGTAATTACACGAGAATGGTCTCTCACCATTATGCAGACTTTGATGTTGTCTCAAATTGCTTTTGTGTGAGAATGACCGGTCACATTTGTCACACTTGAATGGCTTTTCTCCTGTGTGGAGCCTGAAGTGCCTTGTTAGATCTCCCTTTTGAGCAAATCCCTTTTGGCACACATTGCAGTTGTAAGGCTTTTCACCTGTATGACTACGTATGTGGAGAGAGAGGAGGGATTTCTTGTAGAAGGAGCGACAACATCTTTCACAGCTGTATGTCCTTTTATTTGTCCCCTTTTCTAGAGCATTGCTCACGTCATGATTACTGGATGAGGATGTACAATTCATTTCAGTGCTTAACAGAAACTTTGTCCCATATAAAGCTAATTCATCATTTCTAACTAACATTTCTTCCTTCTTTTCTGTCATTCTGACAACGTTTACAATCTTAGTTTGTGAAAGAAGGGAAGTGTCTCCTAGTAAACTTAGATTAATGATAAATTCTTAAAAAAAAAATTATAACTAACTTTTGTTAAAGGTCATGAGATCTTTCAGATCAATAAATGCTTCCAATCATATATTTTTTCTTTTGGTGGCTATTCGAGCCATAAAGAATCTTTTGTTTAAAACTTCCCAATGGGGAGGGGGCAGTCAATGTGTGTTGTTAAAATCTGAAATTTATTTGACCTCCTAAGTAGTAATTTACAAAAGAAGCATTTCCAAAGTTAATGGGTGCTGTTAACGTTTTCAGAGCTCTTACTACTACTAAGCTTTTATACAGAATGATGACCATTGAAAGGTATGATTTCCAAGCTATTCTATGAAAGGAAACCCATTGTTAGTGGTCAAAAGTTCTCTTCCAAACTTGTTGTGTTTCTAAAGTGTTCTGTTGAAGAAAATTTGGTAGGAGCAATCAAGTTGGTAGAAATAATTTGCTGCTTCACACTCTTCTCTAATAGATTTTAAGAAACTTCCTTTTGGTTGAAGTATTCCTGGTCCTCCACTCTGCACTACAGAAAAGAGATCCCACAGTGTCCTGAAAAGAAGAACAATTATATTAAGTAACTTTATTGAATACTGTACTATAATTCTCTCTCTCTCTCTCTCTCTCTCTCTCCTCTCTCTCTCTCTCTCTCTCTCTCTCTCTCTCTCTCTCTCTCTCTCTCTCTCTCTCTCTCTCTCTTTCTCTCTCTCAAATTTAACAGTGCTACCTTATATGGCATACTTTAACGTAAACTCAGTGGTATAACAGCTTAATGATTATCAAGATGAGACCTAGAAAGAAGAGGCAAAAGAAATTATGAAGTTAAAGAGTTGGCTTCAGACCCCAAGGAAATCTTACAGGAGCCTCCTCTTAATTATAAAAATACTGGGATAAAGTGGGTCGGCTCAGCTTTAAAAATTTTTGTCTGAGTATAAGCAAGAGGGCTATTAAACTGCGAAAACTGTTTTCCTCCAGTTTGACCGATATATCTCTTAGTAGGGCTACTCTTTCTATTTCTCTTTTTTACATCAACAACTTCCATATTTTATTAGCTTCTTCCCATATTACTTGCTCGATCTCTATGTCTAATACTTTCGCTTGAGTAACATATCTCTGCTTAGATGAATTAAAGAGAATATTTTTGGGAAGGAGTTTGCATTTGAAGTTGTTTGTTAGACTTGTAACCGATGTCAGCCATTCCGAAGATGTTTTGGACGTCTTCAACTGAATTATTCATAAGGTTTCTCCAATCAGAATCCAAGGGGAACCAATCCTTCTATTAGGAATCTCAGCTTAGGTTTGAAAGTTTATCATTACAAATTGTAGGATGTTTAGGATTAAAGGATGGCAATAAGACAGTGTTTTGTGGGGAGTATTCTGCGAGTTCCGGACAAAGACTGACTGACTCGCCTGCATCAGCATGCTTTTCATGAGTCAGGAATAGTTCCCTTCATATGTAGTGAGAACATATACTCACATTATAATCTTACATCTCCCTCTCAGGATTTTTAGTAAAGTATGAGCATACACATGAAATGCCTAATACTTGAATGAAAATTTCACATATGAATGCACTTATTTTGCATAAATCAAACAGCAATCGATTAAGTAACTATGACAAAAATGCATATCGTATAGTAAATGTAGTAAATTCTACTTAGAAGAAAATGAAAATACTTTTATGTATAACTAAACATAAATTGTAGCAGCAAAAAAGGAAAATTTGGAACAATTATTCACATGATTACATTATTCATGCATAAATTATAAATAAAACAGGTACAATTAAATGAAGGGGAGAATTCCATATAATATTACACGTGGTCATTGTCCATGACGTAGTCAAAGAACCATGATGGGCACGTAGTCTGCCTCTTACGCCGTACTGGCACCTCCAACGATGTTGAGGGGGTGGTAGACAGAATGTGAGAGAGGTTGAGGCCGTTAGTAGGTGCAATATGTCTCCTTTTTCGTAGCGACAGACGTCCACTGCCATCCAACTTGATTAGGTACTGCCGGTGGGCAAGGGAGTCCACCACCAACCCCGTACAGTCCCATTCATTTGTTGCCTGGTTTTGCACTCTCACGCGGGTCCTGATTCCAAAGGGTTTGAGTGTTCTGGCGGTGTGACTAGCACTGATTTTCTCTCTGTTGATGGCTATTTGAATTTTGCACTTTTGCAGTGTCTGCTTCCAATGCCTGTCAACCAGGTAATGTTGCTTCATCGTAGGAATGCCATCTCGTAATTGCCTTCCAGTTGCCAGCTGTGCAGGTGACTTGTTGATATCGCAAATGGGCGGGTTCAAATATTGCAGTATCGCGAGAGAGGCTCATCACAGTCTAGTCTGCCGCCCTCTCCTGTGTTTGCCCTGATTATTCTTTTGTCTGTATTTATCGCTGATTCTGCTTTCCCATTCGACTGTGGGTAATGTGCCAATGAGAGGCGCACCTTGAATCCCCATCTTTTGAAGAAAGCCGACATTTCTTTGCTTACTAAGTTTGTGCCCCCATCCGTGAACACTTCCTCTGGGGCCCCCCACCTCGTGAAGTAACCTCTTAGCATGGATATTACTCTCTGTGAATTAATACCATTAGGGAAAAGTGCTATTTCCAGCCATCCCATGAGCCTATCAGCGTACGCCAGGTACATCCGCCCATCTACCTGGAACATATTAGCGATCATACATTGAAAGGGGTAGTCCTGGGGGTAGCGTGATGTCTATTGACTCCTCTGGTAATGAAGATGCGTGTGTGTTGCAAACAATACACGAATTCCTGTGGAGCTGAAGATCGCCCTCCATGCCAGGCCAGTAGACAGACCATCAGGCCCTCTTGAGCATGGAATCAATTCCTTGGTGACCTGACTGCATGAAGGTTTGGTGCGATCTGTCGACAAAGTTCCTCTGGGACTACCAGTCGTACACATCCCTCTTCGTATACGTAAAGCACTAGGTTTTCCGAAGTTGATAGGCGATCTCTCGTACCATAAAAGGGCTTAACGCAGGCTACTTCCTGGGACGTCTGTAGTTGCCAATCGCCAGCAGATACCTTCACCATTAGTAACTGGTATACGGGGTCCATGGCTGCCACTGAACTGACCGTTTTTTCGTCCATCGTGAGCTGCTCCGTATGTAAAGTCTAGGTGGCTGCTACAGTGATGACCGCTGCCATGCCAACTCATTATCACATTCGTCCGGGGAGGTTTGCAGGTTAGGGAAACGAGACAGAAAGTTGGCAGCATAATTTCTCTTGCCTGGTAGATACTTGATAGTAAATTTATAGTGGAGGGTCTTATCCTTCAGCCTGAACAATCTTGGGTTAACAATGTCTGCCAGGGCTCTATCTCCCAGGAGCTTGACCAGGTGGCGGTGATCGGTGATAAATGTAAAGTTGGGGTATCCCAGGAGCAGCAATAAAACCTTCCTTAGGTACCACACGACAGCCACAGCTGCCCCCTCTACTGCTGCGTACCCGGCCTTGGCGAGGGTTAGGTGTCTACTTCCGCAAAATGCGATTCTCCAACCGTTTTTACAGCAGAATGGCATATCGGTTATGCAGTTGCAGTATTGCTGAAGTATGACGAATCCTATGCCTTCTCTGCTCCAATCTCTGAGGGCGAATGTGGGACGGGACTTGTCGTAGTATGCAAGGCTGTCCCCAGCCAGCTTCCAGATGGTGTCCTGGGCACTCTTGAATTTCTCCTGCCGATACATGTCCCAAAATACATGTTTGCCAGTTTGTTTATTCTTCAATAGGTCCATGAACGGTTCCATCATGGGTGCGGCCGCGAGGAACGGCGACAATTGGTTGATGAAACCAAACCACAATCTGATATGTGATGATGGGCGTGGGCGGCTTGGGAAACTTCTGAATGGCGCCGAGGCTGTCCTCAGTTGGTGTATAGCCTTCCCATCCTAGATGAAATCCAATAAATTCTGCTTCCCTTCTACAAAATTTGAATTTTTCTGGCTTGAGCGTGATGCCTTTTGCCGCACATGTTGCTAGAAAATCGAAGGTGTGTCTGAAGGCTTCTTCAACCCCACTGTCATACAGGATGGTATCATCTACGCACTTGTACTTACATGGTATGTCCTTAATAGGCATCTGATGTTGAACAGGGGCCTATAGGGGTCCTGCGGTACTGGAAGCAGCCTTAGAGTGTGATTGAATGTCGGTAGGTGGAGACTTTCCTCGTTGAGTTCCACCTGGTGGAGTCCCCAGTATGCATCGGCCACCGTCTTGTAAGAGTGCGGGGTGATGCCAGATACCATATCAAATAGTGTTGGAGTGTGGTGGGTCTCCCTCCTACAGGAGGCATTTAGGCGTTGATAGTCCACTGTCCGTCGTTGGGTGGCCTGACTTCTTTGCCACCACGACCATTTGGGGACACCACTCTGTCGCCTCTTCTGGGGGGAACCTCTTGGATGACGCCCTTCCGTATATCCTCCTCAATTTAAGCCTTCACATCGACTTCCCAATGCTTGGGAACTGCTGTGGGAGTATGACATGCATATGGCACAGCGTTTGGCATTAGATGGATGTGGTGGGACACTCCCACCATCACTGGTAATGGCTCCCTAGTCATGTTGAAGGTCGTCGATGAGAAATGCTGGAGTAACCACTGCTCAAAGCGAGGGATGTTTTCTTCGATGGGTGGTAGGGGGACAGATGAAGGTCTGGAGGGCAGTATCATGCCAGTACACACACTTGCTGCTATAGGTCTCAGGAGATGATGCGGAAAGTCAGTTAGGACAAGTTCATGGTCCTTGCACACTGAGAGAGGTAGAATGACACTTCTTGCACACTGGTACGGTTTCTGAAGAGATTCGGAAGGTTGCCGATCCCAGGCACTCCAACTTTAAGTTGGCTACATCTCTTAAACCAGTCTATCAATCAATCAATCAATCAGTCTGACACTGCAACAGCATAGGCCTTATGTTGATGAATGATAGCATCTCCTTGCCCGCGACGCATACTTGCGCTCCTGTATCGACAACGGCACTTACATTCATGAACCTGGCCCCCTTCCCCTCCACCACTTTGACCGTGGCAGTGGGTTGTGAGAGGCACATAGTTGCAACAACAGTTGCCCCTGTCACTACAGAGGCCATGGGTGAGTATGGTGGTATCTTCCTGCTTCTGCAATATCTCTTGATATGGCCAGTCTTCTGGCAGTTATGGCAAACGAGAGACCTTTCCGGGCATGCGTTTTTCTCAGTGGCATGACTCCCTCCGCAGTTTCTGCACATTCGTTTAGCGGCAATGAGGTTCAGTGATGGTTTGCTTCTTACTGCATGCTTGGTAGCTGTCTCGGGGGTGGCGCCGGCGCCACTTTCCACATCAACTGGCGTGACTTCCATGTCCTGTTGCCATCTTTGCTGCATTCCACAGGCGTCCTGCATGGCCGTTTCAAATGCACAACACATTGCTCGCAAGCTATCCACACTTGTGAAAGCCCCACATAATTGGAATATTTGTCTTTTTAACATTGGATCCTTCAGACCCACTATGAGCTTCCTTAATAACATATATTCTTAAAGGTTAAAATCACAATTAGGACACCAAAACCCACACTCTGTCGCCTTTTGAGAGCAAACAATTAGGACACTGAAACCCACAATCTCTCGCCTTTTGAGAGCAACATACGAAAAAATCACTGACACACTCATTGTGGCCTGGGCCACATTGAAAAACTCTAACCATTGCACTACTTGGCTCGTTGCACGGAGAACGAGGTTGGACACGGCGTCCAATGCCTCCTCAGTCGAAAAGGTATTCCAAACTTCTGCGCTGTACCTGGCATCAAGGGCATGCTGCAGCGCCGGTGTGCAGTACAGTCTTACCTTGCAAAGTTGAAGCTAACACTCCATTGATCTTCGCCATGATCGGAACGTGGCCGTTGACATCTCCATCTTGCACTTTTCAGGGGCAGCGGATGCTGAGAGCTTAACGGGGGGAACCACATGTTTCAGGTGGGGCAACGTTGGCAAGGCCGGTCTGGAGGGTCTTGATTGCATGTTGCTGTTGCGCCATCCATAACCGTGCACGTACGGCTTCATGAAGAGCCAGTTGGTTGGGATTCCTCAGGCCAGCAGATCTTCGGGCAGGAACTGTTGGTCTTTGTGTGGTCAGCATGTTAGCCGATTAAGAGCAGAAGTAACTCACTGCACAATGTAGGATGTTTAGGATTCAAGGATGGTAATATGAGACAGTGTTTGGTGAGGAGTATAATATGAGATGGTGCATCTCTTATGAGATCCGGACACAGACTGACTGACTTGCCTGCATCAGTATGCTATGGACGAGTTGGGAATAGTTCCCTTCATATGTAGGGAGAACTTTTACTTACATTATAATCTTACACAAATGAAGGGATATTATTTCACGTTCGGATGGTGCCAGTCCTAGGAGATGGGTTTTGGTGCTGTCATGGAAAAGTTGGCTATGTAGTAAAATGTCAGGAAGTCGACTCACTGTACTAATGGCGGAGAACGAAAATTTCTTGAAAAGTTAATGGTATTCTTTTTTCATTACAAAACAGTTAACATAATTTTTATAAATTTTGTTTTGGCCATTCTTAAAATGAATTCTGGCTCTGTTGACAGCCTCGGTCCTTCTTTTCCGGATATTTTTTTCTGACTTTTGCGAAACCAAATCACTGGGATGCCAGGGTGACAAAATTAAAGCTGTGGTAAATATAATGTGTGAGAATATATGTGTACTATATCACACATTTTTTACCATGGATTTGAAGTCTTTTTGACAGTATGAAACCATATGGGTTAGTGAAAATATTTAAGTTCGTCAAGTTTAATATAAATATGTTGATGCTCACATTACCAACTGTTCTACTTCAAATAGAACTTTCAGTGATTTTAAGGAAAGGGATGCAAACTGAATGCAAGGTCAAACATTTTAGTCCTCTAATGTTACACTTCCTTTTATCCAAGGAAGGATGGCATCTTTCTATAAGACTTACTAATGGCAGGATGAAAAATATTTTAGTCACAAAAAGTAAAGTTACCCAGGTTGCTTTACTTACAACCTTAAATCATCTCCAGATGGATTTGTAAGTAGTTACCCTTTCTAGATCTTTTACCAGCCAAAAATAGGTCTATATTCAGTAGAAGGTTTCGTGACTTATCATAGAAAGAAATTTGGGATAGAACACAGTACCTCTTCATGTGTATGCAGTTAAGAAGATAGGTGGGGCAAAATTCACTGTTTTATTGACTTTTATATCCAAAAGTTAGCAGTACTGTACCACATCACTATTGGGCATCTTCCCATGAGAGTCAAGAAATGCAGAAGCAGACCCATCAAGTGCTTCAAGTGTTTATAATACTGACATACTTAATTGAAATGTCAGAGCGGGAGAAATGTTGTTCTTTAAGGATACCGCATAAGTGGGTAGTGCTGTCAGTGCACTGTAGGCATTACTTGGGTGTTTTGGCAGCATAATTTTGGCTATGAGCTGCACTAGTGTTATACCCTTCTGCTTTACCTTCGTTCCCTTTCCTTTCTTCTATCTTGATATCCAACCATTAACATTTACTTCTCGGTGTAACAGCAGGTTTTCCCACAGAAGCACTTGGGCAATGAATGTCTGCACAGGTAATGGCACCCGGTTATATAGACCAAATTACATAAATTCAAATCTTCTAAGGATACTAAATGTACTGTTGTTACAAAAATCCCATTTCTCTAGATGAGCAAATTTTCCTTTACTTAAACCCCTTATGGTTGGAGGTGAAGCCAAAATTTTGTTCTTAGCTTACCTCATCTCCTCGAGCAAATATGTCTTGTAAAAAATCGATTAAATATGTTCATTTCAAATAAATATTTTAAATTCAGATAGAATATTTTGCAATGAGATTGTAAAGTCCTTAGAGCTAGACCAGAAGAACTCAAGATTATACTTCATGGTCACAATCTAGAAATTGTCCTTTCAAGAAATCGTTTCATACAAATATCCTTTCAATTTTGGAATGACTTACACAAGTTTTCATTCACCTACCTCCTTTTATTCCTCACACAATCAAGCAGAATTTACTAACAGATCCAGGGAGTTGGTCGCAAAGGGTCACAATCCGCCACCCTTTAGAAAAAAAAAAATTTGACAGTTGATTTGGGTTTTCAAGAAAAAAAAGTTTGACTGTTAGACTTTGGGTTTTAAAAAAAGTTTGACTGTTAGACTTTTGGCTTTAAAAAAAAGTTTGACTGTTAAACTTAGGGTTATCATAAAATGCTTGATTGTTAAACATTGGGATTTTCAAGTAGAAAAAAGTTGAGTTAAACTGCATATTGGTGGAAAATGTTTATTTTGCCAGTTATCTTTATTTTCATGTTAAATCCGTTATCAAGTTATATGGCTTTTTACATGTTTTCCAACAGATTTTGTAGATTTGAGAAGAATGCCCTCAAGGAAAGTTTCGAGTTAAATGGCAGGACAGGATTAGAAATTAGATTATAAGAGATTACTCAAGTGCCACATGTGGATGAAATCAGGGTGAGTGGTAGATAGAAATAGTTCGGGCATGCTATTCGCACTCCCCAAGAGAGATTAGTTCACCAGACTTTCAAGTAGGCTTCACAAGGCACTAGAAAAGTTGAAAGTCCCAGGTGTACCTGGCTGAAGACTATGAAGCAGGAAATAGGAGATGATGAATGGAGAAGTATTGATTACAGGGATGACTGGCGAAGTCTAAACGAGGCCCCTTGCATCAGTAGGTGTAGATGTTGATGATGATGATGAAAAAACTGTCCATATCCATGTAATTAACCAGCTAATTGAAAATTCAACAGAGTATGATAAACCACCATGCATGACATTTTTAGATTATCAGAATGTTTTTGATTCTGTCAAGAACTTCAGCAGTAATGAAAGCCCTTCAAAGATGAGGAATAGATGAATCTTAGGTTAGAAACTTTAGAACACTTGAAGATATCTATATGGGAAGTACAGCAACCATAAATCTACATGAAGGCACTGTAAATTCCGATTGACGAAGGAGTTAGACAGGGAGACTACATCTCTCTTAAATTATTTATAGTATGCCTAGAAGAGGTTTTTAAGAATTTAGATTGGGAAAATGTAGGAATTAACATTAATGGGGAATACCTTAACAACTTAAGACTTGCAGATGACATTGTTCCATTTAGTGGAATAATAGAAGATTTGAATAAGAAATGAAGAAATGTAGGACTGAAAATGAATATAAGTAAAACTTAGATAATGTTCAATGAAAATGCAGAGGCAACAAACAAGTGTTATGGAAGAACTCTAATGAATATAGGTACTTATGTTTCCCAAGGACATGAGACCAAAATTGAAAGGATAAGCCTGGGATTATTATTATTATTATTATGATGATGATGATGATGATTATTATTATTATTATTATTATTATTATTATTATAATTATTATTATTACTAGCTAAACTACAACCTTAGTTGGAAAAGCTGGATGCTATAAGCACAGAAGGCTTCAGCAGGGAAAAATAGCCCAGTGAGGAAAGTAAAATAAGGAAATGAAAAAGCTATTTGAAAAGTAATATAGAATTAAAATAAAATATTTTAAGAACAGTAGCAACATTAAAATAGATGTCTTAGGCCTATATATAAAATATAAAAAGAGAAATGTCTTCCTGTTCAACATAAAAACATTTGCTGCAAGTTTGAACTTTATAAGCTGTACCGATTCAACTACCTGATTAGGAAGATCATTCCACAATTTGGTCATAGCTGGAAAAAAACTTCTAGAATACTGTGTAGTATTGAGCATTGTGATTGAGAAGGTCTGACTATTAGAATTAACTGCATACCTAGTATCATGAACAGGGTGGTACTCTCCCGGAAGATCTGAATGTAAAGGATGGTCCAAATTATGAAAAATCTTATGCAACATGCATACCGAACTAATTGAATGACGGTGCCATATATTAATATCTATATCAGGAATAAAAAATTTAATAGACTGTAAGTTGCTGTCCAACAAATTAAGATGAGAATCAGCAGCTGAAGACCAAACAGGAAAACAATACTGGAAACAAAATAGAATGCCAGAATTGAAACACTTCTTCAGAATAGTTTGAGCCCAGAAAATCATGAGACTTTTCCAATAAGCCAATTTTTTGTTCAATTGAAGAAGACACAGACCTAATGTGTTTCTCAAAAGTAATTTTCTTATCGAGAATCACACCTAGAATTTATACAGAGTTAAAGAAACATTATCAATATTGAGATCCGGATGTTAATAAGCAAGTTTGGTAGGATTCCACTTCATGCCCCGTAATTTGCACCAAGAGTAATGGCAATGGCTGACAAGAACCAGTGATAGTAGTTTGCCATGCTCAAGAACTCCTCCAGTGCTTTGGTAGTCAAAGGCATAGGGAACCTCTGTAGTGCGGATACCTTCTCAGGAGGAGGATGAAGACCCTTTCGCGGCCATGCGATGAGCCAAGAATGCCATTTCATTAGCATCAAATGTACACTTGCTGTACTTGATTACAAGGCTATTCCGCTGCAGGTGGTCGAGGACGATGCTTAAGTAATGTAGGAATAATTGTAAATATATGTGCCAAGGGTGTGTTGATTGCAGTCTTGAAGATTTCATCTTCGTTCATGGGCTGGGGATCGAAGGTCGAAAATACTTAATCACCAGAGAATGCTGCTTTACCAGAGAATGCTGCTTTCCCTCTACTTCGAGTTGGCTAAGTAGCTAAATAGCCAATCGTAACAACAAGTGGAATTGACTGTTATCCGTGTGCTCCAAGTTTACGAAATAGCTAAATACCCTCTCAACCACCGGAGTCTGCTGTTTTTCCTCTGCTTAAAGTACATTGAGTAGCTAAATAGCCAGTTGTAACAACAACTGGAGTCTACTGTTTACCCTATGCTCTGAGTTGGCTGAGTAGCTAAATAGCCAATTGAAAGGTGTCTGCTGGTTTTACTGTGCCTAGAGTTGACAGACTAACTAAATCGCCAATCATAAAAACAAGTGGTCTACTACTATTCCTGTGCTTCCAGTTTACTAAATAATTAGATAGCCAATCAAAATAATAACTGGTGTCAATTGTTTTTCCCATTCTCCTAGTTATAGTGAGTAGTTGAATAGTCAGTCATAATAACCAATGGAATCAACTGTTTTCCCCATGCCCTTAAATTGGCGAGTAGCTAAATAGCCAATCGGAATAACCACAGGAATCAACTGTTTTCCTCGTGCTCCTAGTTTAGTGAGTAGCTAAATAGTCAATCATAAAAACCACCGAAGTCTACCGTTTTTCCAGTACTCCTAGTTTGCTGAATAGCTAAATAACAAATTGTAATAACCACTGTAGTCTACTGTTTTCCTCGTGCTCCTAGCTTATTAAATAGCAAAATACCCAATTATAATAACCACCGAAGTCAACTGTTTTCACCATGCTCCTAGTTTACTGAATAGTTAAATAGCAAATCATAATAACCACGAGAGTTCACTGGTTTCGCCATGCTAAATGTTTGTTAAATAGTTATATAGCCAATCATGATAACCACTGGAATTCAATTGTTTTCCCCGTGCTCCTAGTTTGCTGAATAATAGATAAATAGCAAATCATGTTAACCACCAGATTTCACTGGTTTTCCCATGATACTAGATTGTTAAATAGCTAAATAACCAACCATAATAACCACCAGTCTACTATTTTCCCCATAATCCTAGTCTGATAAGTAGCTAAATAACCACTCGTAATAACAACCGGAGTCTATTATTTTCCCCCGTCCTCATAGATTGCTGAATAGCTAAATACTCAATCATAATAACCCCCGGAGTCAATATATATCTAAATAACCAATCATAATAACCACCAGTCTACTATTTTCCCCATAATCCTAGTCTGATAAGTAGCTAAATAACCACTCGTAATAACCACCGGAGTCTATTATTTTCCCCCGTCCTCATAGATTGCTGAATAGCTAAATACTCAATCATAATAACCCCGGAGTCTAGTGTTTTTCCAGTGCTCCTAGTTTGCTGAATACCTAAATAGTTAATCATAGTAACTACAGAAGTCTATTGTTTTCCAGTGCTCTTAGTTTGCTGAACAGCTAAATAGTTAATCATAATAACCAAAGTAGTCAATTATTTTCCCCATGCTCTTAGTTTGCTGAATAGAAAATCATAATAACCACCAGATTCAACTGTTTTCCCCATGCTCTTAGTTTGCTGAATAGCTAAATAGTCAATTGTGATAACCACGGGAGTTTATTATTTTCCCCATGCTCTTAGATTGCTGAATAGCTAAATATTCAATCATAATAACCCCCGGAGTCCAGTGTTTTTCCAGTGCTCCTGGTTTGCTGAATAGCTAAATAGTTCATCATAATAACCACTAGAAACGTCTGTTTTCCAGTGCTCTTAGTTTAATGAACAGCTAAATAGTTAATCATAATAACCAAAGTGGTCAACTGCTTTCCCCATGCTCCTAATTTGCTGAATAGCAAATCATAATAGCCACCAGATTAAACTGTTTTCCCCGTGCTCTTAGTTTGCTGAACAGCTAAATAGCCAATCGGGATAACCACGGGAGTCTACTGTTTTCTCCATGTTTCTAGTTTGGTGAGTAGTTATTTAGCCATTTGAAATAACCACCGGAGTCAACTGCTTTCCTCGTGCTCCTAGTTTGCTGAATAGCTAATAGCAAATCACAATAACAAAGGAATCTACTGTTTTCCCCCATGCTCCTAGTTTGTTGAGTAGTTATTTAGCCTATCGAAGTAACCACCGGAGTCAACTGCTTTCCTCATGATCCTAGTTTGCTGAATAGCTAAATAGCAAATCATAATGACACAGGAGTCTACTGTTTTCCAAGTATTCCTAGTTTCTTAGGTAGTTAAATAGCTAATCGTAATAACCTCCAGACATGACTCTATTGCCCGTGCTCCTACTTTGGTAAGTAGCTAAATAGCCAATCAAAATGACCCCCGCAATCAACTGTTTTCCCCGTGCTCCTAGTTTGGTAAGTAGCTAAATAGCCAATCAAAATGACCCCCGCAATCAACTGTTTTCCCCGTGCTCCTAGTTTGGTGAGAAGCTAAATAACCAAATAGCAAATCATAATAACACCGGAGTCTACTGTTTTCCAAGTGTTCCTAGCTTCGTAGTGTTCATAGCTTCGTAGGTAGCTAAATAGCTAATCGTGATAACCACCGGACATGACTAAATTGCCCGTGCTCCTAGTTTGGTAAGTAGCTAAATAGCCAATCAAAATGACCACCGCAATCAACTGTTTTCCCCGTGCTCATAGTTTGGTGAGTAGCTAAATAGTCAATCGACAAAACCACCGGAGTCAACTATTTTCCCCGTGCTCCTAATTTGATAAGTAGCTGCATAGCCAATCAAAATAACCACTAGAGTCAACTGCTTTCTACGTGCTCTTAGTTTATTGAATAGCTAAATAGAAAACCATAATAAACACCGGAATCAACTGTTACCCTTGTGCTCCTAGTTTGATGACTAGTTAAATAGCAAATTCTATTAACCACCAGGTCCAACTGTTTTCCTTATGCTCCTAGTTTGCTGAGTAGCTAAACAGCAAATCCTAATAATCACCAAAATATACTGTTTTCCCTGTGCTCCTTCTTTGGTGACTAGCTAAATAGTCAATCAAAATATCCACCAGAGTCAACTGTTTTCCCAGTGCTCCTAGTTTGTTGAATAGCTAAATAGCAAATCGTAATAACTAACGGAGTCTAATGTTTTCCCCATGCTCCAAGTTTGCTGGATAACTAAATAGCAAATCTTAATAACCCCCACAGTTAACTGTTTTCCCCCAAGCTCCTAGTTTGCTGAATAGCTTAAAATCAAATTGTAATAAGCCCCAAATACTGTTTTCCCTGTGCTCTTAGTTTGCTGAATAGTTAAATAGCAAATCGTAATAACCACTGCAATCAACTATTTTCCCCATGCTCCTAGTTTGTTGAATAGCTAAATAGCAAATTGTAATAACCACTGGAGTCTAATGTTTTCCCTGTGCTGCTAGTTTGATGAATAACTAAATAGCAAATCAAAATACCCACTGGAGACTACTTTTTTCCCGTGCTACTAGTTTGGTGAGTAGCTAAATAGCCAATCGAAATAATCACCAGAGTACACTGTTTTCCCCATGCTCCTAGTTTGCTGAATAGCTAAATAATAAATCGTAATAGTCATCGGAGGCTACTGTTTTCCTCATGCTCCTAGTTTGGTAAGTAGCTGAATAGCAATCAAAATAACCACTGAATCAACAGTTTTCCCTGTACTCCTAATTTGGTAAACAGCCAAATAGATATTCGAAATAACCACAGGAGACTATATACCCAATTGAAATAACCACTGCTTTCCCCGAGCTCCTAGTTTGCTGGATGGTTAAATAGCAAATCATGATAACCAATGGTGTTAACTGTTTTCCCCATGCTCCTAGTTTGGTGAATAGCTAGATAGCCAATCAAAATAACCACTGGAGGCTACTCTTTTCCTTGTGCTCTTAGTTTCCTGGAGTCAACTGTTTTCCCCATGCTCCTAGTTTGCCTAATAGCTAAATAACAAATTGTATTAACTACTGAAGTCAACTGTATTCCACTTGCTCCTAGTTTGCTGTATAGCTAAATAGCATATGGTAATAACCACCAGAGTCACCTGTTTCCTCCGTCCTTCTAGCTCGCTATATAGCTATATAGTAAACGTTTTTCCCATGCTCTTAGTTTGCTGAATAGCAAAATAGCAAATCTTAATAACAACCGAAGTCTACTATTTCCCCTTGCTTGGTAAGTAGCTAGATAGCAAATCCTAATAACAACTGGAGTTCACTGATTCCCCATGCTCCTAGTTTTCTCAATAGCTGAGTCGCAAATCGTAATAACCACAAGTTAACTGTTTTCCCCATGCTCTTAGTTTGCTTAATAGATAAGTGGCAAATCATAATAGCCATCAGTCAACTGTTTTCCCCATGCTCTTAGTTTGCTGAATAGCCAAATAGCAAATTTTAATAACCACTAGGGTCCATTGTTTTCCACATGGTCTTAGTTTACTGAATAGCTAAATAGCAAACCTTAATAACCACCGGAGTCAACTGTTTTCCTCATGCTCTTGATTTGCTAAATAGCTAAATACCAAATAACAACCACAGGAATTTACCGTTTTCACCATGCTTCTAGTTTGGTTAGTAGCTAAATAACAAATTGTAATAACCACCAGAGTCTATTGTTTTCCCCATGCTCCTAGTTTGGTGAGAAGCTAAATAGCAAATCGTAATAACCATAGTAGATTACTTTTTACCCTGTGCTCTTAGTATGATGAATACCTAAATAGCAAATTGTGACAACCACTGGAGTCTACTGTTTTCCCCATGCTCCTAGTTTGCTAAATAGCAAATCGTAATAATCACTTGAGTCAACTGTTTTCCCCATGCTCTTAGTTTGTCAAATAGCTAAATAGCATATTGTAACAACCAATGAATTTGACTGTTTTTCCTGTGTTCTCAGTTTGCTGAATAGATAAATAGTAAATAGTAATAACCACCAGAGTCAACTGTTTTCCTTGTGCTCCTAGTTTAGTGGGTAGCTAAATAGCAAATCGTAATAACCATCAGTCAACTGTTTTCCACATGCTCTCAAGTTTGCTAAATAACTAATAGCAAATCATGATAGTAGCAGGAGCCTACTCTTTTCCCAGTGCTCATAGTTTGCTGAATAGCTAAATAGTAAATCGTAATAACCACCGGAATCTACTATGCTACTAGTTTGGTGAGTAACTAAATAGCTAGTCGTAATAGTGACCTGAGTAATCTGTCTTAGTCATGTTCATAGTTTGCTTACTAGGTAAAACACAAATCACCACTAGAGTCATTTGTTTTACCCGTCCTCCTAGTTTGCTGAATAACTAAATAGCAAATCATAATAACTGTCAGAAACAACTGTTTTCCATATGTTCATAGTTTTATTGAGTAGCTAAATAGCCAATTGTAATAACCACTGGAGTTTACTGTTTTTCCTATGGTCCTAGTTTGCTGAATAGCTATATTGCAAACCGAATTAACAACAAGAATCAACTGTTTTCCCCATGTTCCTAGTTTCCTAATAGCAAATCTTAATAACCACCGTAGTCAACTGATTTCCCAGTGCTCTTAGGTTGTTGAATAGGTAAATAGAAAATTGTAATAACCACCAGAGTCTATTGTTTTCCCGATGCTCCTAGTTTGGTGAGAAGCTAAATAGCAAATCGTAATAACCACAGTAGATTACTTTTTACCCTGTGCTCCTAGTATGGTGAAAACCTAAATAGCAAATTGTGACAACCACTGGAGTCTACTGTTTTCCCCATGCTCTTAGTTTGTCAAATAGCTCTTAGGTTGTTGAATAGGTAAATAGCAAATAGTAATAACCATCACACTCCACTGTTTTCCCAAAGCTCCTAGTTTGCTGAATAGCTAAATAGCAAATTGTAAAAACAACGGGAGTCAGCTGTTTTCCCTGTACTTCTAATTTGTCGAATAGTTAAATATCAAATCTTAACCACCAGAATCTAATGTTTTTCCTGTGTTCCTAGTTTGGTGAGTCCCAAATTAGACAATCGTAATAAACACTGGAGTCAACTCTTTACCATATGCTCCTAGTTTGCTAAATAGCTAAATAGCAAATTGATATCTCCGAGCTTATAGTATGTTGAATAGCTAAATAGCAAATCATAATAACCAGTGGAGTCAATTGTTTTTCACACGCTCCTAGTTTGCTGAATAGCTAAATGATAAATCGTCATAACCTCTAAAGTTTACTGTTGTTCCCAAGCTCCTATTTTGCTGTATAGCTAAGTAGCAAATCGTAATAAACACTGGAGTCTACTGCTTTTCCCGTGGTCCTAGTTTGCTGAATAAATAAGTAGCAAATCGTAATAGTCACTTGATTTTACAGTATTCCCCGTGCTCCTAGTTTGCTGGATAGCTAAATAGCAAATCTTAATAACCACAGGAGTCTACTATTATTCCATGCTCTTAGTTAGCTGAATAGCTAAATAGTAAATCATAAAAACCGCTGGAGTTTACTGTTATTCCCATTCCCTAGTTTGCTAAATAGCTAAGTAGCAAAACTTAATAACCAGTGGAGTCTAATGTTTTCCCCATGCTGCTAGTTTGCTGAATAGTAAATCATAACCTTTGGAGTTTACTGTTATTCCTATTTCCTAGTTTGCTACCTAGCTAAGTAGCTAATCGCAATAAATAACGGAGTCTATTGTTTTTCCCATGCTCCTTGTTTGCTGAATATCTAAATAGCAAATAGCAATAACCACTAGAGTACTGTTTTTCCCTTGCTCCTAGTTTGCTGAATATCCAAGTAGCAACTCGTGTTAACCACCATTGTCTACTGTTTTTCCATGCTCCTAGTTTGCTGAATAGCTAAATAGTAAATCTTAATAAACACCGGAGTCTACTCTTTTTTCCTGTGCTTTTAGATTGCTAGATAGCTAAGTAGCAAATTGTAATAAGGAGTCTACTGTTTTTCCTGTGCTCTTAGGTTGCCGAATAGCTAAATAGCAAATGGTAATAACCACCAAAGTTAATTGATTTCCCTGAGCTTCTAGTTTGTTGAATAGCTAAATAGCTAATCGTAATAACCACTGGAGTCAACTGTTTTCCTCATGCTCCTAGTTTGCTGAATATCTCAGTAGAAAACTGTAATAACACTGCAATATACTGTTTTTCCGAGCTCCTACTTTACTAAATAGGTAAGTAGCAACTCGTAATAACCACCAGAGTCTGTATTTTCCCGTGTTCTTCGTTTGCTGAATAGCTAAATAGCAAATTGTAATAACCACTAAAGAGTGCTGTTTCACTCGTGATTCTAGTTTGCTGAATAGCTAAAAAGCGAATTGTAATAACCACTAGAGAGTTCTGTTTCACTCGTGATTCTAGTTTGCGGAATAGCTAAATAGCGAATTGTAATAACCAGTAGGGAGTGCTGTTTCACTCGTGATTCTAGTTTGCGGAATAGCGAAATAGCGAATTGTAATAACCAGTAGGGAGTGCTGTTACACTCGTGATTCTAGTTTGAGGAATAGCTAAATAGCGAATTGAAATAACCAGTAGGGAGTGCCGTTTCACTCGTGATTCTAGTTTGCGGAATAGCTAAATAGCGAATTGTAATAACCAGTAGGGAGTTCCGTTTCACTCGTGATTCTAGTTTGCGGAATAGCTAAATAGCGAATTGTAATAACCAGTAGAGAGTGCTGTTTCACTCGTGATTCTAGTTTGCGGAATAGCTAAATAGCGAATTGTAATAACCAGTAGAGAGTACTGTTACACTCGTGATTCTAGTTTGAGGAATAGCTAAATAGCAAATTGTAATAACCACTAGAGAGTACTGTTTCACTCGTGATCCTAGTTTGCTGAATAGCTAATTAGTAAATAATAATAACCAATGGAGTCAATTCATTTACCCGAGCTTGTAGTTTGTTGAAGAGCTAAATAGCAAATTGTAATAACCACTACAGTCAACTGTTTGCCCTCATGCTCCTAGTTTGCTGAATAGCTAAATCGTAGATCGTAATAACCTCTGGAGTTTACTATTTTTTCCCATGGCCTTGTTTGCTAAATAGCTAAGTAGCAAATCGCAATAAACACTGGAGTCTACTGTTTTTCCGGTGTTCGTTCTTTGCAAAATGCTTTTATTTTGCGGAATAGCTAGGTAGCAAATCATAATAGCCTCTGGAGTTTACTGTTTTTCCCATGGCCTAGTTTGCTCAATAGCTAAGATGGAAATCATAATAATCACCGGAGTCTACTGTCTCCCATGATACTAGTTTGCTGAATAGCTAATTAGTAAATAATAATAACCACCGGATTCAATTCATTTCCCTAAGCGTCTAGTTTGTTGAATAGCTAAATAGCAAATTGTAATAACCACTACAATCAACTGTTTTCCCCCATGCTCCTAGTTTGTTGAATATCTTAATGGTAAATCGTAATAACCTCTGGAGTTTACTGTTTTTCCCACGCCCTATTTTTACTAAATAGCTAAGTAGCAAATTGCAATAAACACAAGAGTCTACTGTTTTTCTAGTGTTCGTTCATTGCAGAATAGCTAAATAGCAAATTGTAATAAGCACCAGGGTCTACTGGTTTTCCAGTGCTCCTAGTTTGCTGAATAGCTAAGTGGCAAATCTTGATATCCACCGATGTCTACTGTTTTTCCATGCTCCTATTTTGCTGAATAGCCAGGTAGCAAATCGTAATAACCTCAGGAGTTTACTGTTTTTCTCATGCCATAGGTTGCCAAATAGCTAAGTAGCAAATCATAATAAACACCGGAGTCTACTTGTTTTCCCGTACTCTTAGTTTACTGAATAGCTAAGTAGCATTTTTATTAACCACCGGAGTCATCTGATTTCCCTGTGCTTCTAGTTTGCTGAATATGTAAGTAGCATATCATAGTAACCACCAGAGTCTACTGTTTATCCGCCCTCCTAGTTTGCTGAATAGCTAAGTAGAAAGTTGTAATGACCACCAGAGTCTACTGTTTTTCCCGTGCTCCCAGCTTGCTGTATAGCTAAGAAGCAAATCATAATAACAACAGGAGTCTTATATTTTTCCCGTGCTCTTGGTTTTCTGAATAGTTAAGAAGTAAATCGTAATAACCAAGAGAGTCCACTATTTTTACGTGCTCCTAGTTTGTTAAATAGTTAAGTAGCAAATCGTAATAACCACCAGAATCAACTGTTTTTCCCATGGTCCTAGTTGGCTGAATAGCTAAGTAGCAAACCCTAATAACCACTGGAGTCTTGTTTTCCCCGTGTTCCTAGTTTGCTAAATAGCTAAGTAGCAAATCTTAATAACCATGGGAGTCGACTGTTTTCCTTTGCTCCAAGTTTGCTACATAGCCAAGTAGCAAATCGTAATAACAACGATAGTCTACTGTTTTTCCCTTGCTTCGCATTTGCTGAATAGCTAAGTATCAAATCTTAATAACCACCGGAGTCAACTGTTTTTCCTGAGCTCCTAGTTTGCTGAATAGGTAAGTAGCAAATCGTAATAACCACCGGAGTTTACTGTTTTCCCCATGCTCCTAGTTTGCCTTATAGGTAAGTAGCAAATCTTAATAACCACCGAAGACTTCTGTTTTCCTGTGCTCCTAGTATGCTGAATAGCTAAGCAGCAAATCGTAATAACTACTGGAGCCAACTGTTTTTCCCGTGCTCATAGTTTTCTGAACAGCTAAGTAACAAATCGTAATAACCACGGGAGTCAACTTTTTTCCCGTGCTTCTAGTTTACTGAAGAGCTAAGTAGCAAATTGTAATAACCACTGGCGTTCACTGTTTTCCCCGTGCTCCTAGTTTGCCTAGTAGCTAAGTAGCAAATCTTAATAAGCACGGGAATCAACTGTTGTTCCCGGGCTCACAGTTTGCTGAATAGCTAAGTAGAAAATCATAATAATAACCGGATTTTACTGTTTTCCCCGTACTCCCAGTTTGCCTAATAGCTAAGTAGCAAATCTTAATAAGCACCAAACACTTCTGATTTTCCGTGCTTGTAGTTTGCTGAATAACTAAGTAGCAAATCGTAATAACCACCGGAGTTCACTGTTTTCCCCGTGCTCCTATCTTTTCTGAATAGCTAACTAGAAAATCGTAATAACCACTGGAGTTTACTGTTTTTCCCAACCTCCTAGTTTGCCTAATAGCTAAGTAGCAAATCTTAATAATTACCGAAGACTTATGTTTTCCCAAGCTCCTATAATAGTTTGCTGAATAGGTAAATAGCAAATTAAAATAACCACCGGAGTCAGCAGTTTTCCCCGTGCTTCTAGTTTGCTGAATAGTCAAATAGTAAATTAACTGACCCAGAGTATGCTGATGACCCTGTCCTTATTAGCAAAAACCATAAGACTTGCACAGCTTGTTTACCAGAATGCATGAAATATCCTATCAGGTTGGGCTCAAGATAAATAGAAAATCAGAGATGATGAGAATGGATATGCAAGGGAAGATGAAATATCATTGGAGGGAGAAAGGATTAATGAGGTTGAATCATTTAAATATTTAGGAACTATAATCCCTAATACAGCATCTTTAGAATTTTAGTTTAATAAAAGATTGAAAATAGTAAATCAGACAATGGCTAGGTTAAGTAAAATTTGGCAATCAAAATGCCTGAAATTGCATGTGAAAATTAGGTTATACAGTATATCAGTTTGGTGAGTCTGATGTTACTTTATGGACGTGATTTGTGTTATAACAATAAAACTATTTCCAACAGATTTTGTAGATTTTAGAACAAAGCCCTCAGAAGAATATTGGGAGTTAAATGGCAGGATAGGATTAGAAATGAAACTATAAGAGAGATTACCCGAATGTTATATGTGGATGAGATGGTTGGATGGAGATGGTTTGTGCATGCTCCTCGCTCTCCCCAAGAGAGATTAGTTCATCAAATTTTCAACTGGACGCCTCAAGGCACTAGAACAATTGGAAGACCCATTCTTACATGGCTGAGGATTATGAACCGTAGAGTAAGAGATGATGAATAGAGAAGTATTGATTTAAAAGCTAAATATATAAAGGACTAGTGAAATCTAACCGAGGCCCTTTGCGTCAATAGGCGTAGATGTTCATGATGATGATGATAATAGTGTATCGGGGTCAAGCGCAAGTGTTAATTTTTAAGTGCAACGCGTGTTTTTATGCATCTCTCTCTCTCTCTCTCTCTCTCTCTCTCTCTCTCTCTCTCTCTCTCTCTCTCTCTCTCTCTCTCTCTCTCTCTCTCTCAAAAAAAAAAAAAAAAAAAACCGCTTGCAGCAAAATTACATTGAAAATAGACTGTTGATCGTAATTGTCCGCTGCGAACATGTACAGCCTACCAGCCCATCACCGAATTGTAGTTTTGATTTGCACCAGCAAATATCAGTGATTAATATTTTTTCCAATTTGCGTTAATGCTATCGCATTATATTGGCAACAGATTTTGAATTTATTTTCAAGGATTTTGACCTTATTTTCATAGTTTTTGTGTTTTTTGACTAACCTATTATCTAAGATTTTTTTCTTATATATAAAGTTGTGGGTTTCATTGTCACTTCATATCCAATTAGTACTTCTAAGTTTATTTTCAATACAATAGTTTGGCATGTAACATCTGCCGGTAATATCCTTGGATTTCTTCGAGAGTTCTGGCGACTGCTTCTTGCTTCTTTGCCTTACGATACATGGTAGGTAGTAGGTTGTCCAAGGCACCAAACCCCCGTTGAGATACTGCCGCTGGAGAGTTCTTGGGTCCTTTGACTGGTCAGATAGTTCTCTCTCTCTCT
>NC_090726.1:151966771-152044271 GCF_036898095.1 Palaemon carinicauda | reverse complement strand
GCTTTATGACAAGAGTAAACGCCTTGATTGGCAAGATTTTCCAGTGCATCAAAGTATCTAAAATTATGGGGAGGTCTATAGAGTACTGTGTCAAAGTACCTTTCTGGTCAAGTAATTAGTATGGGAGATATTAAAGAAAAACACACTATTTTTTTTTACCATAAATGTATAATAGGATATTATCAGGACATTACATATTCAATCCGATATCAAGTAACATAGGCGGTCAGGTCAAAGTTTACACCTTTTTTTTTTATTTTGTTTATTTTCCTAAAATATATAGTTATATCTCGAATCTTACCAAATTGTATTTAAATTTATGAGCTCTTAATAAAGATATACACGCGTATAAATTTTCAGGTCTTAAGTGTCACCCACTTTTACGTTTATGGTAAGCCATTCACTTTGATCACAAGCATCTTGCCTCCATTCGCCTTCTATATAAACGTAATAATGCACCAGTGAACAATATCATCTTACCAAGCTGTAGCCTACCAGCTTGGTAAGATGATATTGTTCAGTGGTGGATTATTACGTTTATATAGAAGGCAAATGGAGGCATAAAAGTACACTACTCATATGTCTCGAACCAAAAGACTTTAATCAAACTCTTAAAAGAAAAGACCCATTCACAAAATTCTCAATATTGAACATATCGCTTATTAGTTTCAGGTTGTGAGGTTCTTCAGCCAGTTAAACATGAAAAACTGTTACTTGTCAGTACATTTGGATGAGGAGAGCTCCAAGTTTACCACATTCAACACACCCTTCAGTAGGTATAGATTTTGTAGGTCATCATTTGGCTTAGTTGTGTTGCAAGATGTCTTCTCGTGGAAAATGGATGTTGTTTTGGAGAAATATCCGGGGTGTATATGCGTCGGAGATTGAGTAGCAGTGACTGGAATAAGTGAAGAGGAGTGTGATCATTATCTGTTGAATCTGATGAGGGTTACCAAGGAAGAGGGACTGGTCGGTTATAAGTTTATATATTGGATGGCATGTTTCCTGAGTATAAGTAGGCATACTTTGTATGACAGTTCGAAATGTTTTTCTGTCGTCGACGGAAGTCTACCAATCTGGACTTTATAAAAAAAAATGTAAGAAAAGGTGAATAGGACAATATGCTAGCCTATCCCTGATGTGTGGGTAGGCGCACATCTTTGTGGAGAATTTTTTTATGTTCTGAGTGGGAACTTAGTCCGGGAAAGTCTCCTTATGACAGTTACATAAAGTTCAACAGGGGAGGATAATGAGCACTTACTCTCGGGGCACAAACACTCTGCTAATACTTTACTGTCACAATTCACTAACCATCACTCTTAAATACAAAAGGGGGAAATTTTACTGTCCAGAGGCCGGAGAACTCCACACGTAAAATTAGAAATAATTTATGGCCTACTCTAGCTTTGTCAGGTCTATAGTCATCTCACTCTCAGGCTCTGTTCCGACTCCGTCCCAGCTACCCTAGCGAGATGCTGGACAGGTATTTTAAGTTAATGTAATTAGACAAAATTCAAAATGGGAGCAGTGATGTAAAGTAGTTTAAAAGTTTAAAGATAAGGATCTTTACCTTCGAAGCAAATATATTAATGCAAAGGTCCTCGCTGTTACCACCTATAGACTTACTTAGGTTTACTCTTCAAATATTCCCAGTTTAAACATTAAATAAATGAGGGAGCAAAAATACTAAAGAGGTTTAATTAACCTAATGTTGATTTATTACACAAATTTACATCAAAAGAAACGGACATCTTAACAAAGAAAAATATCAAATGAAATGCAAATTGAAATAATGAAAATGGTTTAGACACGTGGTCTACAATAATTAATAATCAAAATGGGGTCGGACACGTGGCCCATGTGACCCAAAGACTGTGCTAGTCTCCAAGCAAGAAATAATAACGGAAAAATATTTACACACAATCCCACCGCACACAGTCCGAATGTTGTAATTAGCCAGGTTCCCTATCAAGTTAAAATTAGTCCAAGCTAAAAAAAAAGGGGGATAACTAAATGGCCTTTGATGTACAGTAGTACCTGTACTCCTTTGAAGATTAGTCATATGCCCATGATGGCTGTTGACCTGGTTGCACTTTGCACTCTTTACTGGCCCACCCCAAGAATCCTCGTTGTGGCAATAGATTTCCAGGTTCCACCCCTTCACTGTCTCCAGCCGGCAGCCACAGAACTCCTTGGTGAGTCACGTTTTGGGAGAGGGGGTGAGCCAGAGGTGCACAGGTTCACTGACCAGGCAGATCAGTAGGCCAGGGCGGCTTCTAAACGAATGGCTGACACTAAGGTCGACTCGAGGGGCATCACCTGGCTTCACCTTGCCAAACAAGTGACGGTCATGATGCGCGCGGTAATCCATTGGGGGTGCCATATCGGGACTTCAGGACAGGGCAATGTATTGTTACAAGGAGTGCAGAGGCGGCAGGATTTTGTACTAAATACTTTAGAGAAATCTTGCTGCTCTAAGGGAGTTTATATATACAATAATCCTACCTGTTCTGGCTTGCTAAAATTTAATAGTTAAAATGAAAATTAGCAATGGACTGTTGCGATGGGCATACATCTTAAAATTGATTAGTATTGAGAAATATAAGATGCATTAATTTATTAGTATTGGAATTTATATAAAAAATGCAGTTTAGGAATTTAATCTCGACCCATGTAGTTAAGGAAAGAACCAACATACGGCGGGGTTACACTAAGGCCCTCTGTTGTGCGTATCTACGCTGTGACGTCACGAGCATGGCGTGCGCCACTGCCAACAAGTTTTAGTTTAGAATAGTTCTCCTTATGTTTCGTTAAAGAAAACTTGATGTAGGAGAGACGTTTAAGGGGTAGCTATAGTATTAGTAGAAGAGAGTTAAAAGTACGATTGAAAGAAGAAGAGTGAAGAAAATTCCTCACAATCTTGGCTTGGGTATCTTGTCATTATTATAGCTCCTTCCAGGTTCCTTGTTGCACTCCACATGATGATTGTGGGCACACCACTTGAAGTGTAAAGTTCAAAGCATTCACAGTCTACAGTAAGTTCATTGGCGTTAGTTACCTTGTACATAGACAGCACAGCTTACATTCTTTTACCTCAAACTTCCAAAGCCTTTCTTATATATCGGGCAACTTTAGTTGGTTTTCCTAGTACTCAACTCTATGCCACTGCTTTTAAATCTTCTTAATTCATAGCAGTAAACATATGATCTGTTGTATCATATGTCTCACTACACAGTACACAAAACCTATCCATTTCATTCATATTTCTATAATTTTCTTTTAAATATATCATATTGAACTTTGTTTTCATAACTAATACTGCTTCCTTGGTGTTAAATTCTCCTGTGTAATCTATCCTGTCATTACTATTTACAAACCTGTTTCGTCTTTCTGCTCTCTTTTCTTCCATTTTTTTTTTTATTTCAGTTGTCACCTTACTTTTTATTTTTTGTTTGTGTTTTAGGTTTTAAATTTTCTTACTTCAATTCTAATATATATATATATATATATATATATATATATATATATATATATATATATATATATATATATATATATTATTTCATGTATCTATAAGACTTCCTCCCCAGCATTTTCCATATGGTTCCCTTATTTGGTCTTCCACTATCTCCTTACCTAGTAGTTTTCCATCTGATGTTATGAAACAGCATCATCTTGTTGCTGGTCGGTGCTTAAATAGATGTTTAAGAAACCATCTGCGTTGCTGTTTTCATCCTGACTTCATGCCTGAAGCTTAATCCCATTCCACCTTACACTCTTGGACTCTCCTTTGTTATTATGCTCTGATTGTGAGAGGTGGCCTTCGACCAGTAGCGTCATCAAGGGGGTGGGGGGGGGGCGCCTATTGGGGCTGAGTTCCCCTAAACTAAAGTCCAAGCTCCACCTCCCCCCCCCCTGCACTGACCCAACACATCCAATAGAAAATTACAGTATCCCTAATCAACATGCAAACCTTAGATATTAGCAATTTGGTAGCTATATCAAAATTAGATATCCAAGGAAAGTCATAGACCACAGTCAAGGGCTAGTTCAGTGAAAAGTATTTATTTAGTAAATATCTAGGGAGCTAAGCTAACTGAATTATTCAAAAATTCATTAAAAGTAATGAAGAGTATATTGAAGATATTTAAAAATTTCTGAGTTAACAGATGATTACACTAAAAATCTATCTAAAAGTAGGTTAAAGTTTGGTTCTCAGACCAGGTCTTTCAATGTAATTGGTATGAGTGGCTTGAATACTCCGTGACTGGTGACAGAGTTTATTGCTTTGCATGCAGACTCTTTGGTGCTAATGGAGGACAGGCACAGAGAAATGGCTTTTACCAACGAAGATCTTTCCGGACGGTTCCATCCTGTTCTTAATACCAGGCATGCAGTTAATTCTAATAGCCAGGCCTTCTCCATCATGAGGCTCAATACTACACAGTATTCTAGAAGTTTTATTCCAGCTGTGACCAAGTTGTGTAATGATCTTCCTAATGATCCTAATAGGGTAGTTGAATCGGTACAACTTCAAAAGTTCAAACTTACATCAAGTGCTTTTACGTTGAACAGGTTGACACAAGTCTTTTTATAGTTTATTTATGAAATATCTGTCTTGATGTTGTTACTTTTCAAAAGATTTTATTTTAATTCCTCATTATTTCTTGTATCGTTTATTTATGTTCTTATTTCCTTTACTCGCTGGGCTATTTTTACTTGATGGAGCCCTTGGACTTATAGCTTTTTGCTTTTCCAATTAGGGTTATAGGCATTAAAGCATGAAAAAGGCACATACCATGTTATTGCTATGAAAAAAAAATAGCTCAACCTCAAAGTTTCACAGTTGCATGGTGATCTTCATTAACAACTTGATAGTCAACCTAAACAACAGGTTCTTTACAATAGAGAATATGCCATATCGGGACTTTAGGGCAGGGTTATGTATTGTTGTGAGGAGTGAGGAGGAGGCAGGATTTTGTACAAAATACTTAGAGAAATCTTGCTGCTCTAAGGGAATATACATATACAATAATCTTACCTATTCTGGTTTGCTAAAAATTAATAACCTAATTTAGCAGTTAGCAATGGGATGGTACGATGGGCATACATCTTAAAATTAACAGACTTGAATTAGTATTGAGAGATGAACGTTGCGTTCAAGTCAGCAGTATTAAAATTATATTCAAAGCCAGTTTAATAAGTTATCTAGACACGTAGTTAAAGGAAAGAACCACCGTACGCCGCCGTAAAAAAAAAAAAAAAGGCTTTTGCTGTGCGTGTCTACGCTGTGACGTCACGAACATGGTGTACGCTATTGTCACGAGTTTAGTTAGTTTGAAATAGTTCACCCGATGTTTCTGTAAAGAAAATTTAGTGAGTGTGGGAACGAAAGTTTGAGAGGTAACAAGATTAGGATAGAGCCTAAAATACAAAAGGAAGAAGAAGAGTGAAGAAAAATTCTTCACTGAGGGAGCAGTCGGGAACCAGGAACGTGAAAACTGTCATCGGGTCTGAAATGGATAATAGTATTATTAAAAAAAAAAAGTTTTTCCTCTTGAACTTGTAACAGCTCAGTAAAGAACTTATAACAATAAAATTGGTGAAGGGAAACGGTATAAGAAGTAATGAAAAATTAAAATAAAATATTTTAAAAACCATTAAAACAGATATCTATAAAAAGACATATGTCATCCTGTTCACATAACACTTGATGCAACTTTGAACTTTTGAAGTTCTACTGAGTTAACTACCCGATTAGGAAGGTCATTCTACGACTTGGTTACAGCTGGAATAAAACTAGAATACTGAGTAGTATTGGGCCTCATGGTGGAGAAGGCCTGATTATTAGAATTAAGTGCATGTCTAGTATTACGAACAGGATAGAACTGTCCAAGAAGTTCTGAATGCAAAGGATGGTCTTAATTATGAAGAATCTTATTCAACGTGCATAATGAACTAATTGAACGACAGTGCCAAAGATTAATATTAAGATCAGGAATAAGAAATTTAATAGACCGCAATTTCCTGTCCAACAAATTTAGATGAGAATCAGCAGCTGAAAATTAAAACACCAATTCAGAATAGATTGATCACCAAAATCTTAAGAGACTTTCTCAATAAACCAATCTTGTGTGCAGTTGAAGAAGACACAGACCTAATGTGTTTCTCAAAAGTAAAATTGTTGTAGAGAATCACACCTAAATTTTTAAGTCATACAAAGTTAAAGAAACATTATCAATGCTGAGATCCGGATGTTGACGAGCCCCTGTCCTTGACCTACTTACAATCATACTTTGAGTTTTTTTAGGATTCAACTTCATACCCCCATAATTTCCACCATGCACTAATTTTAGCTAGATCTCTATTAAGGGATTAAGCAACCCCAGATCTACATTCAGGAGATGGAATTGATGCAGAGAGTAACATCATCTGCATATGCCACAAGATTTTTTTTTCTAGAGAGTTACTGGATCATTTGACTGGTCAGAGAGTGCTACATTGAACCTCTCTCTCTGGTTACGGCTCATTTTGTTTTTATATACCTGACAACACTGAGATTACTAAACAATTCTTTTCCGCTCAAGGGGTTAACTACTGCACAGTAATTTTTCAGTGACCACTCTCCTCTTGATAAGGGTAGAAGGGATTATTTAGGTATGGTATGCAGCTCGCATAGGAGAAAGACACTCCACAATAAAATAATTGTTCTCTAGTCTTGGATAGTGCCATATCCTCTGTAGCCTACTATAGCCTTCTTCTTACTTGAAGGTACACTCAGACACACTATTCTATGTTATTTCTCTTCCTCTTTTTTAAGTTTTTATAGTTTATATATGAAAGAACGTATTTGATACTGTTACTGTTCTTAATTTTTTTTTATGGTTTATTACTTCTCTTATGGTTTATTTGTTACCTTGTTTCCCTTCCTCATTGTGCTACTTTTACCTGCTGGAGCCCTCGGCCTTATATTATTATTATTATTATTATTATTATTATTATTATTATTATTATTATTATTATTATTATTATTATTATTATTATTATTAGCTAAGCTACAGCCATAGTTGGAAAAGCAATATGCTATAAGTCCAAGGGCTCCAACAGGGAAAAGTAGCCCAGTGAGGAAAGGAAACAAGGAAAAAAAATATTTTAAGAACAACAACACCACAAAATAAATATTCCCTCTATAAACTATAAAATTTTTAACAACAAGGGGAGGAGAAATAAGACAGAATATTGTGCCCAAGTGTATCCTTAAGCAAGAGAATTCCAACCCAAGGCAGTTGAAGACCATGGTACAGAGGCTATGGCACTACCCAAGACTAGAGAACATCTTGCTTTCCCAACTAGCGTTATAGTTTAGTTTGTAATAATAGTAATAATAATAATAATAATAATAATAATAATAATAATAATAATAATAAGAGAAATAAGACAGAATATTGTGCCCAAGTGTATCCTTAAGCAAGAGAATTCCAACCCAAGGCAGTTGAAGACCATGGTACAGAGGCTATGGCACTACCCAGGACTAGAGAACATCTTGCTTTCCCAACTAGCGTTATAGTTTAGTTTGTAATAATAATAATAATAATAATAATAATAATAATAATAATAATAATAATAATAATAATAATAATAATAATAATAATAATAATAATAATAATAATGGGCAGAAGAGGCATAAATCATAGCCTTTCATTCAATGCACAATCACACAGCAGTTATACAAGGAAAATAAGGGTGAAATAATTGGTAGTAATTTAGCTTTTACAAATATCAGTGAAAAGAATGTAGTGAAGAAATATTTTATGTATCATAAGGAAATAAAACTTTACCAAGGTAATTGAGCAATTAAAAAAAAAGGCTAATAACGTGCCGTTATAAGTGTTACCCTTACTATTACTGTTGCCATCGGGGTCGTACTATAACGGGTTACCTACCTACTACAGTATCTAGGCTTTGTTCGTTCTTTACTTGTGATTCGGTAAGCATTGATTATTCCCATTCACTAATTCGGGAAAGTAAACAACACCTTAAGAACTAAAAAAGGAGAGCAGAATTTGCGAACCATTATTAGCAAAGACAGGTAAGTTGTTCAATGTTATATGATTAATCGGAAATGGCCAATTTTAGCTGTATACTGTGATAATTAGGCTAGGCTTGTGCCCACTGTTGTATTGTGATGAATATCCTGGGGTTGAGCTACCGTTCACAGACCCAAGTTATTTATTACTGCTTTTTTGCCATTAGAGACATCCATTCGCCTGGTTCTGGAAGTAACTGAGTATTCCTCGAAATTAAACCTTAACTGTCATGATAAGTTGCTCACTCGGTATTACTGTATTTTCGGACAGGGAAACCTTTCCTAGTAAAAATCGGGTAGTTTATAGCGCTACGGCCACCCCCCCATATTTTGTTTATTATCGCTCCCACTGTTATCTTGTATAGAATAAGATCGTTTGGAAATGGTCTACGGATCTTAAATATGTGCTTAAACGCACACTTTTATGTTTTTTGCCGAAAACCCTAAATTACCTGAAAATTTATGTGGCTCGAGTTCTTACTCTGGCCACGAATCTTCTCGCTCCCGTAGTTCAAAAAACTAGCTGTAGTTGGCGTTACGATAGCGATAGCACCGCTGTAGTGACAAATTACCGAACTAATCGCGGCCGCGGTACTTTTGAAACGACCCGATGAGACCCCACTTGACCTGCGGATTAGCCTACAGGCATTTTTTTGCCCAATCAGAATTCAAGAATTAAAAAATCTCGATCATACCATACCTCACACGAAGCACGCTCGTTCTTTCTAGTGCAGACACCATGTCGTCCGGTGCTACATCTCGTGTTTCTGTAGATATAATTGATTTCGACCAAATTAACGACCCTACTTTTTTTCAAGTGTTCAGTTTCATGGCCACTAACAATTTCAGTGATTATTTGTATTTCAAAGGCCTGTTAGGTGATTTTTCCGGTGTGTGTTCTAGTTGCAATATCGGCGTAGTCACTAAGAAGTACGACAGCAAATCAAGAACCGGTGAAAACACGTACTTGTGGCGGTGTAATTATCATAAGTGCCGGAAAAAGATTAGTTTGAAACGAGACAGTTTTTTTGAAAAATCCCAGTTGTCGTGCCAGGATATTTTTATCCTCATCTGTGGTTTTGTTTATAAATTTTCCCAATACACCATTCGCCGTCCATCCCGCCCATCGAAAGTCAGAAAGAAGATCGTCAGCGCGCCTCCCGAAGATTCGGAATTCAGCGATTACGAATATTAATCATGTAAGTACACATGGATTTCAGTATTTAACTATGTAGTTAATTATATTGTTGTGTAAGGGGGGGTGGTCTTGGGGGGGCGCAGCCCCCCCCCGGGTAAGGACACGGCTTTTAGCATAGGTTAGGTGGGTTTTTTAAGTTAGCTTCTCCCTTCGTACTCGTAGGTAAGGACACGGCTTTTAGCATAGGTTAGGTGGGTTTTTTAAGTTAGCTTCTCCCGTCGTACTCGTAGGCAAGGAAACTGTTGTATAAGGGGGGGGGGGGGTCCGGGCTTCGCCCCCCCGGGTAAGGATACGGCTTTTAGCATAGGTTAGGTGGGTTTTTTAAGTTAGCTTCTCCCGCCAAAATCGTTTTTAGAACGATGGCCACAGTTCAGGATGTTCCAGTTTTCTACGAACTCGATTTTAGAACGGCGGCCACAGTCCACCCCACTTTATAATATTCCCATTTTCTATGGTTGAAAACGGACCTGGCCGTCACCCTACAAAGGCTCCTAAAAATCAAAGGAGCCAATGTATATCAGCAGCCAGTTCCTTACGTTTGCTTGAAAAATGGACATCAACTCGTCTAAATTTCCCCCACCTAACCTAACCTACAAGACATGTCCTTACCTACCTACCACGCAGGTGGGGGGTGGGGGGGGGCGCTAATCCCCCCTGCAACCTCCCTTAGGCTGCCATATTCTAAGATAGCCATCATCATACAAGCAGGTGGCTGCTATCATACTTACATCCCAGATCAAATTTTCCTTATAGAAAAACACTCCTTCCCTCCGAAAATGATACTTATTTGGAGTCTTTGTATTTTAGCAGCCAGTTCCTGCAGTGTGGATTGAAAATGGACATCAACTAACCTAAACTTTCCCCCCAACCTAACTTACAAGCCGTATTCGAAGTTAGACAATAATACATACAGGTTGCCGCTATCATACATACATCCCACTTGTTTTGACTGGCCGAAAATTGAGTAAAAAAAAAGTCCGAAATCGGCTATTTTTCACGGGAATGGTCACGGAATGAAGTAATATTAAATTAACTAGTTTTGCAAATGCTTGTCCCAACAATCTACATATTAGGACCACTCTGGTCATGGATGTCGGAAACGTGCGAGAAAAAAAAGTCCGAAATCTGCTCTTTTTCGCGGGAATGATCACGGAATGAAATATTAAATTCACTAGTTTTGTAAATGCTTGACCCAACAATCTTCATACTAGGACCACTCTGGTCATGGATGTCGGAAACGTGCGAGAAAAATGGACAATTAACCAAAAATTCCCCTCCTAACCTGGCCTACAAGCCATGTCCTTACCTTCCTCGTGACCTAACCGTGGGGACCCCCCAACCACTGTCGCTAATATACAAACCCCACAAACCCAACCTAACCAAACCTAGTAGTTCTCAGGTCACTACCCCTACCCGGGGCGAGCCCCCGGACCCCCTTCGTAAGTCTCTCTACTACACAAAAAAAGGTATGGGCAGCACCCAAAATTATATCTTAACCACGTTGTCATAATAAAAGTTACTCAGGCTTACCTTAAAATTCGATGTCGCTAAACCCAAAATCCTCCGGTTCTTGCGCCTTCTCCAATTTTACACTTCTCACATGGACCCCTAAAATCACCTAAGAGCCCTTCTCGAAATAAATAATGAAAAAATTCGGGGGCAACTTGAGTAAAATTACGTAGGGGTATATACCTTAGAGTCTTAATCTTATCAATTTGATCAATATGAGTGATAAACTCAGCAACATCATCAAAGAGAAACTGTACGTAACACGTCTATCCATTACGGCGGTTAGAGTTGGAAAGGGTCGACTCCAGGTCAATCTTGGGTCATGTGGGGGGGGGGTTAAAAATTTGAAATCACGCGGCCAACGAAAGGGTTAGTTCGGTTGCTTTGTTTGACACGCTTTATCTACCGAAATATCTTAACTAGATGTTGGCTAACCTAACCTTTGGTTGTATATAAAACAAATTATTATTCGGCATAATTTCAGGACGTGTCCCAACGAAATAATAATCTTAACAAGAGGTTAAAAATGAAGATTGTTGGAATTAGTGAAAACATAAGTCCGAACATCGATAACTGTTCAAGCTTGCACCACCAGCTGATAGGCGAACCGAGCACCGCCAAACGGAAACAATGCTTGCGGGAAATTTTATGATCGAGTAAGTTGGCCGTGGCTTCAGCGGACGACGCATTGTAACGACCTTTCCCTAACCTAACATTTCATGATAATTATCCTAGAAGTATCAAATGTCACTATAAATGACGTGTCCCTAAAAACTACAAACTTAACTAAAGGAGTAAATATGTAGAGTGACGGGACAGTATTAAATTGTAAAACCGAACGTTTCTTAGACTGGGGATGACACGGGCTCTATCTATCGGGAAAGTTGGAAACTAAGCAGGAGCTACCCGTGACTTGCGTTCGGACGGTGCTGAACTTAGAAAATATTGCCGTGGTAAAGGTAATTTATGATATTATTCAAAATGATAAAATAACATCATATTATGGTACAGTATGTTGGATCATTGTAAAGAACATCTTCCCCATAATGAAAAACGATTTGGCTAGTAATAAGAAAGATATCGCCCTGTCCCCAAAAACTACAGACACCCCATATATATATATATATATATATATATATATATATATATATATATATATATATATATATTTTGCCGATAATGGGGGACCCCCAGTGGGAACTCAGGGTTCTGGGTGGGGAAAACATACTGGGGAAACAGTATATAATGGTAAAACAAACCTTTTTTGTTCCAACACAGATACTTACCTCAAAACACTTTCTTAGGAGTCACTGGGGGCTCCTCTCTTAAAGACCAGAGTTTTGCGTAGTTTACCCTACACCCACCTTCTAAGTGACTTGGTAGCGGAAGAGAACGTGACCTGGGGCAATGACCGAGGTCGGCCAAGAGGCCACGCTCTCACTCTAGGCAGTATGTTTTCTGGTCGCGTTGTGTGCACACACCGCTCCTTAGTTCTCTGTGTGACCCCCTTTGTTCGATTCTACGTGCTTCCCACATGGTCGTGGTTCTTTAGCAAGTGTTCAGTGCCTTTACTACGTGCTTTAGCTTTCAACCCCTTGTGCTTTACTAGTGTTTCAGTACTTTCCCTTTTTCGCGTTCTTGTGTATTGCGATTCTTTGTGTTAGGCTATGGAGCCTGTTCGCCGTTGTCCTGGGCCTAGAGCCGGTAAGGCGTGTGGGGCTTTCCTGTCCAAGCCTGAGGTAGACCCGCATACGTTGTGTACCTCGTGCAGGGGCAAAGCCTGTTCTTCGTTGGACACGTGTCCCGAATGTGCGGAATGGAGTGAAGTTCAGTGGGTGAGGTTCGCCACCAAGAAGAAGAAGAAGGCGACGAAGAGATCACCACGGAAGTCAAGCGTTTCTTCCCCCGCGACTTCGGCAGGAGAAGGGGCAGGTAGAGTGTATCCTTCTTCCCCTACCCAAGTTAAGGAAAAGGTAAGTCCTTGAAAGGTAAACGGATGGCGCATCCTTCCCGGGAGAGTGATAGTGCGGTTGAATCGTCTTTTGCTAAGGCGTTGACGGCGCCTGTAGGTGAGTGTAGTGGTGCTCTGAAGGACGGGCTTCTCTCATATAGGGGCCGCGTCGCTACGGAGGACCCCATGTGGTCTAATAATGCTGCATTTTCTTCTCCAGATCCATGGCTAATTGTTTCAGGGGCATCAGCCACGGAAGGCGCCGTCGGCAGAGAAGAATCCCCGCAGGAGGACCCTTTGGCGTGGGACTTACCAAGGACGCCTATGAGGTCCCCACTGGACATCGAGGAAGGGCTCAGTGAGGCCTTCTCATGCATTCCTTGCCCCTCCGCGTGGTTACCGACGAAGGCAACTCTTCAGGATCATCGGCCAATTCCTTCTACATCGGGGCTGCGGAGGAGCCCCAAGAAGCCAAAGTCGTGTTCAAGGTCTCGATATTGCGAGGAGATCTACTCCTTGGGGCGCGACTCATCTGATTCCTCGAGCAGGGACCGTCGAAGACGTCAGAGGAGGAAGAGGGATCATTCCGTGCGGAGGAACTCCCCTTCGCGGTCTCCCACACGTTCTCGGGGCACGAGAAGCCCCCGCTCCCCTCCACCCAAAAGCAGGAGACCAGTATTACCGCAGGGGACGTGGGTTTTCGTCCCTAGCAAGTGTACGGAGGGCCTGGCCAGACCCGTTAGGGCGACACCTGAGCGGGAGGGAGACAGTCCTCCTAGAAGGGCCTCCAAGTGCCTCGCCAGGGAGTCCCCCGATGAACGGAGGACCGCTACTTGCAGGCCTAAGTCCCGTTCGAGAGACAATCAATCCGCCCAGCGGAGGGATTCGTCATCGAGGATGGGGAGCCGCGACAGGCCTCCCCATCGAGAAGATGAACGGGGACGGGCACCTTCGTCTTCCAGGTCTAAGTCCCGTCCGAGAGACACTCAATCCGCCCAGCAGGGGGAGTCGTCCTCGAGGATGGGCAGCCTCGACAGGTCCCCCCATCGTGAAGCTACTCGGGGACGGGCATCCCCTTCGAGGGCTCTCACGGAGGAAACCGTCTCGCCCAAAAAGACCTCGAGGAGGAGAGAAGTACTGGACGTCGATGAGCGGAGGGACCGAGGGTCCCGTCGGCACGAGGGCTCCCGTCGGCACGAAGGTTCCCGTGCACACGCCTCTCCCCGTCGGTCAGAGGAAAGAGAGGGTGAGACGTCGGCGGGGGAGGACTCTGCTTACAGGAGAGTCCTAGCCTTGATCAGGGGGTACAATGGCTTGGTGGAACCCGCCCCTCAGGAAGTGGAAACGTGGACCTTTGGCCTGAATAAGTTCTTCGACGCCCCTACCCAGAAGAAATCCTCTCTCTCCCTACCAGAGGCCAGGAATGTGGGAATCGGAAGGGCTCATATCGATAAAGTTATCGTACGGAATATCGACTCCGCCAGGGGATATAGTTCGGCGAAACTGTTGCAAGGACTTAAATCTCAGACTAAATACTACTCCTTAGAGGGCAGGACGAGTGGCCCCTGCATGACGGTGGAATCTATTGACATCCTGTGCCAGGGTGTTTCGGACGAGAGGGCAGCCTCGGCCTCTACATTCTTCTCCCAACCCGAGGCAGCTATGATGGAGGAGATGTCCAAGGACCTGGTGAACGTGGCGTCCTGGCTGGATTGGTGGGCCACCACCTTGGTCGGCACCCAGATCCCTACGGACTCTATGGAGCCTGCAAAACGGGAGGCTCTGAACCAGTTGCTAGAGTCGGGTAGCCGAGCCCTTAAGTTCATGACATTCCAGTCCTTGGCTCTCTCGGCTAACTGGGTCCTGCGGAGAAGAGACGCCCTGCTCAAGAATCTTCCGGTCAAGATCCCCGAAAGGGAAGCTCGAGCGTTGAAATATAGCTCCGTCTGGGGAGACCAACTACTGTATTCCCAACGAAGAAGGCAGAGGAAACAATGGAGAAACTGGCCAAAAAAAGGAAACTCTCTGGCCTGAAGCCCCAGACGGCGCGTCGCCCGGCCTTCAGGAGGCCCGTGACGGAAGCACCTGTGACTGTGCGATCCTTCCCGGCCCAGGGAAGACGTGAACCCCCGTCGGGGCTGTGGCCTTCCTCGACGAATCCCTTCCGAAGGGGATCCTCCTCGGCACCACCCCCGTATAGGAACTCCTATTCCTCCTCCAGGAGAGGCCGAGCAGGCCGTTCCTCCCATAGGAGATAAGATGGGAGGCCCCCCTTCCCTGCCCAAGCCTCTGGTAGGGGGATGCCTCAGTCTGACATGGCAAGCATGGAAGCTCCACGGAGCAGACCTGTGGACAGTCTCCGTTCTGAGAGAGGGCTACAGGATCCCGTTCTTGGAACAACCACCCCCGTTGATCCCAGCGTCCCAGGCAGACTGGTTGGTGTCTTAGGGCCCAGCGAAGAGAGCTGCACTCGGCGAAGAGGTCAACAAGATGTTGCAAAAAGGAGCTCTGGAAGCAGTGGACTTGCCGGGTCCGGCATTCTACAGCCGCCTGTTCCTAGTGGAGAAAGCAACGGGAGGTTGGAGACCAGTAATAGACCTGTCAGCCCTCAACAGGTTCATCAAGAAGATACCATTCAAGATGGATACACCAAAGACGGTCATGGCGTCCTTGAGGGAAGGGGACTTTATGATATCTGTAGACCTCAAGGACGCCTACTTCCAGCTACCCGTCCACCCGTCAAGCAGGAAGTTTCTCCGGGTGAAGTGGGGTGCCCAGGTGTTGCAATTCAAGGCCTTGTGTTTCGGTCTTTCAACAGCCCCCCAGGTATTCACGAGAGTGTTCACGATGGTTTCCGTTTGGGCACACGAACGGGGAATTCGACTTACCAGATACCTGGACGACTGGCTACTCCTTTCATCCTCAAGGGAAGACTTGAAACTACAAGGAGAGGATCTTCTACGTTTGTGCAAAGACCTGGGCATCATGGTCAACTTGGAGAAGTCACAGCTAACCCCAGCCAACAAGACGACGTACCTGGGAATAGTACTCGACTCCTTACAAGTCAAGGCATTTCCGTCCTCAGACAGACTAGACAACCTGGACCGGGTGCTCCTGCCCTTCCTTCGAGGACAACCCAGAAGAGCGAAGGATTGGCAGAGGTTGGTAGGACACCTTGTGTCCCTGGAGAAGCTGGTTCCCCACGGAAGACAGCACCTGAGGGTGGTTCAGTGGAACCTAAAAGAACGGTGGAACCAGGACAGTTCCTCGGACATAGTAGTACCGGTCCTTCAGGAGACCAAACGGGCCTTAGAATGGTGGCAGGATCGCTCACACACCCTGAGAGGGATGCCACTTTCCAACCAACCTCTGGAGCTCCTTCTCTTCACAGACGCATCGAAGGAAGGGTGGGGAGCTCACCTCCGGGAAAGGACTGCAAAGGGAACGTGGACGGAAGAAGAGAAGTCCCTCCACATCAATGTCCTAGAAATGAAAGCAGTCCAGGAAGCCTGCTACCACTTCGAGGAGGACATGAGGGCAAACTCGGTAGCCCTAATGTCAGACAACGCAACCGTGGTTGCATACGTGAAGAAGGAGGGGGGACTGAGGTCGAAGGAATTGTGCGATCTGGCCCTTCAAATCCTAAGGTGGGCAGAGAAGTGGGACGTCAACCTGACGGCAAGGTTCATTTCGGGGAAGAAGAACGTCCTAGCAGACGGCCTCAGCAGGGCGGGTCAAGTAGTAGCGACAGAGTGGTCCCTACACCCACAAGTGGCAAGCCACATTATCCAGATGTGGGGGTCTCCGGTAATGGACGTGTTTGCAACAAGGTGGAACGCCAAACTCCCCGTATTTTGTTCTCCTGTCCCAGACCCGAAGGCGGCAATGGAAGACGCCTTTCAACACGAGTGGGACGGCCTGGACGTTTACGCCTTTCCCCCCTTCTCCCTAATAAGACAAGTCCTCAACAGAGTACAGTACGAGCAGCAACCAACCTAAGGATGACTTTGGTAGCGCCCTGGTGGCCAGAGAGGGATTGGTTCGCAGACCTAAAGAACCTCGCCACTCTTCCTCCCTGGCCTCTGCCCGTCAGATCAGACCTACTAAGACAACCTCACTTTCAGAGGTTTCACGGAAACCCGGAGGCCCTTTGTCTACACGCCTGGAGGTTATCCAGCGCCTCCTGAAGAAACAAGGGTACTCTAGTAAAACAGCCAAGAGAATGTCTCTGTACCTGCGGAAATCTTCCGCAGCCGTCTACCAGTCTAAGTGGGCGGTGTTCGTTAAGTGGTGCAGGGACAAGGAGATAGAGCCCTTAGAAGCGTCCGTGCCTATTATAGCAGACTTCATGGTTCATCTCAGGGATAAGTTGGCCATGTCAGTAACAGCTATTAAGGGAGTTCGGGCGGGCCTGGGTCAAGTCTTCCTTCTCAAGGGTATAGACTTGGGCGCCTCCAAGCACATTTCTATGCTCATTAAGGCTTTCGAGCAAGCCTGCCCTCCTTCCGCCCCGAGAATCCCAAATTGGGATTTAGCGAGGGTTCTAGATATGCTCCGAAAACCCCCTTTCAAACCAATGAAGGACATCGTGGACAAGAACCTCACCCTCAAGACAGTCTTCTTACTAGCGTTGGCTTCAGCTAAGAGAGTAGGCAAAATACACGGGTTGTCATACGAAGTAGAACACTCAAGGGGATGGAAAGAGGTCACCTTGAAGTTTGTTCCCTCCTTCGTGGCCAAGACTCAGAACCCCTCGGTGTGGGACCCTAGGTTCGAGAGTTTTTCTATCCCTACTATTACGAACGTAGGGAACCAAGAGGACCTGAGACTGTGCCCAGTTAGGGCACTTAGGAAGTACCTCAAGAGTACGGCAGGCACCCGCCCCTCGGTTAAGAACCTATTCGTTTCCTGGGGACAAACGAAAAAGGGGATATCGAAGAATACAGTTTCATTCTGGCTCAGACAGGTCATAATGAGAGCCTACTCAATAGAGAGACTTCCAACACCGGGGAAGATCAGGGCTCACGATGTTAGGGGCATAAGCACCTCCCTGGCATTCGAGAGAAACATGTCGGTGGCACAAGTGCTCCGAGCGGGAACTTGGTCCAACCAGTCGACCTTCACCGCTCATTATCTTGAAGATTTTACGAGGAAATTCCTGGACGGGTTTTCCATTGGGCCGATCATCTCAGCCCTTCACGCGATTTAACGGCTCAAGCCCCAGGCTCAATCGCGAAATATAGAGGATCCAGACACAATAACGTTTTCTATCCCCCTCTCTTCCTATTTTTCTCTCTATTTCTCGTATTAGCAGTCGATCCTATTAACGTCGATCACCGTTCAAGGCGCCAGATTCGACATTATACAACAAGCACAACGAAGAAATTACAGAAGGGTAAGTGTTACCACACTTAATGAGTATTTTGTGTAGTTTATCCTACTGTCCATCGAGGTCTTGGGCTTCGGGCACTCCCTCCTCCTAAGGTATAAGTCTCCTAAGAAAGTGTTTCGAGGTAAGTATCTGTGTTGGAACAAATCACAAATTTTAAGTAATTTGTATTTTTCCTAACATACTTACCGAGAAACACTTTCGGGTTATGGCCCCCCCAACCGTCCCCGCAGTGCCTTACAGTCCTAGAGTATTGTTCCTTACATAAAACATACTGCCTAGAGTGAGAGCGTGGCCTCTTGGCCGACCTCGGTCATTGCCCCAGGTCACGTTCTCTTCCGCTACCAAGTCACTTAGAAGGTGGGTGTAGGGTAAACTACGCAAATCTCTGGTCGTTAAGAGAGGAGCCACCAGTGACTCCTAAGAAAGTGTTTCTCGGTAAGTATGTTAGGAAAAATACAAATTACTTAAAATTTGTGATTTTCACCATAGATTATGTTCTTGGTCGTATATTAAATCCAAGGAAAAATGCACAAATTATTTATATCTTATACTAACCATATATTTTTCATTTGGTTAATATGATACTCTAATTTCTAGTGAAACTGGAATTTGCTATAAGAAATGTACGAGTGCTGGTTAGTTTGGTATTTTTCTCTACTGTATATGTTTAATTGGGGCTGGGGCATAATAACCTACGTATCGGTCTATTTAAATGGGGAGTATGTATTTCACTCTAAGTCCATCGTTTACATCCGAGAGACTGAAGGGGACTTATTGCGCATACGTTTTTTCCTATGCTTTGGGGAGCTTTCTGTGTATTTGCATGACGTATTTGTCAGGTGGTTTTTTAAACCATTTAACAGCTTATAAGTACTTCTTCATAAGTTCCTGGATGTTGTTCTACAACAGCCATTTTTTTCCCACCGTGTTCAGTTTCCACTTAACCACCATCTCGTAAAGACATTTCCAAGATGGAACTTAAGGGAAGCACATCAATCTACTTGGAAATTTAGCGTAATTTCGTTTACGTCGGCAATTGATCATGGTGGAAATGCTCGTTGTTCAGTGTAAAGCTATTGTTACTCATGTGTAATTAAAGAATAACAGCGAAATAATGCCTCAAAGGTCCAATTCTGACTTAATTTTCAGGGAAGGCCAGCACATTTTCTACTGCAAAGCTCTTGTAAAGATTGTAAAGACAGTGTCAATCATAAGGTAAGGAATTATTTGTGATTCACTTTTTCATAATGGAAGGATTTATTTGTTATTGACTCTATCATATTGTAAGGACTAATTTGTGATTTACTTTTAGTTTGTGACCTAGGAAGGGGTGGGGGTCTGGGTAGCGGTTGTGACCTGGGAAGGGTGGGCCCGGGGGCTTTCTTCCCCCCCCCCCCCCCCCCCCCCCCCCCGTAGGGGTTGTGACCTGGGAACTACTAGGTTAGGTGGGTTTGTTGGGTTCTGTACCCTTTTACAAATCTCAAAAGTCTTAAATAATCATGTTTGGCCGGTTTTCAGCCATTTACATGAACCATATATTTTTTCAACGGTTATCTTGGGCTTATTTGGCATTTCTGACCATTATTATTGTTGTAAATCATTCGTGTATGACATTTTCCCACCCAAAAAAACCCTGGTTTCCCGCTGTTGTCTTTATATAAGGGGGGTCCAAAAACTCATGAACGGGTGGTTTGCCCTGATAATCAAGGTCAGAAATGCATAGAACACAAAATAGCGAATAGGAAAGATTCATGGTTCATGTATTTGGCTAGAAATTAAATTATATATTTACCTTTTCATTTATTTGATGACATTTTACGGGTCAGTTGTATTCGCTCCTGTTCGTTCATATGTACATACCAGTTTTAGATCTGCGCATAAACCCCGCCCTCCCTTATTTTTATCAATAGGATTACTTGTTTCCTTATAATCCCTCCCTATTTTTCCCCACGTCATTCAAGTATTTTTACCCACGACATTCAAGTATTCTTCTTGATCTGACCCTTCTAATACCGTATGTACCCATTTTTTTATGCAATACCCACATGAGCATATTGCGTTTTATCCTAACCATTCCTCTAATACCGTGTGTTTATACAATACCCACGTGGACATATTTTTTTACCCTAGTTGTTCAAGTATACTACAAGGTTTTACCCCTCCAATAACGTTATTTTTTCGTTGATGCAATACCCACTTGTGTATTTATCTCTGTTTCCATACCCCTTTTAACTGTTGTTACGGCATTTCAATTTATTACCATTAAATAATATTTATTATTCTCATCATTTCAACTTACTATTTTTCCATCATACCTGTTATTACCTTATCACACCCAGCTTTCACATAAATACTTACTCTGAACAAGTTTCCCATGCAAGCTCATTTAAGTTTACTTCGTAGACTCTGTTCTGTTTCCATTAACCAATCACGTGCCCATACTTATGGAAAGTTTCCAGAGGGGGTTTGATATTTCCCCTTCTATCCTTATAATTTAAAGTGCATCAGTCCCTTCCCAAGCCATTTAACTTGTAAAACCATTGTCCGTGTTAAGCCTTTATTCATATTCTACTCCTTTCGTGTGCTATTATGGAACTTCCCATACAAAGGTGTAATGGTTGTACTTATCCGTACTTAGAAGACAAGGGGAAGTTTCATGGAAATTAGCACGGTGCACCAGATGTAGTTAACACTTTTAACTCTACCTTCCACTACAGCAACAGTTGCCAGAAGACCCCGGCCTTCGACGTCCCGACCATAAAGTAAGTCATTATTTGTTCCGTAACCGAAATACAAACCATGCTATTTACATTGGGTATTACTTTCGGCGTAGCTGAAATGACGAGCCATTAGATTTTAACGAGGGTTTCCTACCCCGGGCTAGTTAGCAGGGGTAGGGGGAGGGGTAGCTTGCTACCCCTCCCTCCCTCACACACCGGTGAAATGTACCACTTCACTTTTGGCTCGGACAATGGACAGACGTGCCTGTCTTCGTCCTCGCTTGGCAGCCATTATTTGTTGTGTCTTTACTTAATCACTTACTTTTCTTTTACTCAATATATATGTAAACATTTTTTCGTGTTTATGTATATATTTGAGTATAGAAATCAGTAAGTTTCCTTTTCAGAGTTCGTGCTTGTGTGTGTAGTGTACGATATCTCCGTGTAACCCTCGGCAGTTAGGCCACCACAGTGTAATTTCATGGGTCGCGTTCGAGTTTGACTACGGTCTTTCTCTCTCTCTCTCTCTCTTTTGAGGGCGTTTACCCTTTACTACGTTACCTTACTACGTCTGAGTAGCTTCCTTCCCGTGTGGGTGGGGTTGCTACGCCGTAGGTTTTGTCTCAATTAGTTTATGAATCTAATTGTATTTGTTGATTTTTCAGCTTTTGTAGAACGATTCCTTTCGGGGTTTTCGTTCTTTATTAGTGTTCATTCATTTTTAAATTACATGATTACATAGTTACATAATTATAATTGTTATAATTCGGTGTTGGTTACAGCTCTCCTTCCGTGAGTGTAAGTGGTTGTGTGGGCACGCGTCTGTTGTGTAATTCTTGTGTTCTTTTCCCTCGGGATTCCTCTTCGGAGTCTTCCCGGGGGAGTGAATGTTAACTAATGATTTTTGTTTTATTTTTCACAGTTACCGATCTAGTTCGTTTCTGTAATGTGACAACGGAGTGAGCTGTCTTGTTGAGGCCTGGGGATTCGGCTGTTGCTGCCTCCCCTATAGATCTTCGTCAGGGGCGTGTCTCCTTCTCCTGGAAGTACTCCCGTGACAATTGACAGCTCTCCAGTTCATTTTAGAACACTCAGGAGGCTCGCCTCCTTGGGTGGGTAACTTTCCTTCCGAGGGAAGTTTTCCTGTCCAGGCTTGAGTTTTTCCCCTTTGGGGGTTCTCCTCTTGCCTTTATTTCGTGCGACTATGCTCTTGGTGCTGAGCGGTCGCACCTGCAGTTACGCTCAAGGGGCTGGGCAACTGCAGGAGCCCCTCTTTGGAGGATTGCTCTTTTTAGGTCACTGGCTGACCCGTCTCTTCTACGAAGTGTTTCTCTTTTGTTCGCGAGGGAGTACACTCATAGAGACTCCTCTTCAGAGGACTCTTCTACTGTTGTTGCTGTTGGCTGCCTTCGCCGTAAGGCTCACCGTCCGCTACGTCGTAAGGGCCTCCCGTCCCCTTATAAGGGTGTTAAGAGGCGCCTTTTTGAATCTTCTCCGTATGCAGCCTGCAGCTCCTACCTCCTTAGTTCTCTCCGGGGATCGATCTCCAACACCTTCCTGACCTTCCGCCCCTGGTGCAGATGGACAGCAGTCTGACCTCGTCGGGCAACGGTCCCTTCGGGGCAAAGGGTTGCCTCCCACGGTGTGGGTGCTTCCCTTGCGTGTCAGGGTTCCCCTGCGTGCCCTTCTGCAGTGTTAGCGCACAGGCGCTCTCCTGCTCGTCAGCGTTCTCCTGATCGCTAGCGCTCTCCTGTTCGCCAGCGCTCTCCTGTTCGTCAGCGTTCACCTGATGATCATCGCCCCACTGCTCGCCAGCGCTCTCCTGAGGACTCCGAACATCCTGCTATTCCTGTTGTGCGCCCTGCGCGCCATCGGTCTCCTGAGCGCTCTAGATCTCATGCCCGTCAGAGCGCATATGCGCTTCCAGTTCCTGATACGCGCCCTGTGCGCCCACGTTCGCCCGTGCGACCTAGAACTTCGGTTCAGGTCTTGGACAAAGACTCTTCTTCTCCTCGCCCTCGCAATCCGGCTCGTCAGCCTGTTCCAGCGCAGCAACGCTCGCGGTCGCCTACGCGTTCTTCTAAGCTACTGTACGCACAGGATTCCACGCGTCGCCCTTCTGCTCGCCAGCGATCACCAGCTCGCCAGCGATCACCAGCTCGCCAGCGACCTCAGACGCGTCAACGTTCGCCTGCTCGTCAGCATCTCCTGCGCGTCAACGATCGCCATCGATCTTCTACGTGTTACAGGTCCCCTGGACACCATCAGTAGCGATCTAGCACTCGCCTGCTGTGGACCACGATCTCCGGTAGCTGAGTCTTGCCATAGATCTTCCTCCTGCTCGCCAGAGCTCAACTTTACTTCTGTCCTTCTGTGCGCCAGCTTTCTTCAATCGCCAGCGCACATCTGCGCGCCCTTTCCTGCCACGCACCAATGGGCGCCAGCGGGTTTTTCCTGACCGTCCAGGATTGCCTGATTGACAGCTCGCATCAGCGCTCACCTTCCTGATGCACCTGCGCGCCTTCTGATTAGCGCGATGCGCGCTAGTCAACCCTAGTCTCTTACGCGTCAGTGATCTCCTACGCGCATGCGCGATTCTTCGCCTGAGCGCTAGCGTTTTGTTAACGCACCACCGCTCGCCAACGCGCCGTCGCTTGCCAACGCGCCTTCACTCGCCTACGCGCCATCGCTCGCCAAGACGCGCCATCGCTCGTCAACGCGCCATCGCTCGTCAACGCGCCATCGCCCGCCTACGCGCCATCGGTCTCCCGACCGCCTGCGCTCGTACGCGCGCCCACGTGCCTGCACGCTCACGTGCCCGCGCGACCGCACGCCCACGTGCCCACGCTCCAATTTTCGCTCGCGCGCGAACCGACGGTGTTCCATCGCGCGAACCGACGGTGTTCCATCGCGCGAACCGACGGTGTTCCATCGCGCGAACCGACGGTGTTCCATCGCGCGAACCGACGGTGTTCCATCGCGCGAACCGACGGTGTTCCATCGCGCGAACCGACGGTGTTCCATCGCGCGAACCGACGGTGTTCCATCGCGCGAACCGACGGTGTTCCATCGCGCGAACCGACGGTGTTCCATCGCGCGAACCGACGGTGTTCCATCGCGCGAACCGACGGTGTTCCATCGCGCGAACCGACGGTGTTCCATCGCGCGAACCGACGGTGTTCCATCGCGCGAACCGACGGTGTTCCATCGCGCGAACCGACGGTGTTCCATCGCGCGAACCGACGGTGTTCCATCGCGCGAACCGACGGTGTTCCATCGCGCGAACCGACGGTGTTCCATCGCGCGAACCGACGGTGTTCCATCGCGCGAACCGACGGTGTTCCATCGCGCGAACCGACGGTGTTCCATCGCGCGAACCGACGGTGTTCCATCGCGCGAACCGACGGTGTTCCATCGCGCGAACCGACGGTGTTCCATCGCGCGAACCGACGGTGTTCCATCGCGCGAACCGACGGTGTTCCATCGCGCGAACCGACGGTGTTCCATCGCGCGAACCGACGGTGTTCCATCGCGCGAACCGACGGTGTTCCATCGCGCGAACCGACGGTGTTCCATCGCGCGAACCGACGGTGTTCCATCGCGCGAACCGACGGTGTTCCATCGCGCGAACCGACGGTGTTCCATCGCGCGAACCGACGGTGTTCCATCGCGCGAACCGACGGTGTTCCATCGCGCGAACCGACGGTGTTCCATCGCGCGAACCGACGGTGTTCCATCGCGCGAACCGACGGTGTTCCATCGCGCGAACCGACGGTGTTCCATCGCGCGAACCGACGGTGTTCCATCGCGCGAACCGACGGTGTTCCATCGCGCGAACCGACGGTGTTCCATCGCGCGAACCGACGGTGTTCCATCGCGCGAACCGACGGTGTTCCATCGCGCGAACCGACGGTGTTCCATCGCGCGAGCGCCGGCTCGATTCCTGCAGTAGCCATTGCTTGCCTACGGGTCATCGCTCGCCTGTGAACTATCGGATTCCGACCGCCAGCTCTTGCCCTTCCAACCACGCTCGCCCTCCTTGTGCGCTCCCTCGCGCACTTTCGTCCGCGCTCCTGCGTGCCCGCGCACGGGCACTTCCACGTTCGGCCACGCGCGAACAATTGATTTACCATCGCGCGAGCGCCAGGGCGATTGCGACCGCGATTCCCGTCGGGGTTTCGCAACACGGCCAGCCTGGCGAGTCTTCTGGAGCGCGTATTTCCAGAACATGGTCTTCACCACGTAAACGCAGAGCATGGCACGTGCAAGAGCAGGAAGAATCTTCAGAGAGGTCTGAGCAACATTCTTCTTTCTAGAACCTGGGTTAGCCCTTCCTCCTCGACACTCAATGGAAGGGTCTTGCCAGGGAGTTTCCTTTTGAGATTTCTCTGTCGGGCAAGGGGTGACTGGTTTAGCCCTTCCTCTTCTCCATCCCGTGGAAGGGGCTTACCAGGTCCTTTCCCTCCTCGGTTGCGACCCGAGGTTTTGTACAAGGAAGCTCCAGGAAGATCATAGGTACTTTCCTCCTCTCAGGCTCAAGCACCTTTGCGTTCCGTCGCCAAGTTTCGAACTTGTGGGCAAACTCGATGCTGGAGCATCTAGACGCAGTGACCGAGGGCTTCCCCTCGGGTGTCTCATCCGTGGATGTTGACAAGCTCAGACACTCTTCCATCCTTGGGAAGAGCTTGTTTGAGCCCAAGGACAGAGACATGGACAGCTGTTGTGCGGAGGAAGTCGACTTCCGTTTTTCACTCTTCCAAGGCGCTTTCTTCCAGACCCTGCAGGCCTCCAACGCCTCTTCATTCAGCCTCGTCAGCCTAAGTTATCGGACCGGCTACGGCAGCTAAGACAAGGTGTACAATAGCAGTCCCCTCCTGTCAGGGATTCAGGGACAGGTAGCACGGGAGGCTCTCCCGGGGAGGCATAATCCTAGAGGGAGCGGCAGAGTTCACAAACTCTAGGATTGGCTACCCCCCCTTGCAGGTCTCACGCTGGGGGGATGCCCAAGGTTACTCGTCCGGATAACAGCTTCCTGATGTCGATTCCTGCACGATCTCCGTGATCAGCCAAGGATATCGCGCCTAGCTCTTACTATCTCTCCGTCACTGTCAGCGAATCCAGTGTCACTGAGCCTCTATGCCATGGGGTCGGCAAGATGTTTGCCCGTTTGGGCAGAAGGATCCATGCCTTAGGAGGAGGTTCTCCATAGGGTCGTCGACGGCTTCACCCCCCGGCTTCTTCAGTCGATCCTTTCTCGTAGGAAAGCATCTGAAACGGGAGTTCCGTCGTCGACCTCTCAGCTCTGATCAAGTTTGTCGAACAAACTTCGTCCAGCGTGGAACAGCAGAGTCGATCAGACTGGTAACAAGGCTGCAGGACTCCTTAGGCCCTGGATCGGAAGGACGGGTGCTTCCAGTTTCCATTCCATCCATCTTCCAGGAAGCTCTTGGAATTCAGCCTAGACTACAGGTGTTCCTGCTTAAGATGCGGTGTGGCGATCCTCCCGCGGCATCGCAGGTTTTTCTCAGGAGAACTCTCCCTGCTTTCCTCATGGCCACTCAGGAGCAGGCTTCCATCTCCTTCGCTTTTTGGAGGTCTGGTCAACTCCGGTAGGCTCGGGTTCGACCTTCCTCAACGCCGGGGCAAGCTTCCGGGTCTTTACCAAGAGTGAGGGATCATGGTAATTTGCTAGGAGCCTTCTCTACTTCTGCCTCAACATCTGGAGTATATAGCCATGATATTGAGTCAGCGAAGTTAAGCAACGTTGGGTCTGGTCAGTACTTGGATGGGTGACTGCCTGGGAACACCAGATGCTGTTGCCTCCTTCTCCGAGCCTTCCCTTCAGTTGACTGTGGCAAGGCCGAGGAGAGTCGCAGTACCTGTTCTCAGTCAAGGAGAGCTTTCAGCCTTATCTTGGAACGTTCCCTGGGTCTCTTTTCCTCATTGACCCGTCTAGTTCCGAACGGTCGCCTCAGGATAAGTTCCCTGTGAGGCGGCCCAAGTTCCGGTGGTATCCAAGCAACGATTAACCGGACTTTCTGGTCCCTATGGGACCAGCGGAACGTTTAGACCGGCAATGGGTTGACCTATGGAACCTCTTGCATGGGAGTGGTTATTCTCGTCCTTTCCCCCACATTTGATGCTGTTCTCGGACTCATCAAAGAAAAGGGGGGGCATGTTCCGGTTCAGGCCTATGGTCAGGACCTGAAGGGTACCTCCCCATCATTCAGGCAGGCTTAGGGGCCGTAGTCTGGCCCCTCTACAGATCCTACAGTTCCTGCCGAGTCGCTCCGTGCGCGACAACTTCATGGTACTGGCGTATTCCAACCAGCAGTGAGGCGCATTTTCATACTTTCGCATCTTGCAGTAGAGATACTGAGATGATCCGAGGTTCTCTCAATACCACTATCGGCTCGCTCATTCCGGGCAGAGGAATGTTTTCTCCGACTATCTGAGCAGAGCCTCACAGATAGAGAGTACCTGGGGGTCTTTGGCCTATAGTAACCAGCAAGTCCTGGCCTGGGGGACCTGATCACGACAGCCAGGAAATTCAAGCTTCCGCTGCTCTTCCCTTCCGTCTCAGACCCCAAGACTCTGGGGCAAGATGCTTTCCGGTGACGATGGGACAACATCGACGCCTGCGTCTTCCCACCATTGTTGTCTGTTGAGAATGGGTCTCAACAAGACCAGGTTGTCTTGTCAACCTTTCGATGGCCCTGAGAGCTCCGCTGTGACTATACGCAGAACAGTTTCCGGACCCTCTGCTTCCCCTGACGGAACTCCCGGGAGAGCTTCTTCCACAACACAGGCTACTCAGACAACCACACTACAACATCTTTCACGAGCCGTTGCATCGCTTCGGCTTCACGCCTGGAGACACTACGCCGCCTCCTCAAGAAGAGACAACCCGCTACAGTCGCGGAGCGGAGGTCGTGTCACCTGCGATAGTCATCCACAGGGGTCTACCAGACGAAGTGGAGAGTCTTCTGTTGTTGGTGTCGTGGGAGAGATACCTCTTCCCTTCAGGCCTCTTCTCCAGCAATAACGGAGTTATTGCTTTTCGGCGGGAGGAAACTCTTTTCCACTCTCGGCAGTGAAGCCTATCGCTCAGCCTTTTCCCTGGCCTTCAGGCTGAGAGGAATAGACATTTTCCTTCCCGCTGGACCTTTCTTCGCTCATGCGAAGCTGCGAACGTCCCTGCCCCCAGTCGGAGTGAGACCTCCTCCATGGAGCATTTTTTGGATGCTTTAGTCCCTTAAGAGATCTTCTCAAGAACCATTACGTCAGGCCTCTGATCGTATTCCGTCTTGGGGGACGGTGCTCCTGCTCACTCTGGCCTCGGCCAGTGTGTAAGCAATCTTCATGGTCTCGTACGACTCCGCCCTTTCAAGAGAATGGGGAAGGCAACATTCAGGTTCGCTCCTGAGTTGTTTTCTAGACTCAGAATCTTGGAGTCCCGGACCTTCGGTTCGACTCTTTCAAGATTCCGAGTCTCCATTCTGTATCAGATGACTCAGACCTTCTCCTTCTTGCCAGTAAAGGAATCGACGGGTTATCTTTGAGAACAGCTGCAGTTTGTCCTCACGTGCAAGCCGGTTTGGGAGCACGGGGAGGCCACAGGGGAGAGTCGCCAGTGTACCTCTTCAGCTCGGACTCAAGGGCATTCATCTCGACCTGAATCCAGACCCTCCCCCGTCATGTCGCCCTACAGCACGATGTCGGATACATCGCAACGTCCCTCGCCTTCGAGTAGAACTACTCTGTGACGCAGGTGCTACAAGCTGGAGTCTGGAAGCGTCTAATGACCTTCACAGCCCGCTTCCTGCAGGACGTGACCCACAGGAGTCTCGATACGTTTTCTATCGCTCTGTGGTGGCTACACAACAGCTGGTATAACCTCAGGCTCCTTTTTGGACAGGTAGCAGAAGGTTGAGGGCATTGTTATCAGGTTTTAGTCTGCATGAACGAAAGAAGTATGTCTGGCCCTTACTTTTTTCTTCATCATCCCCTTTACTGGGGAAGCAGCATCCTGGTCTCTGCATAGCTGACCTCAAACCTCTGCAGGTAAACCATGCTTCCTTGTGTTCCGAGTATTGAGTCAATACTGTCGCGTCCCCCATACCCTGACGAGGTGGTATTGGGAACGTCCTAACCCAGTGTTCCTTCTGGAACTCCAGGTCAACTGCCTAGGACGGGTCACACTTTCTTCCTTCACACACAAGCTTATGTAGGCCACACGTTTCCTTGCTACTTGTGAGGTGCAGGGACTCCTTTTCTCGAGTGCGACTCACTCGGATTCTGAGTCCCCGGGTAAGCCAAAGCCAGTATGGCTGGGGACTTTCCACCCTTCCTAAGGGGTTAGTCACCCAATGTAAATAGCGTGGTTTGTATTTCGGTTACGGAACAAATGACAAATTTGGAGATAATTTGTATTTTTCTTAACCATACAAACCTTAGCTATTTACACATATTTGCACGCCAGCCCTGTCCCCCAAGTCAAGTCCTACCTCTAAGTGAAGTGGTACATTTCACCGGTGTGTGAGGGAGGGAGGGGTAGCAAGCTACCCCTCCCCCTACCCCTGCTAACTAGCGTGGGGTAGGAAACCCTTGTTAAAATCTAATGGCTCGTCATTTCACCTACGCCGAAGGTAATACCCAATGTAAATAGCTAAGGTTTGTATGGTTAGGAAAAATACAAATTATCTCCGAATTTGTCATTTTTACTTCAAGTTGAATACCTGGTTAGTGAATGCAGTTCATGTTTAGAGTTATTTGTTCCGTAACTGACATACAAACCATGCTATTTAATAGGGGTTATTACTTTCGGCGTAGCTGAAATGACGAACCATGAAAATTTTAACGAGGGTTTACTACCCCACCGCTAGTTAGCGGGGGTTAGGGAGGGTACTCTGCTACCCCCCCCCCCCACACACACACCTGTGCTTGAGCTCACTTTACTTTTGGCTTGGAGTGAGAAAGGTTGTTCCTCTCTCTCTCCTCGTCTATTTTGGACTCCTTCGACTACTGTTGCTGCCCTTCGGCCAGACTTTTCTCCCCCCTTGCTGAGTTTCTCTCCCTTCAGGGCTGGAGCACAGTCTTGGCAAGTCTCTTCTACGAAGTGTTCACCTCTCTCGTTCGGGAGAGAGGCCACTCATAGAGACTTCTCTTCGGAGGATCCCTACTGCCAAGGTCAGCTTGCTGATCCACCAGCCCTAAGGGGCGTCATCATGAGTGTCTTCAGGTCTCTGCTACGAAGTGTCACCTCTCTCGTTCGCGAGGGAGACCACTCATAGAGACTCCTCTTCGGAGGATCGCTACTGATAAGGTCAGCTTGCTGATCCAACGGCCCTAAGGGGCATCATCACGAGTGTCTTCAAGCCTCTTCTACGATGTAGGCACCTCTCTCGTTCGCGGGAGAGGTCTCTCATAGAGACTCCGCCTCGGAGGATCAAGCAGAACTTCCAGTGACCTCAGCCTTGTGCTGCAACGTGGTCCTTTGGACTTCGGTCCTGGACTCTAACACGGACCTTTTACGGTCCCATCGGTGGATGCTGGCCCTTCCAAAGGGCTCATCCCAGTTCCTGATCGTCCTGCCAGCTGACCTACCGATCTACCAGCGCAAGCTTGCGCTGCAACGAAGGACTTCGGTCCTGGACTCTAAAGCAGACCTGCTTACGGTCCTCATCGAGGGATGCCCGCCCTTTTTATTTTTTTTTTTTTTTTAAAGGGCACATCCCAGTTCCTGATCGTCCTGCCAGCTGACCCTTCAACCAACTAGCGCGTAAAGCGCGCGCTCGCCAATCTTCTTACGCGCGCAACCGCCGACGATCTTCTTACACACGTAAGTGCCGACGATCTTCTTACTCGCGCAAGCGCCGACGATCGTCTTACGCGAGCAAGCGCCGGCGATCGTCTTACGCGCGCAAGCTCCGGCGATCGTCTTACGCGCGCAAGCGCCGGCGATCGTCTTACGCGCGCAAGCGCCGGCGATCGTCTTACGCGCGCAAGCGCCGGCGATCGTCTTACGCGCGCAAGCGCCGGCGATCGTCTTACGCGCGCAAGCGCCGGCGATCGTCTTACGCGCGCAAGCGCCGGCGATCGTCTTACGCGCGCAAGCGCCGGCGATCGTCTTACGCGCGCAAGCGCCGGCGATCGTCTTACGCGCGCAAGCGCCGGCGATCGTCTTACGCGCGCAAGCCCCGGCGATCGTCTTACGCGCGCAAGCGCCGGCGATCGTCTTACGCGCGCAAGCACCGGCGATCGTCTTACGCGCGCAAGCACCGACGATCTTCCGCGCGCGGGTACCGATGGTTTCCTGCGTGCACTCGCCGATCTTCATACGCGCGCAAGCGCCGACGATCTTCATACGCGCGCAAGCGCCGACGATCTTCTTACGCGCGCAAGCGCCGACGATCTTTCCCGCGCGGAAGCGCCAATAGTCTTCCGCGCGCACGCGCCAAATAGTCTTTCGAGCGCGCGCCAACAGTCTCGTACACGCGGTAAGGTCGCCATCACCGCATTCCCCCCCCCCCCCCCCCCCCCCCCCGCAAGCGCAGAACGGCGGGCTTGCCGGTAGGGGGGAAGGTTCCTGAAAGGTCCAGGGACATTTCTTACGGGCGACCCCACAGCGCAGCCGTCAGCTGGCTGCCCTGGTTTGGGGCTCTAATCAGAGTGGTATCACAGGCTTTCAAGCCTGTTCTCTCAGAGTTAGGCCACAAATCCTTGGCTGCATCTACTCCCCTGAAGAGGAAAAGAGGAGTTTCGGACGCGGTAACTTCTCCGAGGACGAAGCTGTCTCCTCGTAAGTCTTCGCGGCAGGCACCCTCCCTCCTCAGACTTTTCTCCCTCCCCTTCGGACGAGGATTTCCCGTCCTTAAGGGAGTCACGTGAGGTGAGACGTTCCCCCATCACACCATTGAGGGAAACCCCACCTCGCGCGGTAAAGTCTTCTCGAATAAGGGTGGAAAAGAGCCTGCCTCCGTCGTTGTTGGAGTCCTGCATCTCTCCCAGGAGGGAGTCGGAGGACTCCAAGACAGTACCGGGAGGCCCCTCGCACTGAAATCTACAGGTTCAGACATTCTTCCGTTATGGGAACGAACCTGTTTGAGCCTAAGGACGTGGAGCAGGCTGCTGAGAGGTGGAGGAAGTCACCAAGACTCCCTCCTACATAGGGCTTTGACATTCAAGCCCTATAAACCTCCAGCACCCCAGCAGCCATATCCCACCAGGACCACGAAACCGACAACGGCAGCAGAGACAGTGGTGTCTAAGCCCGTTCCGGTCAAGAAAGGCAAGAAGTTCTCCAGGGGAGGGAAGAATCCTAGAGGGAGCAGCCGAGGCCGCAAACGCTAGGATTGGCAGTCCCCCTGCATGTCCGACGGGGGGGGGGGGGGACTACATTGTTGCGCAGACAGGTGGCAGCAACTCGGGTCCGATTCCTGGACGATTTCCGTAATCTGTCAGGGATTTCACGTCCCGTTCACAACATCTCTACCTCCCCTGAGGACGAATCCGGTGTCATTTAGCTCCCTTGCCATGGGATCAGTAAGGGCCCTTAGGGCAGAGGTCCAGATTAAAGCAAACTCCGTTCAGCATGGAGACTGCAAACACGGTCAGACTTGCAGTGAAATCTCAAGACTTCATGTGTATACTGGATCTGAAGGACGCGTACTTCCAGATCCCAGTCCATCCGTCTTCAAGGAAGTACTTAAGATTCAGCCTAGACCACAAGGGGTACCAGTTCAAGGTGCTGTTTTTCAGTCTCTCCAGCACCACTGGGTTTCACCAGAAGTGTTCACCCTAATATCTTCGTGGGCACACAGGATCGGCATCCATCTCCTCCGTTATCTGGATGACTGACTGATCCTAGCAGACTCGGAGTCATCCCTTCTTCGACACCGAGACAAACTTCTAGGACTTTGCCAGGATCTGGGGATCATGGTAGATCTCTAGAAGTCCTCTCTGCTTCCCACTCAAAGATTGGTTTACCTAGGCATGATTATAGACACCAATCTCCACAAAGCCTTCCCATCAGACGACAGGATAGCAAGGCTGAGAGGGGTCGCAAGCCCTTTCTTCAGACGAGAAGAGCTTCCAACCCAATCGTGGTTACATCTCCTCGGTCACCTTTCATCCTGGGCTCGTTTAGTTCCCAACGATTGCCTCAGGATGAGATCTCTCCAGTGGCGGCTCAAGTCCCGGTGGAATCAAGGTTGCGATTCCCCGGACGTCATGATCCCTATGGGTCCTGCGGAACGGACGGACTGCCAGTGGTGGGTGACAGATGAGAACCTACGAAGAGGAGTGGATCTTCTCGTCCTTCCCCAGGATTTAATGCTGTTTTCGGACACCTCAAAGAACGGGGGGGGGGGGGGGGCACGATCTGTAACACAGGACCTCAGGCCTGTGGTCAGAATCAGAAGAGTGCCTCCATATAAATCGTCTAGAGATGAAGGCCGTTTGGTTGGCCCTTCAGCAGTTCCAACAATACCTGGCAGGTCACTCTGTGGTGGTGATAAGCGACAACACCACAGTAGTGGCTTACATCAACAAGCAAGGAGGTACCTTTTTGAAGCAGCTATCCCATCTTGCAGTAGAGATACTGAGATGGACCTAAGTCCGCTCGATTCTACTATCGGCGCGTTTCATTCCAGACAAGAGGAGTGTGCTCGCCGACAATCTGAGCAGAGCATCTCAGATAGTGAGTACCGAGTGGTCTTTGTGTCATCTAGTAGCCAACAAAGTCCTAACTTTGTGGGGTTCCCCAACTGTGGATCTGTTCGTGACAGCGCTGATCTTCAAGATTCCACTGTACTTCCCCCAGTCCCGGATCCCAAGGCGCTCTGGCAAGATGCCTTCCAACAACGGTGGGACAACATCAACGTGTACGCCTTTCCCCCGTTCTGTCTGATGAGGAGGGTGCTCAACAAGACTAGAATATCGGTCAATTTTTCAATGACCCTCATAGCTCCGCTATGGCATCACGCGGAATGGTTTCTGGACCTTCTGCAACTCCTAACGGAACTTCCGAGAGAATGCCCTCCACGACACGATCTACTCAGACAACCACATGCCAGCATCTTCCACAAAGTCGTAGCTTCGCTACGACTTCACGCTTGGTGATTATCCAGCATCTCCTCGCTGAGAGAGGATTTTTCGCAACAAGTTGCGATTAGGATGTCTGGACATCTGCGAAAATCATCTGCATCTGTCTACCAGACAAAGTGGAAAGTCTTCTGTGGTTGGTGTCGTGGAAGGGGTATCTCTCCACTCGATGCCACTATTCCAGCAATAGTGGAGTTCCTCGTGTATTTGCGGGAAGAAAATGCGCCTTTCAGTCTCGGCGGTGAAAGGCTATCGCACAGCCTAAGTCTAGCCTTCAGGCTCAAAGGAATGATCTTTTCTTCCTCGCTGGAACTTTCCCTACTCATACGAGGTTATGAACTTACCTGCCCTCAGTCGGATGTGAGACCTCCTCCATGGAACGTGGTTCGAGTTCTCAGGTCTCTTAAGAGAACTCACTATGAACCATTACGCTAGGCTTCAGTTCGCCACCTAACTTGGAAGACGGTGTTCTTACTAGCTTTGGCTTCGGCCAAGCGAGTCAATGAACTTCATCGTCTCTCATATGACATCGCCCATGCAAGGGGGGAAGGTAACGTTCAAATTCGTCCCTGCGTTTGGTGCTAAGACTCAAAATCAGGGGGTGCCGGACGCTTGGTTCGACTCCTTCTGGATTCGAGTCTCCGTTCTGTAACAGATGTCCCAGACCTTCTCCTACTGTGCCCAGTAAAGAGTCTGAGGCTATATCTCAGAACGGCTGCAGTCCGTCCCCAGGTGCAAGCATTGTTAGCACTGGGAGGATTAAGAGAAGGGTCACCAAGAACACCATCTCAGCATGGATTTGTAGGGTGATCCATCTGTCCCTGAATCCAGACCCTCCTCCGTCACTTTGCCATAGAGCACATGATGTCAGGGGCGTAGCTACGTACCTGGCCTTCAAGAGAAATTTCTCAGTGACGCAGGTCCTTCAAGCTGGGGTGTGGAAACGTCAGACGACCTTCACAGCCCACTACCTGCACGACGTGACCCACAGGAGGCTCGATACGTTTTTTAACGGCCCTGTGGTGGCTGCACAACAGCTGGTTTAAAACCTCAGGTTCCTTAGTGGACAAGTAGCAGAAGGTTGAGGGCATTGTTACCCGGTCTTAGTCTGCATGAATGTAAAGATTTGTCTGGCCCTTACTCTTTTCTTCATCCTCCCCTCTCTTGGGGAAAGCAGCATCCTGGGTTCTCTGCACGGCTTACCTCAAACCACTGCAGGTAAACCATGTTTCCTTGTGTTCCGAGTATTAAGATAATACTGTTACGTCCCCATACCGTGACGAGGTGGTATTGGGAGAGTCCTAGCCTAAAGTTTCCTTCTAAGGGACTACAGGTCAACTTCCTAGGACGACTCACACTTTATTTTACCTTCTCACACAGCTTGCGTAGGCCGCAGTCCTTGCGTAGCAAGGTTCTAGCGAGGTGCAGGGACTCCTTATTGCTGAGTGCAAACCCACTCAAATATTGAGTCCCCGGGCAAAGCCAAAAGCCAGTACTGGCAGGGACTTTCCACCCTTCCTAATGGGTGAGTCACCCCTATTAAATAGCGTGGTTTGTATGTCAGTTACAGAACAAATGACAAATTCGTAGGTAATTTGTATTTTTACTAACTATACAAACCTTAGCTATTTAATCAAACTTGCCCGCCAGCCCTATCCCCCGTGAAGTCCTACCTCCAACCAAAGTGAGCTCAAGCACAGGTGTATGTGTGTGTGTGTGGGGGGGGGGGGGGCAGGCTACCCTCCCTACCCCCCGCTAACTAGCGGTGGGGTAGTAAACTCTTGTTAAAATTTTAATGGCTCGTCATTTCAGCTATGCCAAAAGTAATAACCCCTATTAAATAGCAAAGGTTTGTATAGTTAGGAAAAATGATATTTTAATTATAAAATAAATTTTTGAATATACTTACCCAGTGAATATATAATAGCTGTTGCTCCAGCGGCTCGACAGAAAAACACACAAAAACTTGCGAGCGATCGCTATGAAGGTTGCGGGTGTGCCCACCAGCGCCAACTATCGGCCAGATACCACACATGCATGTAAACAAGCCTCAATTCTTCTCGTCCCGGTGCGTCTCTATTGGGGAGGAAGGGAGGGCCTTTAATTTATATATTCACCGGGTAAGTATATTCAAAAATTTATTTTATAATTAAAATATCATTTTTAAATATTTAACTTAGCCGGTGAATATATAATAGCTGATTCACACCCAAGGCGGTGGGTAGAGACCAGAGCTAATTAAGTTTACAGCGTATATGCTTAGAGTTTTTGACAGTTATCAATATAACAAAACCCAAATATATAGGTACCTGGTAAGGAAGTTGACTTAGACGATTACTCTGCCTTGTAAGTCTGTCGTCCTCACGAAGCCCAGCAATCCTCTTAGGATGCTGAAAGACTCCCAGGAGCTGAAGTATCAAGGGCTGCAACCCATACAAACAGGACCTCATCAAACCCCTAATCTGGGCGCTCTCAAGAAATGACTTTGACCACCCGCCAAATCAACCAGGATGCGAAAGGCTTCTTAGCCTTCCGTACAACCCAAAAAACAATATTAAAAACATTTCAAGAGACAGATTAAAAAGGATATTGGAATTAGGGAAGTGTAGTGGTAGAACCCTCACCCACTACTGCACTCGCTGCAACGAATGGACCCAGTGTGTAGCAGTCCTCGTAAAGAGTCTGGACATCTTTTAAGTAAAATGACGCAAACACTGACTTGCTTCTCCAAAAAAGTCGCGTCCATGATACTTTGCAGAGATCTATTTTGCTTGAAGGCCACGGAGGTTGCTATAGCTCTAACTTCGTGCGTCTTAACCTTAAGCAAACATCGGTCTTTCTCATTCAAGTGAGAATGAGCTTCTCGTATTAAAAATCTGATAAAATATGACAAAGCATTCTTTGACATAGGCAATGATGGTTTCTTAACTGAGCACCATAATGCCTCAGATTTACCTCGTAATTACTTAGTACGAGCTAAATAGAACTTAAGAGCTCTAACAGGACATAATACTCTTTCCAGTTCGTTGCCTACGATCTCTGATAAGCAAGGAATATCAAAAGATTTAGGCCAAGGACGAGAAGGCAGTTCATTTTTGGCCAGGAAACCAAGTTGAAGAGAACAAGTGGCTTTTTCTGTAGAAAAGCCGATGTTCTTACTGAAGGCATGAAGTTCACTGACTCTTTTAGCCGAAGCCAAGCACACTAGGAAAAGTGTCTTGAGACTGAGATCCTTCAGGGAGGCTGAATGTAATGGCTCAAACCTGTCTGACATGAGGAACCTTAGGACCACGTCTAAGTTCCATCCAGGAGTTGCCAAACGACGTTCCTTAGAGGTCTCAAAAGACTTAAGGAGATCTTGGAGATCTTTATTGTTGGAAAGATCTAAGCCTCTATGCCGAAAGACCGAAGCCAACATGCTCCTGTAGCCCTTGATCGTGGGAGCTGAAAGGGACCGAACCTTTCTCAGATGTAAGAGAAAATCAGCGATTCGGGCTACAGAGGTACTGGACGAGGACACAGATGCTGACTTGCACCAGTCTCGAAAGACTTCCCACTTCGACTGGTATACTCTAATGGTAGAAACTCTCCTCGCTCTTGCAATCGCACTGGCTGCCTCCTTCGAAAAGCCTCGAGCTCTTGAGAGTCTTTCGATAGTCTGAAGGCAGTCAGACGAAGAGCGGGGAGGTTTTGGTGTACATTCTTTACGTGGGGCTGACGTAACAGATCTACCCTTAGAGGAAGACTTCTTGGAAAGTCTACCAGCCATCGAAGTACCTCGGTGAACCACTCTATCGCGGGCCAGAGGGGAGCAACCAACGTCAACCTTGTCCCTTCGTGAGAGGCGAACTTCTGCAGTACCTTGTTGACAATCTTGAATGGTGGGAATGCATATAAGTCCAGATGAGACCAATCTAGGAGAAATGCGTCTATGTGTATTGCTGCTGGGTCTGGGACTGGAGAGCAATAGATTGGAAGTCTCTTGGTCATCGAGGTTGCAAAGAGGTCTATGGTGGGTTGACCCCAAGTCGCCCAAAGACTCTTGCACACGTCCTTGTGGAGGGTCCATTCCGTAGGAATTACTTGACCCCTCCGACTGAGGCAGTCTGCTAAGACGTTCAAGTCGCCCTGGATAAACCTCGTTAACAGGGAGATGTCTCGATCTCTTGACCAAATGAGCAGGTCCCTTGCGATCTCGTACAGCGTGAGGGAGTGGGTGCCTCCTTGCTTGGAGATGTACGCCAAGGCTGTGGTATTGTCGGAGTTGATCTCTACCACTTTGTTTCGAAGGAGAGACTCGAATTTCATCAAGGTCAAGTGGACTGCCAAAAGCTCCTTGCCGTTGATGTGCATGCTCCTCTGACTTGAGGTCCACAGACCTGAGCATTCCCGACCGTCCAGGGTCGCACCCCAACCCAAATCCGACGCGTCTGAGAATAGTACGTGGTTTGGGTTCTGAGCTGCTAGGGAAAGTCCCTCTCTCAGACTGATATTGTCGTTCCACCAATTCAGGCATGCCTTTACTGGTTTGGAGACCGGGATTGAGACCGTCTCTAACGTCTTGTCCTTCTTCCAGTGAAAGGCTAGATGGAACTGGAGAGGTCGAAGGTGTAGCCTTCCTAGCGAGACAAACTGCTCCAGGGATGATAGAGTTCCTACTAGACTCATCCAATTCCTGACTGAGCACCGTTCTCTCTTCAACATTAGTTGGACTTTGAGCAGGGCTTGCTCTATTCGGGTGGCAGACGGAAAAGCCCGAAAAACTGGACTGCGAATCTCCATCCCTAAATACAGTATAGTTTGGGATGGATTCAGCTGGGACTTTTCTAGGTTGACCAAAAGTCCCAATTCCTTGGTCAGATCCAATGTCCAATGAAGATCCTGCAGACAGCGATGACTGGACGAGGCTCTGAGAAGCCAGTCGTCCAAGTACAGGGAGGCTCGGATTCCCGATAAATGGAGGAATTTTGCTACATTCCTCATAAGCCTCGTAAACACGAGAGGAGCAGGACTTAGGCCAAAGCACAGGGCCCGAAACTGGTAAACCACATTTTTGAAAACAAACCTCAGAAACGGTTGGGAATCTGGGTGTATAGGGATGTGGAAGTACGCGTCTCGTAGGTCGAGAGAGACCATCCAGTCTCCCTTTCTGACCGCTGCTAAGACTGATTTCGTGGTCTCCATGGTGAACTTTGTTTTCGTAACAAAGACGTTGAGCGCACTGACGTCTAGCACCGGTCTCCAACCTCCTGTCTTCTTCGGGACTAGGAAGAGACGGTTGTAAAACCCTGGTGATTGAAGGTCCGAGACTTTCACCACCGCTCCCTTCTCTAGCAACAGAGACACTTCTAGGTTTAGGGCTTGTCTCTTTGACTCCTCTCGGTACCTGGGAGAGAGGTCGATGGGGGAAGTCGCTAGAGGAGGTTTGCGTACAAATGGAATTTTGTACCCCTCTCTGAGCAACCGAACAGACTGTTGGTCTGCGCCCCTCTTCTCCCAGGCCTGCCAGAAGCTCTTCAATCTGGCTCCTACTGCTGTCTGAGGCTGTGGGCAGTCAGACTCTGCCACGTGAGGACTTGGCTCCTCTCTTCTTTCCTCTCTTTCCCTCGGCACGAGTACTTCCCCTGCTGGGAGCTCTGCCACGAAAGGGCGGGATAAATCTGGACGCCGGAGTGTCGATCCTGGGTCTAGCAGAAAAGGATGTAGAAGGAGTCCCCTTGCGAGCAGAGGACGCCACCAAGTCATGGGTGTCCTTCTGCACAAGCGAAGAAGCTATGTCCTTAACCAATTGTTGCGGAAACAAAAACTTTGATAAGGGAGCAAAGAGCAGTTCTGATCTCTGACAGGGAGTAACTCCTGCCGAAAGAAAAGAGCAAAGGGACTCTCGCTTCTTTAAGACTCCCGACGTAAAAGAGGAGGCGAGCTCATTGGAACCATCGCGGATGGCTTTATCCATACAGGACATTATCAGTAAGGAGACATCTCTATCAGCCGATGAGATTTTCCTACTTAAGGCTCCCAAAGACCAGTCAAGGAAGTTGAAAACTTCAAAGGCTCTGTATACGCCTTTCAGCAGATGGTCAAGGTCCGAGGAGGACCAACTAATCTTCGAGCGTCTCATGGCTAGGCGGCGGGGAGAGTCTACGAGGCTTGAGAAGTCACCCTGGGCAGAGGCAGGGACTCCCAAGCCGAGAACTTCTCCCGTGGCATACCAGACGCTCGATCTAGACGAGAGCTTTGACGGAGGGAAGGCAAAGGCCGTCTTCCCCAAACTCCTCCTGGTATCCAACCAGTCGCCTAAAAGCCGTAAAGCTCTCTTGGAAGAGCGAGAGAGCACTAGCTTTGTAAAGGCTGGCATGTTAGCAGGTAAGCCTAGAGCAAACTCAGACGGTGGCGAACGAGGAGCAACAGTGACGAAGTGATCGGGAAAAAGCTCCTTGAAAATTAACATGACTTTCTTAAAGTCCATTGATGGAGGAACCGTTCTAGGTTCGTCTACATCCGAAGGATGATCATCATGATGAGGGTCAGCAACGTCCTCATCTGAAGGATCCTCATCCGACAACTGCTGAGTAACAAGCAAAGGGGTTGGCAATGCTTGACACGCAGAGTCCACACGCACTGGTGCATTAGTAGCAGTCCAGGACGCTATGTCATGTAACTGCTTAACAGTCTGACTGTCAACAACAACAGGAGCGGGAGGACGCTCGACGTCAACTCGAGACTGTTTTGACTGCCTAGACTGAGCAGTCAAAACAACTCTAGACTGCGGTGGTTGACGCTCAGCGTCAAAATAAGTCAACTCCGCTGGTTGGCGAACGTCCTGAACGTCAACAAGAGCATTAGGAAGTGGCTGAACGTCCATATGCGGCTGAAAGTCAACACGTGACTGCATCGAGTGAGGCTCTACAAAGCGTGAGTGACGTGACTTAGCTACGCCAACGTCAACAGGACGAGCAAAGGCTCGTTTTGGCGGCTGAAGGCCAGGATCTCGATGAGTTAAGCGGCGAGGATCATCGTGAACCTTATCGGCAGAATAGTCTTCCATAAGGGAGGCGAGCTTGATCTGCATGTCTTGCAGCACAACCCATTTAGGATCAACGGGAATGGGTGCGGTAAAAGACGGGGTTAACGTCTGAGACGGCACAACCTTGCCTACAGCAAGACTCTCTGAGCCTGTGTAACGTTGCTGCTTAGGCGGCGAGCAGTCTTCCGATGACTGCAAAGGGTCAGAGCTGTCCCAATGGCTACAACCAGGACGCTGGACCTGTCCTGAAGGGACCGACTTTCGCTTAAGGGGCCTAGAAACCTTGCTCCACGGTTTCTTATGCGAAAAGCCTTCGGATGACGAGGAGAAAATGGTCTCTCTCGTCTTATGGTAGGGGCGATCTTGGTGAGACACGCCTGTTACCATAGAGGGAACGTCTGTTCGCTGATCAAGGCCTCTCGAACCCATAAGTCGTACGACATTACTTCTCCCCTGGGCTTGGGAGCTTGCAAGAGGTCTCGGACTAGGCGAACGACAGGCACGAACAGACGAACCCTCGGTCGCAACACTGACAACACTTTGCGCACTAATCACTTTCCCACGATTTTCCGCTGTGGCACTCTGACACTTTAGCTCTTTAACGTCAGCCATGAGTTGATTACGATCTGTTGCTAACGATTCAACTCTTTCACCCAAGGCATGAATGGCACGTAACATGTCTCGCATCGATGGTTCCCGAGTGCCAGTAGGGGGTTCAGGCACAACCACTACAGGGGAAGGATTAGGTTCAGGGGCATGTGGAGAGGAAAAATCTACTGATCTAGAGGAACTACTCTTTACCCTATCTCTCTCTAGCTTACGAGAATACTTGTCGTATTCGAGCCAATCGAATTCCGAAAGGCCCACGCATTCCTCACACCGATCTCCTAATTGACAGGTTTTACCCCGACAATTAGAACACACAGTATGTGGGTCGAGAGAGGCCTTTGGAAGACGCCTATTGCAATCCCTAGCATTACACTTACGAAATCTAGGGGCTTGTGAAGCGTCAGCCATTTTGAATTAGTCAAAGAAAGTCCAAAAAACAATCCAAGTCATCAACAATTAAATCTGTCCAATAAAGAGTTCAAGAGTTTAAGTTGAGGAAAAACACCTGCACTGCGAAAGCTCAAACCAAAATGAAGTACCTCACCAAATATGTTGAGAAAACTCCAGGTTATACAGCGAGTATTGATACGTCTTGTCGTCAAGGTCGACAGAGAAGAATTGAGGCTTGTTTACATGCATGTGTGGTATCTGGCCGATAGTTGGCGCTGGTGGGCACACCCGCAACCTTCATAGCGATCGCTCGCGAGTTTTTGTGTGTTTTTCTGTCGAGCCGCTGGAGCAGCAGCTATTATATATTCACCGGCTAAGTTAAATATTTAAAAATACAAATTACTTACGAATTTGTCATATTGTTGTTAGCGTATGCAGCTCAACATTACTGCTTGCTAGTACATACGGAGCTGGAAGTTTTTATTTTTCGGCGAGCGAAGCGAGCCCACGGTAGTGCAAGAACCATTGTATATAAAGGATAAAAAATTTTGAAGAGAAAATATATGTTTTCCTCTAGTAAATAATGTGATTTCACTGAATTTAGCTTCATTTCATCGCAACCAAACAGAATAACCAGTTCGACTAACTTCTTTGTGATGAAGTTAGCCGAACTGTTTGTTTGCAATTGAAATGAAGGTCAAGATCGGTTAAATTTCGTTATTTACTACAGGAAAATATATATTTTCTGTTCAGAATGATTCCCTGTCAGTTAGTAAAACTTTACCACTCACTCCCCGACACTTATAGTATGGTCTAATATTGAGCCCAGTACTGCAGAAATGATGATTCAAAGCCCTGTATCTGAAATGTAGATGAGGTACTATTAGTGGCAGAGAGAGCTGTAAATTTATAGGGTATCTTTAAAGAACACCACAGGAAAAACTGTAATATTGAAGAAATGGGGTTATAAATAGAAAAACTGTTTTCTTCAGAAATGACCTTTATTTCCGTTTCAAATACATACTGTAGTGAATAAGATATACCCTAATACAGTGATACCTCGGTACTCGCCCATAATCCGTTCGGGATCAGTGTTCGACCTCCGATTTATTCGAGTACCGAAACCTTTTTTCCCATAAGAAATAATGGTATTTATTTTTATACGTTCCTACGCACTCCAAAATGCCCAAAATATTAATAAAACGTGTACCTAAACAACAATAATTATTTAAATGTGTACGAAATTGGTCGGAAAACTATATAAAACAATTTTAAACCATTTACTGTACAGTACATACCTTTGAGCAGCGGTTCGATGGCATACAGGAATGGATGTGGAGAGGATGGAAGGGGGTGGTTACTGCTTGGAAGGAGAGTCCCCTTCCATGATGTGGCTGGGTAGTTCTCCTTCAGGGTTTTTTTCTCTTCTGTTTCTCTTCTTTGGAGGGGAATCAGGCTGGGATGTAGCAGCTCTCTTTTCTTTTGTGAAAAAAATGTCAATTGTCAGCTGCTTCTTTCTCTTCTGCACTATTCTTCTAAAGTGAGACATAACATTATCATTAAAGATGTTCACTGCCCGGTTTGCTACTGCTGTTTCTGGGTGATATTTTTCCACAAAAGCCTGCAACTCTCCCCACTTCGAACACATGTCATTTATCACTGAACTCGGAACCTCCTCTCTTACATCCTCATCTTCTGAGGATTCCAGCTCCCCAATCAAATCCTGCTGCTGTTGTTGTTGCAGGTGCAACAATTCTTCAACGGTCAACTCAGTAGAGTGGCTATCAACAAGTTCATCAATGTCTTCCCTGTTGACCTCAAGCCCCATACTCCTGCCCATGCCAACAATTTCATCAACGACAACAGTGTCCTCAGAAATAACAGTAGCAGTGCTTGAACCCGCCTCTGATTGGAAACCCTCAAATTCCCTCTCTGTTACACATGATGGCCACAGCTTTCACCAGGCAGAGTTCAATGTCCTATAGGTTACACCACGCCAAGCTTGGTCAATCATGTTCACACAGTTGAGGATGCTGAAGTGATCCTTCCCGAATTCCTTCAAGGTCAACTGTGTATCACTAGTCACTTCAAAACACTTTCGGAAAAGGGCCTTGGTATACAGTGAACCCTCGCTACTTCGCGGTTCGACCATCGCGGATTCACCACTTCGCGGATTTTTTCCATAACCCATATATATACAGTAATATATATATATATGTATGCATGTATTTATGTATATATGTAGGTATGTATATGTGTATACATATAAATATATATATATATATATATATATATATATATATATATATATATATATATATATATATATATATATATACACACACACACATATATATATATATATAAATATATATATATATATATATATATATATATATATATATATATATATATATATATATATATATATATCTTAAGTAGGAAGATGTGTTGTAGTTCTAAGGGAAAAGTATGGGAAATATGTCTGGGTAATAAGCAAAGCTCTACCTCCAGTTTGTTGTTGCAGGTGCAACAATTCTTCAACGGTCAACTCAGTAGAGTGGCTATCAACAAGTTCATCAATGTCTTCCCTGTTGACCTCAAGCCCCATACTCCTGCCCATGCCAACAATTTCATCAACGACAACAGTGTCCTCAGAAATAACAGTAGCAGTGCTTGAACCCGCCTCTGATTGGAAACCCTCAAATTCCCTCTCTGTTACACATGATGGCCACAGCTTTCACCAGGCAGAGTTCAATGTCCTATAGGTTACACCACGCCAAGCTTGGTCAATCATGTTCACACAGTTGAGGATGCTGAAGTGATCCTTCCCGAATTCCTTCAAGGTCAACTGTGTATCACTAGTCACTTCAAAACACTTTCGGAAAAGGGCCTTGGTATACAGTGAACCCTCGCTACTTCGCGGTTCGACCATCGCGGATTCACCACTTCGCGGATTTTTTCCATAACCCATATATATACAGTAATATATATATATATGTATGCATGTATTTATGTATATATGTAGGTATGTATATGTGTATACATATAAATATATATATATATATATATATATATATATATATATATATATATATATATATATATATATATATATATATATATATATATATATATATATATATATATATATATATATATATATATATACACACACACACACATATATATATATATATATATATATATATATATATATATATCTTAAGTAGGAAGATGTGTTGTAGTTCTAAGGGAAAAGTATGGGAAATATGTCTGGGTAATAAGCAAAGCTCTACCTCCAGTTTGTTTCTACATTATGATCAGAGATAAATGTAAACAAAACATTGGTTGCCATTTTTATCGTGCTTTTTAGCATGTTTAGGAAATGCATGATATAAAATCACCTTTAATATTTGTGCCTGTTTTAGTTTAGGGTACTGTAGTACATGCATTAAGTGTTCTGTACATTAAAGGGTAGTTTGTTAACAGTACTACGTACAAGGGAAGGTTTTAAAAGTCTGAATATACATGTTGAATAAATAGGTAAATATGGTGTCACTACTTCGCGGATTTTCACCTATCGCGGCCGCGACTGGAACCTATCTACCGCGATAAACGAGGGTTCACTGTACAGTTTTTTAAAGTTTGAAATGACCTGTTGGTCCATGGGCTGGAGTATGGGAGTAGTATTGGGGGGCAGGAATTTAATCTTGATAAAACTGTACTCTTCTTTTAAGTCTTCCTCTAGACCTGGAGGGTGTGCAGGAGCATTGTCCATCACCAGAAGACAGTTCAATGGCAAGTTCTTTTCAGTCAGGTATGCCTTAACCTGGGGGGCAAACGCTTCATTGATCCACTCACTAAAGAATTGTCTTGTGACCCAAGATTTAGTGTTAGCGCGCCACATAACTGATAGTGCACTTTTCAAGATATTGTTTCTTTTGAAGACCCGGGGGTTGTCCGAGTGGTACACTAACAAGGGTTTAATCTTGCAATCGCCACTAGCATTGGCGCACAGCAGCAACGTGAGTTTATCTTTCATTGGCTTGTGACCTGGCATCTTCGTCTCGTCCTTGGTAATGTAGGTATTGGCCGGCATTTTCTTCCAAAATAACCCGGTCTCATCGCAATTGAAGACTTGCTGCGGGATCAAATTTTGTTCCTTAATGTATCGGTCGAATTCGCCAACGTATTTTTCAGCTGCCGCCTGATCCGAACTGGCTGCCTCCCCATGCCTAGTCACACGGTGAATACCAGTTCTGTTCCGGAATTTCTCGAACCAGCCCCTGCTTGCTTTAAAAGTAAATGACGAATCACTTTCACTAGTACTGGCACTTTTCTTCACCAATTCTTCATAAATATGAAGAGCTTTCCCGCAAATGAAAGCTTCACTTATACTTTCCCCGGCCAACTGCTTTTCTTTAATAAATATAAGGAGCAACTTTTACATTTCCTCAATTACTTGTGGCCTTTGCTTACTAATTGCTGTCACTCCCTGTGCAACATTAGCTTTCTTTATCACTTCCTTATTTTTCAAAAAGGTCGAAATGGTCGACTTCGCCATGCCATACTGTAAGGCTAGATCAGACACTCGTACACCATTCTTGTATTTCGCAATAATTTCCTTCTTCAACTCGATTGTTGTTCTCACTGTTTTCCTCTTATCCTTCCCCTTATCACTAACTTTCTTGGGGCCCATTATTATCGGCAAAAGAAGACAATAAAACGCACTAAATCACAATAAATTCTCAACACGTGTTGTCGGACTGATGCTCTCTCTTGAAATGATGCTACCCGACCAAGCGAGAGTAGCCGAGATGGCCACTCATCTCACTCGGCCACGCATTCGGCTGTTCGAGTTCCGATTTTTTGTTCGAACACCGCAGCAAAAATTACTCGAATTTTTTGGTCGAACTCTGATTTGTTCGAATTTAGAGTCGTTCGACTACCGAGGTATCACTGTATATCCTATGGCAAAGGGGGCCATCCATTGGCAACCGGTAGTTTTGGTTGGGGAAAATGGTAAATATATGATACTTTAACTACTAGCGAAACTGGAATTTGCTATAAGAAATGGACGACTGCTTGCTAATTTGGTATTTTTCTCTATATGTTTAATAGGGACTGGGGCATATTAACTTCCGTATCGGTATATTAAAAAGTGAAGTATGTTTTTCACTTTAAGTTCATTGTTTACATATGAGACACTCAAGGGGACTTATTGCGCATGCTTGGTTCCGATCAGTTTGGGGAGCTTTCTGTGCATTTACGATGACGTATTTGTCAGATGTTTTTTTTTAAACCAATTAACAGCTCACAAGTACTTCTTCCTAAGTTCCCGGATGTTGTTCTACAACAGCCATTTTTTCTTTCCCACCTGCCCTTTCAGTTTCAACTTCACCATCACATAAAGATGACTCCAAGAGGGAACTTAAGGGAAGTACATCAATCTATTTCGAAAATTGGCGTAATTTCATTTATGTCGTTAATTAATTTTGATGAAAATGCTCTCCGTTCAGTGTAAAGCTATTGTTACTCATTTGAAATTAAAAAAAAAATAACCGAAGTAATGCCTCAAATGTCTGATTCTGACTTAATTTTTTGGGAGCACCAGCACATTTCTACTGCAAAGCTTCTGTAAAAGTTGCAAAGACAAAAATAAATGAACAAAATAAAATGTTAGTGTCAACATAAGGTAAGGAATTATTTGTGATTTACTGTTTCATAATGCAAGAATTTATTTGTGATTTACTTTATCATCATGTAAGGATTTTTTTCAATATTTAACTTAGCCGGTGATTATATAAGCTGCAACTCTGTTGCTCGACAGAAAACTCTACGTTAAAAATCCGCCAGCGATCGCTATGCAGGTAGGGGGTGTACTTCAACAGCGCCATCTGTCGTGCAGGTACTCAGTACTCAATGTAAACAAAGAACTCAATTTTCTCTCTGTCGGGCTACCGGCAAGACCTACTAATTCGCTGTTGCTAACTGGATTTGTTTTCACAACTATTGGTGAAGTACACTATTCTAGTTTTGAGCTTTCGCTATGCAGGTGTTTTATCTTCATCTCAAAACTTGAACTCGTTTTGGATAGATTTAATTATGGTGACAAAGAGAGTATGGACTTTCTTTCACTTTTAAATGGCCGACCCTTCCCTTAGACGGAAGTGTGTTTAGGCTTTTAGTAATTATCTTATCACGTTATAGATTTTCCTCTATATATATCTCTCCGCCTTTATTAGGCCTCTTCGATTAACTTTCCATTTTTTATAAACATATAAAATAAATTTTAATGCTTTGTTTATATAGACCTTTCCTGAGAGTAGGCGGTCCTAACTTGGAAACCGAAGTTAATCAACATTGAGCCCTTTATATCGTCTTTAGCTATTAAAGGATTTAAAACTTTTTAAATGTAATTTTTTATGAAAGAATTTCTTTGATAGTCTTCGTACTGTTTTCAAAGATGAACTAACGTTTAGTTTTTTATGCTACGCAGTTGTTGACGTTCAGGACGTTCAACATGCGCTCTATCGTTACGATAGAGAGAGAGTGTATCACGGTTTCACTTTGCAGTAAGAGTAAATCGATTCTGACGTTTTGTTAATTCTTTCTTAGCTTAAATGTTTTAAATTCTAATTTAAAGGAACTTTTTATTTGAAAAACCTTTCAGTTTTTTCCTTTAGTCAAATAACATGTTTTTTTGACGATATATAATTGGGCTCTTCTCTTAGGTGCGAAATCAAGAGAGAAAGAGAGAGAGAGATAGAGACGGAGGGAGAGAGAGGAGAGAAAACGTTCCGTTCAAGCGGGTAACGTTGTTCTCGTGTTACTCTCGTCCCTAGTCTCTCTACGGGGAGGAAGGATAAAACGTTTTTAGGTTTTTATTCTCGTCCCCAGGCTATGTGCGGTGAGAGATTGAAAACGTAGTTATATGAACTAGTGTTTAGTCTCTTTCCCAGCCACTGATTTTTCTTTTTATCTTAAAATATGTTTTCTGTTTTTTGCTGGTATTATGAGCTTGCATTATACGACTAATTTCGCAATTACTACCTTTTAATGAAGGGTAGAATTACGTGTTTCAGGTAGAAATAAGTGCAAAACAGAAAATCGAAGTGATAAAGTGATATGCGCAAAGTGTTACAGTGTTGCGTCCGAGGCGCAAAGTGTTACAGTGTTGCGTCCGAGGGTTCGTCTGTTCGTGCCTGTCGTTCACCTAGTCCGGGACCTCTAGCAAGCTCCCAAGCCCAGGGGAGAAGTAATGTCAAACGACTTATGGGTTCGAGAGGCCTTGACCAACGAACAGACGTTTTCCCTCTATGGTATCGGGTGTTTCTTACCAAGATCTCCCCTACCATAAGACGAGAGAGACGTTGTTTCTCCTCGCCATCCGTAGGCTTTTCGCATAAGAAACCTGTCACAAGGTTTCGAAGCCCTTAAGCGAAAGTCAGTCCTTTCAGGACAGGTCCAGCGTCCTGGTTACAGCCATTAGGACAGCTCTGACCCTATGCAGTCATCGGATAACTGCTCGCCGCCTAACAAAAGCGTAACACAGACTCCGAAAGTCTTTTTTTGTAGGCAAAGTGTTGCGGTCACAGACGTTACCCTCGTCTATTACCATAACCATTTCCGTTGATCCTTAAGGGGTTGTATGGCAAATATGCAGTATATGCTTGCCTCCCTTATGGAAGACTATTCTGCCGATTAGTCCGTTGAGTCTAGCCGTTTATCTCATCGATATCCTGGCTTTCAGCCAACCTAACGTTCCTTTGTGCTTACTGTTGACGTTGGCGTAGCTTAGTCACGTCAGTCAGGTTGTTTAGAACCACACTCGATGCGGTCTCGTGTGGTTTTTCAGCCGCATTTGGACGTTAGGCCACTGGCTGATGCTCCTGTTGACGTTCTAGACGTTCACTAACAATCGGAGTTGACTTGTTTTGACGCTGTGCGTCAACCTCCGCATTCTAGAGTTGTTTTGACTGCTCAGTCTAGGCAGTCAAAGCAGTCTCGAGTGGACGCTGTACGTCCTCACGCACCTGTTGTGGTTGACAGTTCAGTTGTTGACAGTTCACAGACTGTCAAGCAGTTACATGACGTTGCGTTCTGGTCCGCTACTAATGCACCAGTGAGAGACTCAGCTTTTATCGGACAAGGTTCCTGTAGATGAGGAAGTTGCTGTTCTCCCTCCTACTGATATTCCCTTGAAGACTCTGTCAGATGGAGAGGAGCCTTAAGCTGCTTAGCCTCCTATGGACTTTAATTAAATCATGATGATTTTTTTAAGGATCTTCGTCCGGATCTTGTAACTGCTGCTCCTCGTTCGCCTAAACGTCAGAGCTTACACTAGGCCTAGCTACTTCGAAGCCGTTGTTTTTAAGCTAGTGCTCTCTCGCTCTCCTAGAGAGCGTTACGTTGGCTAGGCGACTGGTTTTTCACCAGGAGGAGTTTGGGGGATACAGCCTTTGCTTTCCCTTCTTTTAAACTGGTTTATAGAGCGAGAGTCTGATATGACACGAGAGAAGTTCTCGGCTTGGGAGTTCATGCCTCTGCCCAGATAGACTTCTCAATTCTGGTAGACTCTCCCTGGCGCCTAGCCAGGAGACGCTCCAAGTTGTTTACAGGTCAACTTCTCAGAGGGATGGTAAACGGTTCCGCCTCAGTCGCTAACCCCGTCTGTTGCCACACCTGCTCCCGTAGACCCTAAATGGGCTTTGCTGCAAGACATGCAGTCCAAGCTTGCGTCCTTGATAGAGGACTTAAATGCGGAGAAGAACCTTCTGGCCAACAACCTTCCAACCGGTCGGTTGTGCGCCTTCCAACCGGTCGGTTGTGCGCCCTGTTGACGCTGAGGTAACCTACTCGCGTCTGCCAGTTGAGGTGGTTCCTCCACCGATGCGACCCAGTGTGGATTGCCAGCCGCACGTTGACGTTAAGCGACGCTCGGAGGTGGTTGTTGACGTTCAGGACGTTCAACAACCAGCAGAGGTGACTTGTTGTGACGCAGTGCGTCAACCTCAGCAACCCGGTAGGGTGTTGACTGCACAACCCAGACGGTCTAGACAGTTTCGGGTTGACGCTGTGCTTCCTCGCGCACCCATGGATGTTGACAGTTCACAGATATTGCGTCCGGCTCCGTCACGCATCCACCAGTGCGACCGGATTCAGCGAGCCAGACGTTGCCCACTCCGTTGCCGTTTCCTCATCAGTTTCGGATGAGGAACCCTCTGATGAGGACGTTGCTGAACAACAAGACGATCAGCCCCCAGCCCTGCTATCCATCCAGAAGATGCTGAAGAAGGAACGCTGCTCAGTCAGGCTGTGGATGAGTCTGGTAGGGACGCTGTCATCCGTGGATCAATTTGTGTCACTAGGAAGACTACACCTCCGTCCTCTTCTATACCATCTAGCTTTTCACTGGAAAAAGGACAAGACGCTAGAAGCGGTCTCGATCCCGGTTTCCGAAAAGATAAAGTCTTGTCTGACTTGGTGAAAGGACAATATCAACCTAAGAGAGGGTCTTCCCCTGACTGTTCAGACTCCCAACCACGTTCTCTTCTCGGACGCATCGGACGTAGGCTGGGGTGCGACATTAGACGGTCGGGAATGCTCGGGAATATGGAACTCGAGTCAAAGGACAATGCATTTCAACTGCAAGGAGCTACTGGCAGTACGTCTGGCCTGGAAAAGCTTCAGGTCTCTCCTTCAAGGCAAAGTGGTGGAGGTGAACTCGGACAACACCACGGCTTTGGCGTACATCTCCAAGCAAGGAGGGACCTACTCTCTGACGTTGTACGAGATCGCAAGGGACCTCCTCACATGGTCAAAAGGTCTAGACATATCACTAGTAACGAGGTTCATCCAAGGCAACTTGAATGTCATGGCAGATTGTCTCAGTCGGAAGGGACAAATAATTCCAACAGAATGGACCCTCCACAAGGATGTATGCAAGAGACTTTGGGCCACCTGGGGCCAGCCAACCATAGATCTCTTCGCAACCTCGATGACCAAGAGGCTCCCAATATTTTGCTCACCAATCCCGGACCCAGCAGCAGTTCATATAGATGCCTTTCTCCTAGATTGGTCACATCTAGATCTATATGCATTCCCTCCGTTCAAGATTGTCAACAAGGTACTGCAGAAGTTCGCCTCTCACGAAGGGACAAGGTTGACGCTAGTTGCTTCCCTCTGGCCCGCGAGAGAATGGTTCACCGAGGTACTTCGATGGCTAGTAGACGTTCCCAGAACACTTCCCCTAAGGGTGGACCTTCTACATCAGCCACACGTAAAGAAGGTACACCAAGGCCTCCACGCTCTTCGTCTGACTGCCTTCAGACTATCGAAAGACTCTCGAGAGCTAGAGGCTTTTCGAAGGAGGCTGCCAGAGCGATTGCTAGAGCAAGGAGAACATCCACCCTTAGAGTCTACCAATCGAAGTGGGAAATCTTCCGAAACTGGTGCAAGTCAGTATCCGTATCCTCGACCAGTACCTCTGTAACTCAAATAGCTGACTTCCTCTTATATCTGAGGAAAGAACGATCTCTTTCAGCTCCCACTATCAAGGGTTACAGAAGCATGTTGGCATCAGTCTTCCGTCACAGAGGCTTAGATCTTTCCAACAATAAAGATCTACAGGACCTCCTTAAGTCTTTTGAGACCACAAAGGAGCGTCGTTTGGTTACACCTGGTTGGAATTTAGACGTGGTACTAAGATTCCTTATGTCAGACAGGTTCGAACCGCTACAATCAGCCTCCCTGAAAGATCTCACCTTAAAGACTCTTTTCCTGGTATGCTTAGCCACAGCTAAAAGAGTCAGTGAGATTCATGCCTTCAGCAAGAACATCGGATTCTCATCTGAAACGGCTACATGTTCTCTACAACTTGGTTTTCTAGCCAAAAACGAGCTGCCTTCTCGACCTTGGCCAAAATCGTTCGATATTCCAAACTTATCGTATGGTTGGAAATGAACTAGAAAGAGTCTTATGCCCTGTAAGAGCTCTTAAGTTCTATTTAAAACGAACTAAACCTTTACGAGGCCCGTCTGAAGCTTTATGGTGTTCAGTTAAGAAACCATCTTTGCCTATGTCAAAGAATGCTTTATCCTATTTTATCAGACTGTTAATACGAGAAGCTCATTCCCATCTGAATGAGGAAGACCAAGCTTTGCTGAAGGTAAGGACACACGAAGTTAGAGCTGTCGCAACTTCCGTGGCCTTTAAACAAAATAGATCTCTGCGAAGTATAATCGACACAACCTATTGGAAAAGCAAGTCAGTGTTCGCGTCTTTTTATCTTAAGAATGTCCAGTCTCTTTACGAGAACTGCTACACTTTGTGACCATTCGTAGCAACGAGTGCAGTAGTGGGTGAGGGCTCAACCACTACAATTCCCTAATTCCATAACCTTTTTAATCTTTCTCTTGAAATGTTTTATTGTTGTTTTTGGGTTGTCCGGAAGGCTAAGAAGCCTTTCGCATCCTACTTGATTTGGCGGGTGGTCAAAGTCATTTCTTGAGAAGCGCCTAGATTAGAGGTTTTGATGAGGTCCTGTTGTATGGGTTGCAACCCTTGATACTTCAGCTCCTAGGGGTTGCTCAGCATCCTAAGAGGATCGCGAGGCTCCGTAAGGAAGACGTACTTAAAAAGGCAGAGTAATTGTTCAAGTCGACTTCCTTACCAGGTACTTATTTATTTTAAGTTTGTTATTTTGATAACTGCTAAAATGAAATAAAAAATCCTTAGCTCATAATAATGTAAACATTTATTGCTGGTCTCTACCCACCCCCCTGGGTGTGAATCAGCTTATATAATCACCGGCTAAGTTAAATATTGAAAAATGTTATTTTTATAATAAAATAAATTTTTGAATATACTTACCCGGTGATTATATATTAAAGGACCCTCCCTTCCTCCCCAATAGAGACGCAGTGGACCGAGGAGAAAATTGAGTTCTTTGTTTACATTGAGTACCGAGTACCTGCACGACAGATGGCGCTGTTGAAGTACACCCCCTACCTGCATAGCGATCGCTGGCGGATTTTTAACGTAGAGTTTTCTGTCGAGCAACAGAGTTGCAGCTTATATAATCACCGGGTAAGTATATTCAAAAATTTATTTTATTATAAAAATAACATATTTGTGATTTACCTTTTCATAATATAAGAATTTATATGTGATTTACTTTATCATAATATAAGGATTTATTTGTAATTTACTTTTAGTTTGTGACGAGGGAAGCGGGGTCCGGCTAGCGGTTGTGGCCTGGGAAGGGGGGTCCAGGGGCTTTCCCCCTGACTAGAAGTTGTGACCTGGGAAAGGGGTCTGGGGGACCTGCCCCCCAGCCTGGGGTTGTTACCTAGGAACTACTAGGTCAGGTTAGGTGGATTTGTTAGGTTCTGTACCCTATTACTAATTTCAACAGTGGGGCATTTCTTCAAAGAGAAAATCTTCCCCTGATGCTGGTCCCTAACCTAAGAGGAAGACGAAGAAGCCAAGACTACCTTCTCCGCCTGTACAGCAACATCCCACGGTCACCATGACCACGATGCCCCAAGTGGTTGCTCAACCACAGACCACCTTCCAAGTGGTGCCTCAACAGCTGGTAGCCCAGTCACCAGCCTTCAACTCAGGTTTTGAGAGGCACACCACTACCTTTCTCCCGAAAGGAAGAGGATCTCGACGGGGCTCCTCAAGAAACCCCTCACAAGGCAGGGGAGGACGTGGTCAGGGTGGCAAACCCTCAGGACCATCCAAGCAATAAGATGCTCCAGGTAGGAGGGAGACTCCACTACTTACAGGATCGTTGGACCTTCGGTCCCTGGGCCCACAGCCTAATCAAGAATGGACTAGGATGGAAATGGAACAGATCTCCACCTTCATTTCCTCAGTTCTTCCAACACTCCACCCCTTACTGGAAGAATATACCTTAGAACTCTTGAACAAAAAGGTTATAAGAAAAGCAAAGGCCATCAAATTCCAGGGAAGGCTGTTCTGTGTTTCCAAGGACTCAGACAAACTCAGTCATTCTAGACTTGTCGCCACTCAACAAATTCATCGAGAACAACAAGTTTTAAACATAAAACTTACCTGCTGGTTATATAAGAATGGCTAAAGTCCCTGGACACCCGGCAGAAATTCAAAATCTCGCGGCAATTGCAGATATGCCAGGTGTATACTAGCGCCCTCGCGGTAGACAGGCCGAACTAATCCAACCAATTCAAACCCTCTCTGCCGCCATTGCTGGCTGGAACGATTGAAATTCACTCGCAACTTACTTTGATTTGGACGGTTTTTTTGGTGATGTACACTGTCTTTTGTTTTTGGGCTTTCACTTTAGTGATTTCTCTTTCATATTATCTTGAAATCTTTATTGTTTTGGGTTTATTTAATTAGTTTTGACCCTTGTTGTTTTGATCTCTCTCGTAACTTTTCAATATGGCCGACCCCTCCCCTGTATATAGGAAGTGTATTAAAGGTTGTCATACTCGTCTTCCTAAAGCTTCTATTGATCCACATACTATTTGTGTAAAATGAAGGGGTAAAACTTGTACTTGTGGGGATCGGTGCGAAGAATGTTGTTCTTTAACGGAAGGTGAGGGGTTAGCTTATGAGCGCTATACTCAGAGATTAGAGAGAGACAGAATTAGGTGCAGTTCTTCCCGTTCTGTAGAATTACCTGTACACTATCTAATGACATTGATCCTAATCCTTCTCCCGTAGTGGTAGATCAGGAACCGAAGGAACCTACGATGAGGGATATGTTGTCCGCTATTCAAGCTCTCGGTGTAAGAGTTGAATCGTTAGCAGCGGACAAAAACCAAATGATGTCCGAAATTAATTTGCTTAAAAGTTGTCGCACAGGTGACCTATCAAGTGTTAAAAGTTCGGCTAATGTGTTCAATGTTGTGGAGGGTGCGTTTGCGCGATCCTGTTGTTCGCCTAGCCTAAGACCTCCTTCAAGCTCCCGAACCCTTGGGAGAAGTTACGTCGAACGGCGAAAGGGAACGAGAGGTGTCATCAATCACGCAGACATCCCCTCGAGCGTTCCTGCTGTCGTATCACAGGTCGCTCACCCTCACCACAGGAAAGGTGAGGTTAGTGCTTTATCGCCTTCTTCAGATGAAGGCTCACGTGATGAGGTCTGGCGTCAAACCTCTAGACCGCTATAGAGAAAATCGCACGCAGTGGAACAACAGCGCGATTCTCCTCCGCAACAACGAGGTTGTAGCCATTGGGATACACCTGAGCATTTTCAGTCCCTTGGCGAGTGTTTGCCTGCGAAACGCTCTGACGTGGGTTCTGAAATGGATAAAGGTTTGGTACAGTCAGATTCGGAGCTGAACCCTGGTTCTGGTGTTACGGTTCATGCATCGCCGCTTCTATCAGACGGGTTCGTCTCCCGAAAGTGGGGAGCGATTTGGAAGCGATGAGGAAGGCGAATTCGCTTTGGAAGAGGCGGCACGCGTGTCGCCTAAAGGTGATTCCAAATGGTCTATGCTGTTGGGCATGAAGCGGCAACTCTCATCGCTTATGCACTCTTATCGGCCTGCTGTTGGCAGTGCGGTTGGGCGTCAGTCTTCCGTTTTAGACCCATTGTCGCACAGGCGGCCTGTCATCTCCAGTACTGATGCGTTATCGCACAGGCGATCTCCCAGTCGCAGTGTTCAACGGCAGGTTGAGGTGGATGCATCTCGTCAGAGTTCTGCTTCTCAACATCAATCGATCGCGCTTACCGCCAAACGTCAGTCTTCCAAACGTGACGACGTTCTCCAAACGGCGGAGCGGGCCGCTAAGCGGCAGGACGGAAGCAGACGCGATTTGGAGCGTCAGCGTGACGACACACACCAGTCAACCCATGACACTGTGGAGCGTCAGCGTCAGTCGGACGCTACCCGTCAGCGTGACGACACACGCCAGTCAACCCATGACACTGGGGAGTGTCAGACAGACGTTACGTGTCAGTCAACCCATGACACGGCGGAGCGTCAGCGTCAGCCAGGCGCTACCCATGACACCGCACGTCAGTCTGCTCACGGCACAGCAGTCAACCCATGACTCCACGCGTCAGCCAATCCATGACGCTACACGTCAGTCGACTCTGGTCGCCTCGCGTCAGTTGGATGCTATTTCGCAAACCGAACGTGACGGCAAATGCAAGGCTAGTGATTGTCAGATGGATGGGAATATTGAACAACGCAAGCTCCCCCATGTCAGCACTGACGTGGCTACACGGGAACGCTGCCTCTCTGAACAAGGCACTACTGCGGCGGCTAAATTTTCGGAGGAAGAGCCGGATGAGGTTTTCTCCCCGGAGGAACAGTTGGACGATATTTCAGAGGGAGAAGAGGATAAACCGCCTCAACATTCGGTGGACCTCAAGAAATTAATGCTGGTCTTCACGGAGTTATTCCCAGACCATTTTACTCCTGTAGCTCTGCGTTCTCCCCCTTCGGAATTTACCCTTGGTAAAGCAGCAAAAACATCCTTGTTCACGAAAAGGGTACTCTCTCGCTCCTCTAAGAGAGCGTTAAAATTGATGGGATTACGGATGGATTAAAAGAAAGCTTTTGGCAAGACGTGCTTCGCTTTTCCTCCTCCCAGACTAGCCTCCAAGTCGAGTGTTTGGTATGAGACAGGAGAGGTCTTAGGCTTGGGAGTTCCTGCTTCTGCCTAGGGAGATTTCTCGAGCCTGGTAGACTCTTCTCGTCGATTAGCTATGAGGAAAACTAAAGTGTGGTGGTCTATGTCGGAGTTCGACCATCTCCTGAAAGGTATGTTCAGGGCTTTTGAGGTGTTTAATTTTCTGGACTAGTCTCTGGGAGCCTTGGGGAGAAAAGTATCGGAAATGAAGGGCACTGACACTTATAACCTCATTCAGCTTATGTCTTGCATGGACAAGGCAGTTAGAGACGGTTCGAACGAATTGGCTGCCCTGTTCATGGTAGGAGTTGTGAAGAAGAGGGCAGCTTTGTGTTCTTTCCTCTCCTTGGGGTTCACTCCCTTTCAGATATCGGAGTTGCTTTTTGCCAGGGCTGGGGAGTCGTGACTCTGACCATCCGACTTCGACTCCGACTCCTATAATTTTTTAGAACCGACTCCGACTCCAATTTAAAAATTTTTTTAGAACCGACTCCGACTCCAATTTAAAAAAAATAAGAATAATTAAATATTTTTATATAATTTTCTTATTTTATGTTGCCTATTAGTCAAAATAGCATTTCATCATTACTAGCCTACTAGCCTAGTAAGTAATTGTTTTATTGAAAACATTTCACGTAATTTCTTGGATTCAGCTTTTCCTAGGTTACACGAAATTGTAATCAAAACACCCGTCATTTCGAGATGTTTACATATAAATAATGACTTAATTCTAAGATTATTCATATACGTGCTGCATAAAACTATGAATCAGTAACAACTCCTACCTTTTAAATGGCTAATGGTGATTAAATGAAGAGTTAATCATGAAATAAACTTTAATGTCCAGAGACTCGTGCGTGGAGAGAACAGCTGATCGCATGTATAATATTATTGTTTTGGTTTGGCTTATGGACGAGAGATGGCAGGAGCTATATGTGTTTCCCAGTGACTGCCTTTATTTGAGAGGGTGTTAAAGAAAACGGCGGGTAATATGAAATGTTTTTTGAGCGACTTTGAAAAAATGTGACTTAGGATACCAAAAGAGAATATTTCTCCAGCGCAAAAATTTCATTTTTGAGGAGTCGGAGTCGGTGGAATTTTACCGACTTCGACTCCTCTAGTCCATAAATTGGCCTCGACTCCGACTCCCCAGCCCTGCTTTTTGCACCGCTTGCTTCTGCGCTATTCTCGCAAGATTTAGTAAGGGAAGTTGCCGCTGCGCTGACTCAGAAGGCTACTCATGATTTGGTTGCCAAGACAGCTAGGAAGGTGCTACCTACATCTTTCCCTTCCCGTAGACCAAAGGAAGCTGCTTCATTTTCGCAATCTGCTCAGCCCTTTCGTGGTAAACCTGCCGGAAGAAGTAACTTCAAGCCCGATGGGAAGAAGTCCAAGAGAAGAGGAGCCAAGTCCAGTCGAGGCAGAGTCAGACTGCCCTCTCCTTCAAACAGCAGTAGGGGTCAGGCTGAATTACTTCTGGCCGGCCTCGGAGAAAAGAGGAGCGGACCCTTGGTCCATTTTTGTTTTAAAGGAAGGATACAAAATCCCATTCTTCTCAAAAACCTCCTTTAGCCACAGGTCCTGTGGATCTCTCGCCCAAATACAGGGAGGGACCGATGAGGCAAGCCATGCGGCTTCAGATGTCTCTCTTGTTAGAGAAAAAAGCGATAGAGAGGGTGCGGGACTTAGAATCGCCAGGGTTTTACAACCGTATGTTCTTGGTCCCCAAGAGTTCAGGGGAATGGAGACCGGTTCTGGATGTAAGTGCCCTCAACTGCTACGTCCAGAATTCGAAGTTCACCATGGAAACTCAGAAAACTGTGCTGGCAGCAGTAAGGAAAGGCGACTGGATGGTATCATTGGACCTCCAGGACGCTTACTTTCATGTCCCAATACATCCGAGTTGCAGACGTTACCCGAGGTTCGTGTACGGGAAGGAAGTCTTCCAGTTCCGGGCCTTATGTTTCGGTCTTTGCACAGCCCCTCTAATATTCACGAAGATCATGCTGAATGTGGCGAGCATGCTGCACTCAAGAGGCATCAGAGCCTCCCTGTACTTGGACGATTGGCTCATAAGAGCCCCCTCGGCCGATCGCTGTTTGAAGGATCTTCAGCTGATATGGAATTTGGCAAAGGAATTGGGACTCCTAGTGAGTTCAAAGAAGTCTCAGCTGACTCCATCCCAGAAGATTTTTTATTTGGGGATGGAGATTCAGAGTCAGACTTTACAGGCTTTTCCATCACCTGTAAGGATTCAATCAGCTCTCCTAAAATTTTGTGCCTTTATGGAAAAGGACGTCAGTTCGGTGAGAGAGTGGTCTGTCTGTCTGACTGTATAGATTGCCTTACCTTGTGTAAGACCTGGGCTCTTGCCTTTGGGCAGCCCGGAAAAGAGAGTGGATGAGTCTTCTGGGGACCCTCTCGTCACTGGAAAAGTTTGTGTCTCTGGGGAGGCTGCACCTACGTCCCCTTCAATTTCATCTCGATGGTCATTGGAAGAAAGAGGACAGCCTCGACAGGGAAAGTATTCCCATTACGAATGCCATCAGAACGCACCTTCAGTGGTGGAACAACGTGCACAGACTCCAGGAGGGCCTCTCGTTGGAGCAAAAGAGCCCAGACCTCGTGTTGTTTTCCGACGCCTCAAACTCGGGGTGGGGAGGAACCTTAGGGAAGGAGGAGATCTCAGGTCTGTGGACAAAAGAGCAAGAAAACCTCCATATCAATCAAAAGGAGCTTTTAGCAGTGCACTTAGCCCTCAAAGGCTTAGAGAATCTAGTCCTAGGCAAAGTGGTGCTGCTTATATAGCAAAGCAGGGGGGGACGCACTCGAGGTCTCTTTACGAGATAGCAAGATCTCTTCTCATATGGGCGGAGGAAAGGAGGGTTACCTTATTGACACGATTTATTCAGGGAGTCAAGAACGTGAGTGCGGACAGACTCAGCAGGAGGAACTAAGTTCTCCCCACAGAGTGGACGTTACACCTAGATGTTTGCAAGAGGCTGTGGCGTTTATGGGGTCATCCCCTCAAAGACCTGTTTGCAACCTCAAAGACGAAAAGGCTGGAGACATACTGCTCGCCAGTTCCGGATCTCGAGGCAGCTCACATAGACGCATTCCTGTTAGATTGGTCACACATGGATGTGTACGCGTTCCCACTCTTCAAGATCCTGTACAGGGTGTAACAGAAGTTCATGTCTTACGAGGGAACCAGGATGACCCTAGTAACTCCTTTCTGGCTGTCAAGAAGTTGGTTCACAGAGGTACTGGAATGGATGGTGGACATTCCGAGAAGCCTACCGTTAAGAGCAGATCTTCTCAGACAACCTCACTTGGCAAGAAATCATCTAAACCTCCGAGCTCTATGTCTGACTGCCTTCAGACTATCGAAAAACTCGCAAGATCTAGAGGATTTTCGAAGGAGGCAGCCAAGGCTATTGCGAGGGCAAGGAGGACTTCTACCATCAGGGTGTATCAGTCCAAGTGGGAGGAATTCAGAGAATGGTGTAGAGCTAACTCGGTCTCTTCTTCCAGTACCCCTATAACACAGATTGCCGATTTCTTCTTAGAACTAAGTATAACTTTCCCTCCTCAACTATCAAGGGGTAGAGAAGTATCTAGTTCTATCTTGACAGGTTCGCGGAAAGCATAGGGGATCTGCCGTGTGGTGTGAATGGCGAATGGAACAGCGTCCTCTTTAAGGTGAATTTTCATTGGAGGTCCGTATGCTGGCAGATGTTTTCAGGCATAGAGATTTGGATCTCCAACAATAAAGACCTACAAGACCTCCTTAGGTCTTTTGAAACTTCTAAGAGGCGTCAACAGGAATCGCTTGCCTGGAATTTGGATGTTAACCCTTTTACCCCCAAAGGACGTACTGGTACGTTTCACAAAAGCCATCCCTTTACCCCCATGGACGTACCGGTACGTCCTTGCAAAAAAATGCTATAAAAATTGGTTTTTCATATTTTTTGATAATTTTTTGAGAAAATTCAGGCATTTTCCAAGAGAATGAGACCAACCTGACCTCTCTATGACAAAAATTAAGGCTGTTAGAGCAATTTAAAGAAAATATACTGCAAAATGTGCTGGGAAAAAAATAACCCCTTGGGGGTTAAGGGTTGGAAATTTCCAAATACCCCGGGGGTTAAAGGGTTAAGATTCTTAGACACGATGTGTCGTACAATGCTAGCGGTATTTTATGATTTATTTCAAATGCAGGTCTTCTGAAAGCTATTCAACTTTCATAATGACATCTTTGCTTTTATGGTTTAAATTGAATATTCTTTTATTCTTTATTTACTGTTTAATGAACGATATCGGCGTCAATGACCTTCGATGTCAGGCTGTCGGTAAAAGTTTAATGACAGGTTATTACTCTTAATAAAAGTCTCAAACTTGTATACAGTAGTTAGGAAAAGTACAAATTACCTTAGATTTGTGATTTTATTGGAAAATGAAGAAAAAAATATAGAAATTTTAGTTATAACTTGAACTTTGTTTAAACACCTAATACAAACTACTGTATTTTGCTCTTTACAGTGGATGTTGTTTCAGCAAAAGCTGAAACTAGCCGAAAGACTTTTTATTGAGGTATAACTACCCAGTGCTAATTAACAGGTTTAGACCAGCCACCCCTCTTACAATACCCTGGTGAAAATCCGACACTTATTTTGGCTCTGGAGATGTTAGACATTCTGTTTCTCTCCATTTCATTAAGTCTTAATAAACTGGCTGTTACCCTTAATTCTTTTTCAGGAAGTGGTCATCCTCCCAGTGGGAGCAGTTTGGTGGATGGCGGAAGGAGGTCTTGGCTTCTTACTCTGTCATGTCGTCTTAACTCTTTTGGTCTCCTCAGGAGGACGAACGAGTTGAACGATAATCAACTGACTCCCGGACAACCCTTAGGTGCAGACACCGTTGCTTCCCTAAGCGAAGCAACAAGGCCTACCACTTGGGGAGTCTTCCTCATTGCTGCTTGCGGCAACTCCTGCCTTCCTTGGGGCATTAAGGAATGGCTTACAAGGAGGCTACAGTTAAGAGAGATACATATGCCTCCTCAAAGGTTGACCATGGTCTTCCTCTCCTAGATACAAGAGGTAATTTGCTGATAGTTCTCGTACCTTTAGCTGTAGCTCTCTCTGCATCTCGAGGGTACTACAGTTAGAGGCACAGCAGGAGCACACACACTATGGGGCTTCCCCTCTGAGACTCTGGAGGTAATGCACTTATAGAGTTCTCGTGCCCTTGGCTGCAGCACACTCTGCATCTGATCATCACCCTTTGTTCCTGCAGCTCAGGGTTACCAGTCGGCCGATCCTCTCTAGAAGGACTCAGAAATTGTCTTTGGTCACGTTTCATAATTCACAGCTTACGATGTATGCCCCCCATCCTGAGCCTGCTCAGCATGTTGAGAGTTCGCAAAGTTTGATGCAAAGAAGCTGTGACCGCTTGTGGTCGCCTCCTCTCCCACCATCTCTTCCATCGTGCCTCCAGGGCAAAACGAGTCTTGCGAGCCATTTCCCTTCAGGGTCATTAGTGCAGATGGTGATGTTTGCGAACTGCTTATGGTTGCTGCCTATCCCATCGATGAGTCTTGTAGGCTATATCCCTTCGGGGTTATTGCCGCGGATGGTGATGCCTGCCGACTGCTTGTGGTTGCTGCCTCTCCCATCCTGCCAAAAAGTTTTGTGAACATTTTCCCTTTTGGGGTCATTGCTACAGATGATGCTTGCGACTGTTTGCTGTTTGCGGTCGCTACCTCTCTCATCGAAGATGGTGATGCCTGTTGACTAGTTGCGGTTGCCGCCTCCCCCATCGACAATTCTTGCAGGCTGTAAGTTAGCAGTTATTGCGACATATTTTTATGCCTGCCAACTGCTTGCGGCTGCTGCCTCCCACCATCGTCAGGCACAACAAAGCTCATGGAGTTGCTGATTTTGCTTCCACCTTCCATTTTTCTTATTTTCTTGAATTTTTCAGCATTGATTAATGTTTCTGTTGGTGCCTTTGAGGTCTCGGCATAAGGTGTCCTGGCTTCCGTTCCAATTGGAACGGACGCTCCCTCCTTTTGGCCATCGGTGGTTGGAGGTGCGTGGAGTTTTCCTGGTTAAGACTAAAACTCCTTTAGTTCATTCCTCTCTTGCTTAGAACCTTTGCTGCAACGAGTAACTTCTCTTCACGCCAGGTTCATGATTGGTTCTGGACTAGTAGTCTTCAGTCCTCTATGGGATGATGAGGAAGTTTTCTTAGTTCCTATGAGCTGACTTTTATTTTGGAGTCTCCTTTCTTTTTAGTCTTCCACCCACCACTCGTTCTTTACAAGATCCTATTCGGTTCGCAGTCCTGGTAGCGTTTCTTTGTTTTTATGTCCTTGGTCCTAGTGTCTTGTCCTTCCTCAAGTAGGAGGTTGGCCTGCAAAAGGCGACTTCTCTGTTTGTCACAGGATTCTTGTTCGCTGCTCTTCTTCCAAGTCTCCCTTAGCAATGAACAGTCCGTTGTTTCTTTGGTCACTTTCTCTTTGCTCTAGGGACAATAATCTAGACAGACATATAATGTTTTTGTTTTCCTCAGAGATTTTGTCGGACAAGATTCGGTCCTTCACTTCCTGAGCGGGTACGTAGCTGTTCAATCTGAACTAGCATTTCTTCCTTGGCGTCCCGACTGCAGTATTTTTGAATCAAGAAAATATTATTCAGGTGTAAGTTTGGTGCTTTTCTTGTTTTTGTCAATCGTTTTGGTTACCTCTTATTCTAAAGAAGGGAAATTCTTCCAATTCCCTCCTTTTCAATGAAAGAAATTGGGTTAGGTAAATTATCCTAAGGTAATGAATATTAATGTGGAATTTTCTTTCTAAAATTAATATTGATAATACCTACCTGGATATTTTAGCTAATTCCACACAGCCTTCCCCACTTATAGTATTACTCAATTGGTGTACATAGGCGAGTCGAGCTGAGTTAGTGTCTTGGCCGTTGATGTTACTAATGGCGGGACAGAATAGGAGGTATCAGGGTTTTCAATGTGGTAAAATTTGGGTGAGTTAAAAGGTTTCAGGGCTAGGTAAATTATCCAGGTAAGTATTATTAATATTAATTTTAGAATGAAAATTGTATTTTTCCTAATTATACAAACCCAAGACCTGCAAGTATCATGGCTGCTCTCATCCACCCTGCAAGCACTTAGATTAAAGGTCTAAGTGATGGTTGCTTTGTCTGTTACTTGAGTGGGGTTTACCCACCACTGTGTGATCAACTATGTTTACCTTGTTAAGAATCTATGGCTACAGCTTTGCAGATGTTACACTCCTATTAAAGGTCTCAGGTTTGTATGATCAGGAAAAATACAAATTTAAAAAAAAATTCTATATCTTCTTTTCAAATTATGAATATTTAACAGTTTCACTTGTTTAAACCTTTTTACAGTAGAATTTTATGAACATTCAGAAATATATCTGTATATTTCAGGGGTTGAGACTTCAAAATGACAACAGCAGCACGGCCAACATTTGAGCCTGCCAAGGGTGGCATGGGACGTGGAGAACGTGATTTAAGTGCCCTCTCAAAACAGTATTCTGCTCGTGATTTGCCCTCTCACACACGACTCAAGTACAGAGATCATGGACAGGCTACAACTGAAGAACTCCGCAGCCGTGATTTCCGTCGTGAGCTAGAAGATCGCGAACGTGCTGTCAGAGATACCAAACGCACTAGCAGTAGTGGAAGTGGCACCAGCAGTAGCAGTAGTAATCAGAGAGAGTCAGGATCACAGTCTTCATCTTCATCATCAAAGAAACCAAGACTGGATCAAATTGCACCTGCCAATCTTGATGCTGATGATCCTCAAGATGAGGATGATGATGCTTCCGACTCCGATGACTCCGATGATGAAGCTGTTCTTTTTGCAGAACTGGAGCGTATTCGTCGCGAACGTTCTGAGGAAGAAGCCAAGCGACAACAAGAAAGGAAAGAGCAAGAGGAACGTATTCGAATGGAAAACATCATATCTGGCAACCCTCTTTTGAACCTAGCAGCAGCACCAAAAACTGATATGAAAGTAAAGAGAAGATGGGATGATGATGTAGTTTTTAAAAATTGTGCAGCCTCAGAGCCTGATAAAATTGAAAAACCTTTCATTAATGATTCTTTACGATCAGAATTTCACAAACGTTTTATGGAAAAATATGTGAAGTAGGTTGCATAAGAGTGTACAATTATTTTAATAATCTTTGTGGCTACATAGACTAAGTTGTAATAAATTTGATATAAGACTGTAATTATTAATCTATTACTGTCCTCAATAGAGCAACCTTCTTCTTTCTCATGTTGTATTTTTAAATATTAAACTTAGCCGGTGAATATATATATAGCTTACGTCTCCGACGGTTGACAGATTCCAAAAACTCGCGAGCGATCGCCATGATGGCTACCGGGTGTGCCCACCAGCGCCGACTATCGGCCAGATACGGCATATACTTCTCCAGAAGTTCAGTTCTTCTGTCGGTGGTAGTGACAGCATTGGTTCCGCTCGCGCTTAACCTCAAGTTTCTACTGATTGGTGAAGTACTTGTTCGTGGTTTTATGGCTTTTGCCGTGTTGGATTATTCTCAAGCAATACGATCTTCAAAAGAAATTCTTTTGAAAGGAGAGAAAAATTTTTTACCCTTGCTTTTTTAATCTCTCTCTGGATTTTCCATAGAGAAAAGATGGCCGACTCTTCCCTCAGTGTACGGAAGTGTGTTAAAGGCTTTTAGTAATTATTTTATCACTTTATAAATTTTATATTTTTGTTTATAAGCGACCTATGCCTATTCTTTGTAGGCAGTACTGACTTGGAAAACGAAGTTAAACAACGTTGAGCCCATTCAACTTTTATATTTTATATTTGTTTAGACTGATGAGATGAATATTTTTAGAAAATATTTTAAGAAATTTATTTTTTGAATAGTCTTCGTGCTGTTTTCAAAGATGGACTAACGTTTGGTTTATTTATACTACGCAGTTTGCACTCTATCGTTACGATAGAGAAAGAGAGAATCACGGTTTCACTTTGCAGAAAGAGTTAATCGATTTTGACGTTTTGTTCATTCTTCTTACAAACTGAAGTTTTTTAAATACTAATTTAAAGGAACATGTTAATTTTCAATTTCTTAGTCCTTTTAGTATTTTCCTTTAGTCAAATAACCTTTTATTGACGAAGAGAGAGAGAGAGAGAGAGAGAGAGAGTGAGAGAGAGAGAGAGAGAGAGAGAGAGAGAGAGAGAGAGAGGAGAGAGAGAGAGAGAGAGAGAGAGAGAGAGAGAGAGAGTGAGTGAGTGAGTGAGTGAGTGAGGTGAGTGAGTGAGTGAGTGAGTGAGTGAGTGAGTATTCTCGTCCCAAGTCTCTGTACAAGGAGTTTGGGAGTGAGTAACGTTGTTCTTCTCGATTCAGATATTTATTCTCGTCCCAAGTCTCTGTACGGGGGAGAGAGAGAGAGAGAGAGGATAAAACGTTCTAGTTTTTATTCTCATCCCAAGGCACTACGGTGAGAGATTGAAAACGTAGTCCTTAGCGATCTAGTTTTTTAGTCTCCTCCCAAGTCGCTGATCTTTTTAACTTTATATATTTCCGTTTTATTCTATATATATGCATATGTTTATTAATTTTTGCATGTGTGATTCATTTTGTACTAATGAGCTTACATTATACGACATATTTCGCAATTCTAACCTTTTGATTTAAGGGAGAATTGCGTGCTTCAGGTAGAAATCAGCTTTATAATGTGAAATTATTAAAAAATGCGAGTGTCAGTGAAGAAAGTGCGAAAAACATGTTCAGTGTTGCGGAGGGTTCGTCTGTTCGTGCTTGTCGCTTGCCTAGTCCGAGACCTCTTTCAGGCTCCCCTACCCCAGGAAGAAGGAATGTCGTAGGACCTAAGGGAGTGAGAGGTGTAAACCAACAAACAGACGTTCCCTCAAAGGTATCAGACGTTACTCTTCAAGCACGTCCTTACCATAAGACAGGGGAGACGAAGTTCTCCTAGTCTTCCGATGATTCGTCTCTTAAAAAAGCCTTGGCGTAAGGTTTCGAAACCGTTGAAACGTAAATTAGTTCCTTCAGAACAAGATCAACGTCCTAGCTGTAGTCATCATGAGAGTCCCGTTCATAGCGATGACGTTCATGTACAGACGTTTCCGACGTCACGATCTATTCCGAGTGCGGTTGATCCGAAGTTAAGTGTTTTGCAAGATATGCTGTTAAAGCTTTCTTCTTTAATGAAAGCTTACGATCCTGTTCCTGTGCGAAAGGATCCTTTGCTTGTTGTACGTCACAGTTCTGGAATACGTGATTCAGGTCTTCAACCTTCTAAACGAGATTGGTTACGTCACGCTGACGTTATCCCTAGTGTCAGCTTTGCTGTTAAACGAGATGCGGAGCATAAATCTCGATGTAACTTTGATCGACAGTCAGTTAAGTCGAGTCATAACTTTGATCAGCAGTCACTGCAGTTCCGCCGAGACTTTGAACGTCAGCCACCGCAGTCATAACGTGACGTTGAGCTGCAGACACCGCAGGTTCGACGTGACGTTGAGCGGCAGACACCGTAGACACGACGTGACGTCGAGCGTCAGTCACCGAAGTCACGATATAACATCAAACAGCAGTCACCGCTGTTACTACGTGACGTTTGAACGTCGGTCACTTCAGTCACGACGTGTAGTAGAATAACATTCTCTGCAGTCACAACGTGACATCGACCCTCCAACTTTAACTTCTGTTCATATACAAGTCGATGTAGCCTGTCAGGCTTTTCCTTCATGTCATTCTGAATATGAATCTCCTACTCGCAAGACTTTAGATTTATCAGATGATGTGTCTTCTGAAGAAGTAGTTGATGACCCCCTTTCAACTAATGTACCTTTGGGGATTCATTCAGAAGAGGAGGAACCTAGGGTTGTCCAACAATCCCTTGTTTAAAAAAAGAAAAAAAAAAATTATGAATTTCTTAAGGGAAATTTTTTGTTTTCCTACTCATTTTGTAACGGCTGCTCCACGTTCTCCGCCGTCTGCGTTTACTCTAGGCATGACTTTCTTCGACTCCTACATATACGAAGTCAGTTCTCTCTCGCTCTTCCAAGAGAGCCATGCACTTACTGGGAGACTGGTTGGAATCCAGGAGAAGTTTAGGAAAGTCTGCTTTTGCTTTTCCTCCTTCTAAATTAGCTTCTCGCCCGAGCGTCTGGTGTGACACAGGAGAAGTTCTCGGCTTGGGAGTACCTGCCTCTGCCCAGGGAGACTTCTTAAGCGTAGTGGACTCTCCTTGTCGTCTAGCCATGAGACGCTCCAAGATTTGATGGTCTTCTTCAGAGCTAGACCATCTCCTGAATGGAGTTTTTCGAGCGTTTGAAGTATTTAATTTTTTGGATTGGCCCCTGGGAGCCTTAAGTAAGAAGGTCTCTCCAGCGGACAATGTATTGCTGTACAAATTATGTCATGCATGAACAAGGCCATAAGGGATGGCTCCAATGAACTGGCAGCCACGTTCACTGCAGGAGTACTTAAGATGTAAGTGCACTCAATGTGTTCATTGTCAAGACAAAGTTCACGATGAAGACTACCAAATCTGTCTTGGCAGCAGTAAGGGAAGGCGACTGGATGGTCTCTCTCGACCTTCAGGATGCATACTTCCACATCCCGATTCATCCAAACTTTCAACAATATCTGAGGTTTGTGGACGGGAAAGTAATGTACCAATTTCGAGCACTGTGCTTCGGCCTCAGTCCTGCTCCTCTTGTTTTTACAAGGCTCATGCAAAATGTAGCAAGCTTTCTACATTTTTCAGGGATCAGAGCCTCCCTTTATTTTGACGACTGGCTAATCAGGGCGTCGTCATTAAATCGCTGTCTGAAGAACCTCAAATGGACATTAGACCTAACCAAGGAGCTAGGTCTCATAGTGAACGTAGAGAAGTCGTAACTTACTCCATCCCAGACTATTCTTTATTTGGGGATGGAGATACAGTGTCGAATTTTTCGGGCCTTTTCGTCTCCCACAAGAATGGAACAAGCTCTGTTAAAAGTCCGTCACTTGCAAGAGAAAAACAGTTGCTCTGTAAGAGTTTGAACGAGCCTCGTGGGAACTCTTTCATCGCTGGAGCAGTTTATCTCTCTGGGGAGACTTAACCTTTGCCCTCTCCAATTTCACCTAAACCATTGGAACAAGGAGAAGGGCTTAGTGAGTATCTCTATCCCAATCTCCAACTCAGTCAAGACATGTCTGACTTGGTGGGACAGCAACGTCAGACTTCGAGAAGGTTTTTCTCTTGTGATCAAGAACCCAAACCATGTGTTGTATTCAGATGCATCGGATTTGGGTTGGGGAGCGCCACTGGACAGTCTGGAATGCTCGGGTCTTTGGTCCACGGATCAGAAGAAACTTCATTTAAGGCAAGAAACATCTCTCTTTTGACGAGATTCGTGCAAGGAGAAATGAATGTCTTAGCGGACTGCCTCAGCAGAAGAGGACAAGTCATCTCCATGGAGTGGACGTTGCACAAGACTGTGTGCGAGAAGCTATGGATGACATGGGGTCAACCCACCATAGATCTTTTTGCAACTTCACTGACAAAGAGGCTCCCAACTTACTGCTCTCCAGTTCCAGATCCAGAGGCAGCCCACATAGACGCTTTCCTGCTGGACTGATCTCACCTAGACATCTATGCCTTCCCACCATTCAAGATCCTAGACAAGGTTCTTCAGAAGTTCGCTTCTCATGAAGGGACCAGGTTGACATTGGTTGCTCCCCTCTTGCCGTCGAGAGAATGGTTCACAGAGGTTCTTCTATGGCCGGTGGTCATTCCAAGAAGTTTACCGTTACGGATGGATCTTCTGCGTCAGCCTCTTGTAAAGAGATTTCATCAAAGTCTCCTCGCGCTTCGTCTAACTGCCTTCATTCTATCGAAAGACTTGTTTCTTGAGAGCGCCCAGATCAAGGGTATTGATGAGGTCCTGTTATAGGGGTGTTCACCCTGATTATAACAGCTCCTAGAAGTCTTTCAGCATCCTGAGAGGATCGCTGGGCTTCGTAAGGATAGCGGACTAATGAGTCAGAGTATTCATCAGAGTCGGCTTCCTTATCAGGTACCTATACTTAAGTTTGTTTTTTGAATATTTGTCAAAAACTCTTGAGCATATACGCCTTTATTGTTTTAATACTGGTCTCTACCCTCCACCATGGGTGTGAATCAGCTATATATATATATTCACCGGCTAAGTTTAATATTTAAAAATTATATTTTCAATTTAAAATAAATTTTTGAATATATTTACCCGGTGAATATATATAATTAAAGGCCCTCCCTTCCTCCCCGATAGAGACCCTACGGACTGAGAAGAACTGAACTCCTGGAGAAGTATATGCGGTATCTGGCAGATAGTCGGCGCTGGTGGGCACACCCGGCAGCCATCATGGCGATCGCTCGCGAGTTTTTGGAATCTGTCGACCGTCGGAGACGTAAGCTATATATATATATTCACCGGGTAAGAATATTCAAAAATTTATTTTAAATTGAAAATATTATTTTAATTACATTTATCTTGGTTTTATACATTTTTCTTTTTAATAGTTCCCAAAAACATAGGATGTAAAAACCATAGCCTTTATTTCATACTAAAAATGCAACACAGAATCTAAGGGAGGTCCATTGGCTTTAGAAAATTGTCTGCAAAGTGGTTGGTTATACTGTATTCTTTCCTTGGAAATTTTTTTTTTACTACAAACATTATTGAATTATTAAGTTACCGTTACACTTATTTACTGCACAGTACTTTCAAAATAAATTCAAATTGATTTGTCAAGATTTTAATTTCCTTGTCACATGATTTACCTCATTTTCATTGTACAGTACTGTACTTTACATATAGTATCGTTAATACTTACTTTCATGATGTTTTGGTATCCTTTAAGATTAAGTACACAGCAGTCCTGTATGCAGTTTAAATTTTAGCTTGTTTTAATTTTTGAGCCAAGATATTTTTATTGTTTTTCTGAAGCAAAACTTTAATTGTTCCTACATGAAAATACAAACCATCGGCACTTATTAGGAGTATTGGCTTTCAGCACATGCTTCGTTCATTCAGGATCGCCCCGCCTTTTGTAAGACAAGAGCTCTTGTGCTGGCAACCCATATGAACAAGCTGGATCAGCCATTGAATTATCAATGAGGTATGTAGTTATACTGTAAATCACTACCAACGGGTAGTCGAAGGCCTGCCCACATATCGGTCATCTATACAGTACTAGTACTATTGATTTTAGCTGCGATTACGAACATACTGTTGCCGATTCTTCAAATTCATATTTTTGATAATTTTCTTTTTTCTCTTTTCAAAGTGCAATTGTTGCTTAAATGGAGTGGTAAAAAGATGTGGTTGTGTCAGGCAAAGTTAGTAAAAAATGTGATAGATATAGTCAAACCCTGCCTTTGATCCTCATCTCCTTATGACTGCAAATTGACAAATGCAATTTGGGGCCTCTTTAGTGTGAAGAGTTCACCTCTTATAAAAATTCTAAGAAGGACCCTTTGGTAACACAAACTGTTACCGAAGAGACTATATAGCTCTAGAGCCAGTGTATCAACATGCAAATCAACTACTGTACTGTATTCAGTGTGTATAGGGGAGACCTCGTAAGTTCAGGATAATTTGAACTTGTCACAGCACCTCAGAAGCTGAAAGTCATCTCTGTTATGATTGGAAACATCATTCCAGTCATTGCTGGCATACCTTTGTCACAGCAATCCCTCAACTTCCGTTCATATTTAGTCATTAAAGGATGCAAAACATATCTTTGTGTGATAAATCACTTCAAGAACATTATTAAGCTTAGTATTTAGGCTTTTTCTAACTTTTGTGGCATACAAGCATGCTTAGTTAGCAAAGCCATTCTATTAATTGGTAAGTTTCTTGCCCACTATGACTGTACCTATGGGCTCCTGAATCTTGCTTCCCAATGACACATAGGACCTCCCCCTGACCACTGTCTCTCTGAAAGAATGAAATCACATTCTAGACAAAAAGCCACTAGAACCACCAGAGACTAAAAGGCAACAAGGGTGATTAGGCACGTCGGCTACTTCTATGTACTGTGAGAGTATGAGAGGTTCTCACTGGACAAGTAATCAATTGCTTACTGTTTCCATGGTCCTATCCCACATAGTAACCCTGTGCCCTGCCAGACCTAAAAGATCTTTTTGTCGTATACAGTCTCAAGGAAAGAGAATAATACATGAAATATCAATTCCACAATCATATTGAACACAGAAAACAAGAAAAACTTCAGTTCTTGAGATCTTTCCGATGTCTAGTGTGAGCTTGTTGTAAGATTAGGAGCCATATATTGAAAGTAAAAGAAGCTAAAATAGCCACACATCTTAGTTCTCATCTTGAAACAAGTTGTAACACTTCTTGTGTCAACTCGAGTGTTCGCTGCGCAATAGGTAGTCATTCCCCTAGGTATTCGTATATGTCTTATAATGCAAAGGTTGGAGATTCCAGATTGCCTCATCTAATCACAGAAGCCCAATTTGATAATAAAAGAACCTACTGAACAGGTAATTGTTAAATAATAGCCATGATAAAAGATTCAGATGGAAACGTTCCAGTTGTATAAGTTGCGTGGAAACATTCAAAGGTCACTCGCCTTAGGAAGTCAATTCTACCTTTGCTTATCAACAGAAAGCGGAAAATTAAAAGATCGTAGTCGGAATGTAGTTCCTTCATCTTCCATGGATGGCTAGCAAACCCTAATTCTTCCAGTGGAAGAGAAATCAATAGTTGAAGTATCAATGAAAACTAATGAATGTTCAAAGACTGTGTGATAAAACAAAAGAGAACAGTCCTGTTTTCTTTAGTTCAATTGTCATCAGCTGACTAAATCAATGCACGAACAAAAACCTGTGCAAAATACTATATGCAACAGCTTTTTTGCAAGAGTCGACATAGATAAGAAAACAAAAGGAAAAAACCACACGATCCTAATGAGGAAGTACTGCCATGCTATCCTAGCTAGCATTTCAATATACAAGGCAGGAGCTAAGTTCTAATGTTTCTTACTATGGGAAGACAAGTGCTTCACACTAGCATCCTTGAATTCTTTTAGATTACACTGAACTGAGCTGAATGCACGATCGTAATCGTGTATTCAATAAAAGAGAAATACGAAAAGCTAAAGCAAAAGGAATTTTCCCCACAACTGAATTTTGAATCCCTGAGACAAGTCGTCCAAAAGTTTCGGGAATCCTAATCTGCAAAACCGGAATGAAAAAAAAAAGTTACAAGGATTTTGAATGTCTCAAAGTGTTTTTAGTCCATCTACGGAGACTCCATTTACTCTGGTAATTTTTAGTTTAAGCATTTAGAGAATTCTTATTATCTTGTCTAACTTATTCTTGAAGTTGTTTACCGTGTTACTGTTTACTACATCCGCTGGAGGTCTTATTCCAAGTATTTGCTAATTTGTAAGTAAAGAAATTGCCACATTGAGTGGTGTGTATCTTTTCAATTCTAGTTTGTATCAGTTACCTCTGGACTGATTTGTGCTAAGCGTGAATAGATTGTTGTAATCTATATTTGTTATTCCTTTCTAAGAATTTTGAATGCCTCTATTAACTATCCCCCTTAGTTGTCGAGTTTGTAGATCAAATAAGTTCAAATGTTCCATCCTCCGTCTATATCCAAATTGCCTTAGTGTTGGAAGTAGTTTGGTGACTAGCTTGTACCCTGGTCCTCACTTTCTATTTCATTACTTAGCAGTGAGTGATCTGATTGTAGGTTACTATAACCTATGTGCATGACTTTACATTTCCCACAGTTGAAAGACATTTGCCATATTTTGGACCTTTCTCCTTGCTTCATTAGATCCTCTCTTAAGACTTCCATGTCTCTGAGTTTACAGCATTTACACCTTGTTTAGTGTCGTCGGCAAATTTGGCCATTATACTAATAAATTCTAAATCTATGTCATTAATGTAGATAAAAAATAGAAATGGTCCAAGGATGGATCATTGAGTTTCTCTGCTTCTAACAGCTGCCCACTGAAGCTTCTCCATTTATTACAAGTCTGTTTTCTGTTTTTTAGCCAATCTCTGATTCATTCAGCTGGCTCATCAATGATGTCTAAAGTGCTCTAATTTTTTACATTATTTTTTTATAAGGAACTTTGTCAAAAGCCTTTTGAAAGTCTAGGTGTATGATATCTATTGCCTGGCGTTCATCATAAATGCTAAACATGTGGAAAAATTCCAAAAGATTTGTTTATAACCATGTTGGTTGTCTATCAGAAGATTGCTTTTCTCTATATGTTCTACTTTTGAATATACTATAATTGATTCAGAAATTCTGCAAGGCACTGAAGTTGACACACAGGTCTGTAGTTGCCACATTCTTCTTTTGGCCCCTTCTCGTAGATTGGAAGAACATTGCCTAGTTTCCATCCTTGTGGTGCCTTTCTTTTTAAACATTTTGTAAAAGTGTGGTGTTATCTCTTCTCGTTCTATAATCTCTACTGGATGAATATCATCTGAACCTGGTGCCTCCCCCCATACATACATACACACACACACACACACACACACAGATATTGTAAGAAAAAGTTAAAACTCCTGAACATAAGTACTTATCTCTAGGCTTGTGGCCAAGACTCGGCTCAAGAATAAATGTTCCCATGAGCAATCAGTGCATGAACGCTTGATCTAGAATGCATAAAAGCATACAGTACACTGGCTATCGTACCAAGGAGCCTTCACCGACCAACAACCAGTTGTCGTTTCAGCTACAAGGTGACTGGTCGCCAATCGGAAGGAACAAGGTAAGAGACAACTATTCCACAGAGATACCTCAAGCCTAAGGAATGAGTGTCTGGTCAGTCAGTCAATATAACGTACAAAGACATCGGGGGGGGGGGGGGGGGGGGGGGGACTTAGTAGCACAATCATTCCCAATGTTTTCACTCTAAAGAATCAACACAACTAATTGTCGCTGTCTCCTGTGCCTGTTGACAACGAGAAACAGGAAAAAAAATGGATTTAGAGGCAAAGCGAAACATCTATTTTAGGGTGAGATAGCCATGTCTTCCTGATGGAAGTTCCTTTAAAGTAACTTCCTAGGGTATATTCGACTACAGTGATATTCCCAGAGAATTTTACCTTAAGGTATCCAGAATTCTAACTCGTGGAGCGAATATCCCTAACTTTTACCTTTATGGATATCGCGTAATATCAGAGGACGTATTCTTGACACGCCACATAGCTATCTTCACCCCGAATAGCGTTTACGCTTCGAGAGGGAAAGCGGCAAGAAACGAAAGGGGAGCCGTTATTAAGGCACCACTCCTTACTGTTTTGAGTACCTAGATGACGTCATATCCGATCGCCATCTTTATTCCTTGTAGTGTTAAGCGAGGTGCTACAGATACAGTACTTTTGGGAGGGATTCTTCTAGCCCTTTTATAAAAAGGAGGGCGGGGTCCATCAGGACGACATGGGTATCTCACCCAAAAATAGATTTTTCGCTCGGTTTTTTGGGCTCGGGCCATGTCGTCCTGATGGAAGTTTACCAGAGCATTAATGTATCTGTGGTTTTTCATTAGTGCCTTAACCTCAAGACAGACTTTCCTTAGTCATTTACTCTTAGAGAAGTATGATGTTACCGTTATACATCATTTCAACTAATCATGAACTACGTTAGAGCTTCCTGCCCCCTACTGGGAAGAGTCATACTAGACTCTGGAAAAAGTTTCGAGGATTGCATATTTCTTATGAACAATCTAGCAAACAAACAGGTATACTGGTCTCACCATATACCTTTTCAATCAGAGTTTGTATTTGTAAAGGAACAAATGTATGTATGAACTACCGACACCTCCCTGGGTCTACTGGGCTAGCTGTATGCGAAGACAGACAGGTTTGTATCCATGTAGAAATAATTACTTGTATAAGTCAGCATTGCAATCAAGGTATACTAAGTCAGTCGTAATCAAGGACTGACACATCTTGATGTGTACACACAGAGAAAGTTTATAAACCTGTTGGAACAAATATTTATAGATGTTCACCTAAATATATGCCAAATAAAAGGATGGCCAATAAATGCTCAACACATTTTATTTCATCTGAATATTTTGGGGCGAATAAGACGCAAAATTCAATTCTAGTTTTATTGATAATCAATTATTTATGAAATCAATCTGCATTTTATAGTACAGTATAAAATGTCTTTGGAAATTCTAAAGCATAAATATAGAAGTAATACCAGAAATACTTGTGTCATCTGAAAAGAAACACTTAAAGCCACTTAAAACAGGAAAATTATTATAAATTTTCTTAATTAAATCTCTGTTATTACAGTCTGTTCACACTTACGTAAGGGTACGCATGGCACACGTGTTATTCTTTTATGCCTTTTTCCCACCTTTTACACTTGGAACAGTCCATAGTGTCACCATGGTGACACTTCACTTAACATGTTGCTCCGTAAGGAGTCAGCATGTACACCCCTCATATAACAGTCCCAATTAATTCACTGTTCCTTGCAGTCTTTAAGCAGCAGGTTTTAGCTCACTACCTGCTGCTACCACAAACCTCTTGATCTCTTGCACTTGCTTTGCATAGTGTTTGAAAAACACCCTGGATGACTTCCATCCAGTATACGAGCGAAGGCTTTCAAAATCCATGTTTTAAATATTTAACTTAGCCGGTGAATATATAATAGCTGCTACTCAGCGGCTCGACAGAAAACACACTCAAAAAACTCGCGAGCGATCGCTATGAAGGTTGCGGGTGTGCCCACCAGCGCCAACTATCGGTCAGATACCACTCTTGCATGTAAACAAACCCTTCAATT